>NW_004955434.1:3411395-3570161 GCF_000276665.1 Chinchilla lanigera | reverse complement strand
ACTTGCCAGGCAGGCGCTGTGCCGCTGAGCTAAATCCCCAGCCCCTTACCTAATTTTATATTAAGAATGTTTATTTTTTCTCTCCCTTCCACCGCGTACCTTCTATGTTATGTTTTATTCAGCCTTACATCTTTGGGTCTAGAACACTGGCTAACAGACAGTAGTAAAAACATGCTTAATGTACGATGAGTTAGACTGATTCAGCTTCTGAGAAATCGAGAGCGTCTGGTCCCCCACTGGTGGTTCAGGTCACCGAAAGGGAGATCAGGGAAAGCCACCCTTACATCCTCAGACTCAAAGACGTGGCAGATCATCTTGTACTGCCTCTTCCCATCCTGCGATGGGTGGGAAGCCTCCACGTTCTCCTGGGAGTTGGAGCGGGGCATCCGCCGTCGCGCCATCAGCACAACGATATTCCCAATGTCTGCGATGTAGGAAATGGTCCGCAGAGGGTGGTCCATCATCGTCTCCTAGAGGCAGAAGGAACAGACAGTGAGCCCGGCACGGCATCTAACAACCCGTGGGACAGACAGTCTATCATCCTGCAGCCTGGCCACCTGTGACCCACGTTTGGGGTGCGCTCTAGGGCTCACCATAAGGACCTTATAACTGATGTGGACAGATAAACCTTTTAAGAAATTTTGTTTAAAATCACACACATGCCAGACGTGATGGCACATGCTTACAACCCAGTATCTCCAGGAAGCTGAGGCAGGAGAACCTTGTAGGCAGGTTTGTGCAGAAGCTCCAGGTCTGAGAACATCTGCCTAGGCTAGTGAGCAAAAATGATCTGAGGTACACACAAAGAAACAAGAAATTTCAAACATTTATTTTGTGTGTGTGTGTGTGTGTGTGTGTGTGTGTGTGTGTGTATGTTCTGCAGTACTGGGAATTGAATCCAGGGCTTGCACACTGAGTTATATCCCTGGTCTCCCACTTGGTATTACTTTGAGACACAGTCTTGATAAATTACTAAGTTGCAGGGGAAGGGCTCAATCCTGTGATCCTCCTGCCTCAGCTTCCTGAAGATATGGAATTATAGGTGTGTGCCACCATATTTGGCATGTGTGTGATATTAAACAACATTTCTTTTTTTTTTTTTTGTTTTGCTCCAGTACTGGGAACCGAACTCACGACCTTGCGCTTGCCAGGCAGGCACTTTGCCGCTGAGCTAAATCCCCAGCCCCTAAACAACATTTCTTAAAAGGTTTATCTGTCCACATTAGTTATAAGGAAACAGTCCAGCCCCACCCAGCAGCAGGTGCTATACATGAATCTATCTAGCAGCCCAGCCTCTAGGGGGCAACAGGCATATACGGCAATACAATGCTACTGGGCTTCACCCTGGAGAGGGTGGGAACCAGCTGGTACCTGCGTGTCAGCATTCAATACTTTGATTCTCTGGGTTGAGATGAAGAGATCCACCTCGGTCATGGGCTGAGATTCCCCTTCAGGAGCCTAAGAAGAAAAACACACCAAGAGAAAGTTCACCATGTTACCCGGACCCAGGCGAACGAGCAAGGCTAGCTTACACACAGAGGCACCAAGACACAGTCACCAGAACGGCAACTCAGACTCCAGGGTACAACGGCCAAGGCCAAAGCTAACACAGGATGGACACATGGACAAGAGTCAGCATCTCTGGGCTACTGGGGAAGAGGCAGAAAGCTCTCTGCTGCTTCCCCTAGAGAAGCAGAAACTCATGTAGTAGATCTGACTCTGACCAAGGATGGGAAATGGCCCTTTCTGCAAGGGTTTTAGACACTGAAGGGTACAGGTGACTAACTCACACCCAAGACCTTGGGGAAAGTCTCTTGGAGTTTGCCCATGCTTGGGCTGAGGGAGGGCAATGTTTATAGCAAGTGCAAATGAAGCCATTTAGATGCAGTTCTGGTAAGAGGGTCTGCATGTTCACACACCACCAGAGCAACACAGAAGCAGCTGCCCACTCCTGAAGCCACCCCGTTATGAAAGAGCCCAGAGCCCCGAGGCATCAGCATCCCCAGAGTAGTTCATAAGCACCTAGCTCCACAACCAAAAAAAGCACAGTCGGATTCATTTAGGGCTGAACTCTGCACATGTGTGGTTATTAGCGAGTTTTCTTTTTTGCATCCAGCAATCTGACAAATCCCCAAATCAAACATAACTAGAATTGGACAGACCCAAGTCCCTGTCACGTCATTGCTCCTAAATGACTGGAACGTCCACGCTACTACAGGATTCATTTAGCATCTCCAATCTGCGCCCTGTTGTTCCTCTGCAGTGAAATGACTTATGAGCAACAGAAAACAGCCACTGGAGGCAACAGTGTTTTGAGAAACGCTGGTTTATGGGGCGGTTCAAAAAGAAATCTGAACAAAAAGTTGCTGGATGCAGAAAACAAAAACACGAAATAATAAAAAGGCAAAACATAAACAAATGAAAAGAACAGGCATAACACCAAGCTGATGAAGTTGTTTGTACTGCACCTTCTTCCTGCTTTTGGCTAATTTCTGGGCCATCTGCTTAGCATGGAACAAACAGAGACAGGAGAATAGTTAGAAAAGAATTTCCAGAGACTCAAAGTCCAAAGGGGAGCTGACAGACCAATACTTGTGGTATAAAGCATTTTGGTGCGAGGAGGACTGGCTTAAAAAACCCTGCACTAAAGTTAAATTATGTCCCAATTCAGAATTTAGTGTGTCGTGAGGGACGAGAGATGAAGGAAATGTACTGAGGTGCTTCTTATGCTTAACTGCAATTGATTTTTTCAAAGAATCGACTTTTGGCTTTAAAAATTTTCTTTATTGTATGCCCACTTTCCTACTATATTGAGTCCAACCTATATTATATCTACTTTCTTTGGGCTTAATTTGCTCATTTTTTTTCCCCTCAGCTTCTTGAAATAAAGAATTATAGCTTTTCAACCCTTTTCTTTGCTTAGCAAGTGTGAGGTCTTGAGTTTGATTCCTAGTACCAAACTCTTTTCTTATATTTAAAGCTATGAATCTCCCTCTAAGCACTGCTTTGGTTGCATCCCACAAATCTTGGCATGCTACAATTACATTACTGTTTCCCATTAAAACATTTTCTAATTTCAACTGTAATTGCTTCCTTGAACCTTGAGTCATTCAGAATTGTGTTATTAATTTCAACACACCAGGGGATTTTCTAGTTATCCTTTGGTACTGGTTTTTACATTAATTGTGTGATGGTCAGAGAGCAAACTATATCTGATTTCAATCTTTTAACATTTGCTGAATCTTAGTTATGACTCAGCACACAATTGACTTTGGTGAATGTGTTACAGACATCAAAATACACATTCTGCAGTTGTTGGTTAAGATGATTGTTCAAATTTCCTATGTACTTGTGATTATTTGTCTGCTTCTTCTATTTAGTTGAGAATTGTGTACTAAAATTTCCAGCTGTTACTGTGGATTTAGTCTATATATCCTTTTTGTTCTGATAATCTTTATCTATCTTGTAGCTATGATAGAAGGTGCTGATATTTAGGATGGTATGTTTTCCTGTTCAATTGATACTTTCAGTGTTATTCATTTTTATCTCTAGCAGTACTTGCCCCTTAAATTTGTACAACATTAGTATAGTTTATAGCTAAAATGGATAGAATATTTCCCCTTTGCTAATAATTAAAAGACAGCATAGTTGATAAAAGCTGGGACCGGATTATCTCAAGCCAAATCCTGGCTTGGCTATCTACTAGTTGTGCAGCTTTGAGCAGCAGGTTAGTGTCTCTGTCTTTTGGTGTCTTGTCATCTCTAAAGTGCGGGTTAAAAATAGTACCTACTTTGTGGGGCTGTTCTGAGGCTAAAATGAGGCTGTGCAAAGCTCTCTGAACAGTATACTAAGAACTATATTTGTGCCTGCCCAATACGATTATAATTACCAATATCAGGATGCAATTTCCTGCTTTTCCTAAGGCTTCCTAAATACACAGGCACACAGATCTTGTACAAATAGTGGTGAGTCAGTGGTCAAACAGTGGATTTGTGATGGGGAAGGGTGGAGGAAAAGTTGCTGGATCACATTCGTTGGTACTCACCTGGCAGGAATCTCTTTTGCTCTCAGCAGTACTTCTCTCTTATTAATGACTAAGATGTGTTGCCTGGACTACCTCATTGTAGAGAAACTGGATGAGTCAGCCATCTGAACACCACCTAGCTCATCTCTAGTCCACCCAAAAAGCAGGGCAGCTCCATTTCCACAGCTCTCACTGGCGGTGATGAGTTCCTGGTAGACATTCTGCTCTGGAAACCACTGAAGGCAGCACTTGCATGTCATCCTAACGGCTGTGTGTGACAGGGGGAACATCTGTGCATCTGAGAAGTGGTCCTAACTGAACTGTGCTGTACCACAGATTCCTGTGTGCAATCTGAGAGTCTGGCCGAGGATGTTCTGACCTGGGTCAGTTGCAACCTGCATGATAAATAACTGCTGTGAGACCTGCATGTAAAGTGGCAGAACAGAGATTCCAATGCAGGCAATTCCACAGTACATTTTACATCACCTATTGCAGGCTGGGAAAGCCTGTCTTCTCTGAACTCAATTTGCCTATAAAGTCAGATTAAACATTCTTGCTTTCCAGAATTTCTGACCCTCTCCATCCTGAGGAGCAAGTGAGCTATTGTATGGGTGTCAGTATATTCTTTATTGATTGCCCAAGCAAGATAGGAAATGGCATAACTTAGAAAGCTACAATGACAGAAACTAATTCTATAATAAAATCTTAACTTTTGACATCTAAAGAAAATACAGTGGTGCCTCAGTTCATGAACTTCATTCTTTCCACATTTCTGGTGGCAAACCAAACTGGATGAGAACCAAATCAAATTCAATGGTTAGCTTCAACGTTAACCTTATGGGGAAATTTGATTAAGTTCTTGTCCAATTTGGTTTGCAAGCAAAAATGTGGAAAGAATTAAGGTCATGAACCAAGGGACCACTGTAATAAAAGAATGAAAAATCTGATCTATAGGACAGGTTCGTAAAGATAGATATAAGAATACTTAATAATGAGTGTTCCTTGCAAAAACACATGCACTACAAAATACACCAATACCATCTGTGATATAGCTGCATGAACTTTGTGGATACAGCAGAATGGAGATGCAGACAGCACACTTTGCATGGATAAGCGGCAGACTCGATGGCTCAGGTAGGGCTCAGCAAGACACCCTATCTTCTGGATGAGGAGCAGAGAATAAAGTGGGAATGAGCGGCAATGTAAGGATGGAGCTGCAGTGGACAGAAAGGAAGACAAGCGAAGGAGCTGCACTGGCTTCAAGTTTAACACTCTCTCGACAGGGCAAGCATGATGCCACCACCGTGTGGGAGGGGGATGCTTCCAGCTCGGGCACACGAGAGACTGACAGGACAGAGGACAAAGCTCTCTTCAGAAGCTTCTACCAAAACTGGTTCCAGAGAGTACTAGCAACAAGACGTAAGCAGGTAACACCTGCTGATACTGTATTCTGTGCTCATATGATTACGGGGCTTATAAATGAAATCTCCTTAGTGCAGGACTTCTCAGAGCATGTTCCTTTATCACTATGTACTGACTGTACATTTTAGGTACTGTGTGATGTTTCCACATATGCAGGTACTGATCATCTCCAACCATCCCTTTCTACTCCTCATCCCCAGCACCATTCCCACTCTCTTCTAATCACTAGTCCCATCTCAAGTTGACTTTTTAAATAGCTTCCACATTGAGAAAACAGTCAGCACTTGCCCTCCTGTATCTGGCTTATCTCATTTAAAGTCCTCCCACTCCATCCATTTTGCTCCAAGTGATAGGACTTCATTTGCATTTCTGGCTAATACTACACTGTGTGTTGTACTATATTTCTCTGTTTTTCTGTTGATGAGCATCTAGCTCATTCTACATCTTTGCCATGTGTGCAGCTATGTCCTTGGTGTGTTAATTTCATTTCTTTTGAACATATACATACCTAGAAGTGGGGTAGGTAGATCACATGGTAGATCTATTTCTGTTGTTTCAGAGACCTTCGAAGTATTCTCCATAATAGCTGGACTAACTTCACCACCAAGAGTGTATAAGACTTCCTTTTTATCCACATTTTTTTTTTTTTTTTGGGTACTGGGAATCCAACTCAGGACCTTGCACTTGCCAGGCAGGCACTTATGCTGCTGAGCTATATCCCCAGCCCCCCAAAATATGGAACGCTTCACGAATTTGCGTGTCATCCTTGTGCAGGGGCCATGCTAACCTTCTCTGTATCGTTCCAATTTTAGTATATGAGCTGCCGAAGCAAGCACTTTATCCACATTCTTGCCGGCATTATTACTTTGTGGGTAATAGCCATTCTAATGAGGATGGAATGGTATCTCATTATAGCTTTCCCTGATATGCATTTCCCTGATGGCTAATGATACTAAACTTTTCTGGCCATTTGTATTTTTTTTAGAAGTGTCTATTCCTGTCATTTGCCATCCCCACCTTTTTTGAGATGGAGCCTTGCTATACTGTCCAGACTAACCCTAAACTCCTGAGCTAAAGTGATCCTACTGCCTCTGCCTACCACATAGCTAGCACTAACAGTGTATCCCAGCATGTCTAGCCACCCTTTCAAAACTGAATTACTTGTTTTATTAAGTTTGAGTTCTTTACATATTTTGCATATTAGTCTAGTTAGATAAATAGTTAGCAAATATTTTCTCCCATTCTGTAGGTTCCTTCACTCTGCTCATTGCTTCCTTTGCTCTGCAGAAGCTTTTTAATGAAATCCTACCTGTCAATTTTTGCATTTGTTTCCTGTGCTTTTTGGGGTCCTATCTAGAAAATCATTGATTATACTAATATCTTGAAGTATTTGCACTGTTTTCTTCTAGTGGTCTTAAAATTCTAAATTTAGGTCTTTCATCCACCTTGAGTTGATTTTTGCACACAGTGTGAGACAGATATGAAGACTCAGGTCTTTTGCATGAGGGTATCAGTTTCCCAGAACCATCTGTTCAAGAGGCTATCCTTCCAGTGTAATGGTTTTGATGGGTACCTTCGTTGAGAATCAGGTTGCTGAAGATGTGTGGATTTATTTCTGTGATCTTCATTCTGTTCCACTGATACATGTGTCCATGTTTATGTCAATATCATGTTGTTTTTATTACTATGGCTCTGTAGAGTACTGCAGAATCAGGTACTGTGATACCTTCAGTTTTGATCTTTTTGTTCAAAACTGCCTGGTTATTTGGTCTTAATGTGTTTTCATATAAATTTTAGGATTTTTTCCTAGCATTTTGCTGGACAGAGCAATGAATCTATAGATCACTGTTTGGAATACAGACAGTTTAACAGTATTAATTATTCTAATCCCAAAACATGGGAAGTCTTTCCATTTTTGGGACATCTTCAGTTTTGTTCATTAGTGCTTTGTAATCTTTACTGCAGGGGTCTTTCATTTCTGTGGCTAAGTTTATTCATAGTTTTTTTTTTTTTGCAGCTATTGTGAATGGGATTGCTTTCATGATTTCTGTCTCAGCAAATCTACTATTAGTATATAGAAAAGCTATTAATTTTTGTATGTTGATTTTATATCTTGGCACTTTCCTACATCAGATTTGATAGTCTCTTCATGAGTCTTTAGGTGTTTTTATGTAGGGAATCCTAAAAACTGAAAACAAGGACAACTTGACTTCCTCCTTCCCTATTTGTATGCATTTCATTTCTTTCTCTTGCCTAACTGCTCTGGGCAAAACTTTTAATACTAAAGGTGAAACCCTCTTGCCTTGTGGGTGCCCTTGTCTTGTTCCCAAATTAGAGCAAATGCTTCTGGCTTTTTTCCCATTCAGTATGATGTTGCTATACGTTTGTCATATACAGCTTGAATTATGTTGAGGTATGATCTTGCTATGCCTAATGTGTTCAGGGCTTTTATCATGAAGAGATGCTGAATTTTATCAGCTTTTTCTGCATCTACTGAGATGGTCGTATGATTTGTATCCTTCATTTTATTGATGTGTTGAAATATTTATTGATTTGCATATTGAATAATTCTTGCATCACTGGAATCATGGTAAATGATCATTTTGATGTTCTCTTGAATTCAGTTTGTATTTTGTTGAAGATATTTCCTTCAGCGTTCATCAGTGATAGTGGTATATGACTCCTTTTTTGGTGTGTGCTTGTCAGGTTTTGATAATAGGGTAATTCTGGCCTCATAGTATGAGTTTGGAAAGTCTCCCTCACATTCAGTTCTACGGAATAGTTTGAGGAGAACTGGTCTTAGCTCTTCTTTAAAAGTCTGGTAAGATTCAGCACTGAAGCCTTCTTGTCCTGGGCTTCCTTCACTCTATTGGGAGATTTTTAATTGTGGATATGTTACTATTACCTGTTCTGAGGTGTGATCAAAACATGGTAAAATGGTTAAAATTTTAAAAAACTTATTACAGTAACAGACACATTGCCTTTGTTTCCCTCAAAACACTCCCCCTCACTTTGGATGCCCTTATCCCATGCTCTCTGCCACTTTCTGAAGCAGTTCTGGAGGTCCTCTTGTATGAATCTCTTTAGCTGCACTGTCGTGGATGCCTCTGTATGTGAACTGATCCAGAATGTATGCCTTTCACGGTCATTTTGAATTTGGGAAGAGCGAGAAGTCCCAGGGTGTCACATTCATTGAGTAAGGTGAGTGAGGACACACTGTAATGTTTTTATTTAATAGAAATCGCCATAAATATTTCATGAATGCAGAGCGATAAGAAATTATTACAAATAATTTTAAAAATTATTACAGTAAACGACACATTGACATTCATCCCTTGCAAAATAAGCAAAACACTCCCTTTCACTTTGAAAGTCTATGTCTTATCGAGATTAGGGATGTTATCAGTTTTTAACCTTTCTGTGCTTGTCTTCAGATATTTCAAAGACGCAGATGAAGATTGTTTAATGGGGTCTCAAAGGGCTGGATGCTTTTTTCATGGTTTCTTTTTTTTGTCTGGGTGGGGTATTTAAAATACCTGTCTTCAAATTCAGATCTTTTTTTGCTTGATCTAGTCTTTTGATTTTCAATGATATTTCTGTCTAGCTAAAGTCATCATTTCCAAGATTTCCGTTTGGTTGTTTCTCAAAAGCTCTCTTTGATGAATTCTCCACATTTATTTTGCTTTAACTCATACAGTGGTACCTTGGTTCATGAATGCTTTTGTTTAAAAATTTGATTCGCAAACAGAAGTGTTTAGCACAATGTTTCTGTCTGCAAACTGCACTGGGTGACAAACACAAACATGGTCATCTTCTCCAAAATTGTAACAAATGAAGTCTATAGACTGAGGATCCAGTGTAGTTTGTTTTTTATAACTACGTTTTTAAAATTCTTTATTGGGTATTTCATCCATTTTAATCTCTTTGGAATTTGCTCCTAGAAATGCATATTCTTTTGGCAATCTCATATTACCTTGTTTTTTCACATTGCTTAAGTCTTTGTTGAGATTTGTGCATCTGGTGATGACCATTACCACTTTTAGGGCATGCTTTCTTAGTAAGCAGCTTTCTTCTGAAGGTATGTCTTGCAGGTGGTAGTTATGCATTGCGGTCTTTAATTCTAGCTGGGGTCACAGTGTAGTCACCCTACAGCTTCTGCAGCTCTGTTTAGTGAGTCTGAGCACAGTGCACACTGTAGTAGAGTCAGACCTGCTGTCTCTGCTGACCACGAAAGAGTGGGGAAACTCCAGCGGTTCAGGCAGATGTGGTACCGACAACAGTGGGTGTAAGGTGCTCACTATTAGCTCCTCCTCCAATGCCAGTGGTAGACTCTAGTGACACAGACTTCCTCAGTACTGCTAATGCCAGCTTTGAGATTACTAAGGGTCGCTGGCTATGCCAGCCCCCATGGTAGTAAAGGGCTTGAAGCACTTGCTTATGACCAGTCAGGTGTGCAGGTCCGAAGACCACAGGGAGAGCGACGGTAGGAACCACTGTTCCCACTCCATGGTGTTCATACTCAGTCCTGACAGCAGAAACTGTGGGGTTCCTCTCTTCCACTACTCCGGTTGTGCCCAACTAGGCCCCTCGGGCCCCTCCTATCTTTGTGAACTCAGGAGTAGGGTGATAGCCAGGCTCCTTCCCATCTCCACCGACTCTGTCAGCTCCACCCACTGGTGGGACGTGGCCAAAGCAGGGCAAAATTCCAGTTGGGGCCTCCTTTTTGCATTTCCCTGTGGAGCCCCCTGTGGAGGTGCCGGGGAGAGGGGCAGGAGGAACAGTATGGGCACCTGCCGTCCGTCCTGACACTGGTGTGAATCTACGTGTGGCTGGCCATTCTTGTGGTCTGAGCGAAAGCTTCCTATCTCCTGGTTCTCAGGGGTGGTGCCCTGCGTTCCTCGTCATCCCCTACAGTGCAGAACACCCGGCAGGCTTCAGTCACACTCGCTCTGCTGGGCCAAGGTGTGTGAGGCAGTTACTTGTGAAGTCAGAATAACAGAATGTCTGTGGAGTCCCTGTGATGGGGATATGCAAGCGTTCCTGACACGTCGAGTCATCCAAAGTCAGATCACAGCTCACGTCTCAAGGTGGCTCCTGGCTGTAATAGCTGTCTGCGGTTCACTGAAGAGGATATGAGATTCGCTTCCAAAGGAAGGCTAGTGTGCAATTTCAGGTTACTTGTCTAAGTGGGGACTGTGCACCTTCCCTGTAGCTAGGACTGACAGCATCCACAGTGATAGTTTGCTGGAACCCTCTCGCTCCCCCTTCCCTCAGATGTGCAGCCAATGCATACAGGGCTGTTTCTTTTTCCATGCTGTTATCCCTGGTCTCCGAATCTTACTCAGTCCCACACTCTCTCCTGCTGGGTTGCTAGTATTTTCCCACAGTCACTCAGCACCAAATGCAGCTGTGCACTATTACTTGGGTTTGTCTTTGTGGAGGAAGAGCTAAGTGTTGGGAACCTCTTCGTCCTTTTGAAAAAAATTCATTTTTTTAAACTAGGAAAACGCATGGCAAATGTACAAGGATATTTATTTTGCAGAGTTTCTTGAATTTATGTCAGTGACAAACACTGGGCTTGACTAGAATGCTGCAGACCACAGTCAGGTAAAGACACTTCACTGTGCTGGGTGGCAGTGACTCACGCACTAGCACACGTCAGAATCTTCTGGAAAACTGCCGCCCAACCTTCTGAGTTTCTGACTCAGTGGGTCTCAGGTCAGGCCTGAGAATCTGCACTTACAGTGAGATCCTAAGTGATGCTACTGGTCTTGGGAACACATTTTGAGAATAACTGTTCTAATGTATGCCTAAGGTATGGCGGAGGGCTTGTTCCCGGAAGGACAGCATTTTTTCCTAAAAAATGATGAATACAAAATGCAAAAGTGCAAAAAATTATAGAAAGGCTACATAAAGATGAAGGGAGAGATGACAGGTGTCTTTGAATCTTCCTATTGTATTCAAACCTGCTTTACGTCTTACATTCTGGTAGGTAGGACACCAGATTCCTCAGTGTGCTTTGTAGTAATGTTACCTACACCATCTTTTCGGCTCCTTTTATTAAATTCCAAGTTTCTCAAGGACTGTACTGGTCAATTTTGACTCCTCAAGTGCCTAACACAGGAATCTTCAGAGAGACAGTTTGCTTTTTGGGGCCAAATTCCTTTGTTTTCTTCTCACATTATGTAGAAAATTCCTAGCCAAATCACAGCTCCAAATTCTCTCTTCATTTGGCATATAGAGCTGTATTTTTTTTTTTTTTTTGGTTAAACTAAGAAATCAGTAAAGCAAAATTCCAGGTGTAAATCCCATGCGCTATCTATGCACGCAGTTGGTGCTATGTGAGTGACAGACACAATAAACAAACAGAACGGAAATCACAGACTGCTTTGAAATGGAAACTTCAGGCTGGAAGTCAGCTCTGCTCAGAGAAGCACCACAGTTGGCAGGGTATGCTCATACCCTTCCTGTCACACAGAAACAGGAGGCCGAGGAACAGACAGTGGCAAAAGGAGGGTCTCTGAGGGGTGGCAGGAAGCAAGGAGGAAAGTGTTCCACCTTTGTGTGGGTGAGATCACCAGGTCAGAGCTTACTGTCAGCCTGAGGGGATTAAGGCACTGCTAAATGGATTGCAAAATAAATGCGCAGAGCTTTTCTTCCTCCTTCCTTCCTGGATGCACACGATGAAGTCTGCAGCCCTGCTATGCTCTGCGTCCCTCTGCTGAAGTGGCCTCAACTTGTTCCTGCAAGGTCAGCTGCTCTTTAGGAAAGGGTGCTACCAAGTCCCCTGGGCACAGGGTGGCACATGGTGCAAGCTCACTGGACACAGCCCAGGCTGGTCTGGATAAAGGCTCTCCTCTGCGTGCGCAAAGCACTGAGCCTACTTCTTTTTTTTTTTTTTTTTTTTTTTTTCCTGAGCCTACTTCTTTTTTTTTTTTTTGGTTTTTCTCCGGTACCAGGAACCGAACTCACGACCTTGCGCTTGCCAGGCAGGCGCTTTGCCGCTGAGCTAAATCCCCAGCCCCTGAGCCTACTTCTTGACCTAACGGGGTGCTGAGGAGATGCTGAGATCACCAGCCTTCGACGCTTACTTGAAAAAAGCTTCTGGCTGTGTGTAACATCAAACAATCTGACAGGAATTTAAATAGATGTAAAAGGAACGTGAAGCAGAAAATATTTAATGACAGGCAGCAGTTCCTTTCAGTGCACAGAAACACACTAGAAAATGATATTTATAAATGAAATGTAACCATTTAATTGTACCATGCTTTAATGAATTGCTCCACTAGATTAATTTGCCTATAAAAATAAATGTGTTTTCCAAATGTCTATACTGCTATAGGCAGGTCTAAAATGCATGTATAATAAGCCTCTATCTGATTAATAGAGTCCTTTAATTTTCGGTTCAAATGAATGATGGAGCGTCTGAAAACCAATCCCTTAGGAGCTTCAAGGTAAAATTTCTGATTTCTTATGAGGGAGCTGGACTTGCAAGGAAAAGCAACACTATCAGATGCCACTGTGTAAATAAGAAAACATATTTCAGGATCCAACTGGCACCAGACGGGACCTCGTGCAGGGATGCTGCTATATCCCACATGTTCAGGTGACATGCCTACCTTTCCCCTGAAGGCCATCTGAGCCCTACGTTCAGTATCAAAGGGGAGTGGAAAGACAGACATTCCACTGACAGGTGTCAAGAGCTAGCAGAAAGTGAACACACGAAGTGCCCAAAATAAAACCTGAATCTGAAGATTTTATAAACCTTGATGGATAAACTTAGGAGAAACTAACCTCTAGGCAACATGCACTTTTCTCTCTCTGGAGTCTCCAGTCCTCCCTGAGGAGAAGACTTGATTTCTTGGAAGATCACCTGAGTGGGTTCTGACTGTCTCTTGGTGCAGACACTGTAGCATTTTGGTGGAGATAAATTTGTGTTGTGTGGCTCAGTCCTGGACATTACAGTGGTGAGCATACATACTTGCTCTGCCTCTGGACCTGCCGCAGTTACTGTGAGAAGCAGAAGTGCCCATATCCATCTGTCACAGAGCCACTGGACGGGGCAGACAAGGTCTCTGTCCTCTCCCTCTGGAAGCTAACAGGACCACCCAGTTAGAACAATGGTGCTAGGTATGCTACCTGGGGGACATGAGTGACCAACAATGGCCCCATAGACTGCTTTCAAAGTTCTCTGCACAAGATAGCACAGGACAGTCCCTGAAAAGAAGCTTGTTCTCTCCGAGAGGGGTGTGTGGTGCTTTGACTGCTGTGCCGAGCTGATACTGGATTGAGATGTAGAAGACCACTGGGAAGTTTGCTACCATTAATGTCACCTTTTGTGGGCATAGAAGACAGTAAGAAAGAACTAGGCCAAGTGCTATATATAGTTCGGGTCTGGAATGTTCCCTAGGTGCCACGTGTTAAAGGCCTGGTTGTCAGACTGTGGCATTCTTGGGAGGGGAAGGAACCTTTAAGAGGTGGGGGCTACAGAGAGATGTTGGATCTGGGGCCGAGCACTCACATGGGGACCATGATTCACCTCTCTCACTGTCTCTCACTCTGCTTCCTCGTCACCACAGCTTCCCGCACCACAGGCTCAAAGCAATGTGGCTACATGACATGGTTGGAAATGCCTCTACAAACATGAGCGAAAAGACACCTTTCCTCTTTCAAGTTGCTTATCTTAAGGAGCTTTCTGTCAGTGTGATGAAGTTCTTAACACAAGCTGGGGCAGACAGCTCAACAGAAGCTGGTTTCCCATAGATCTACATGCCTCTTCAGAGAGCCGGAGAGACGAAAGTCCTATTGTTTCTATGCCGTCATGCAGTTGTCCCGCTGGAAGACCTGCCTCCCTGTGAGGGGCCGGAGGAAGCACGGAAGGAGACTTCCCTCAAAAGCACTGACTTCCCATGCTTCCTCCTTGTGGGAAGGGCTATTTAAGGAGAAGACACACACACAGAACTGCAGGGGGCTGTAGGGCTTCTGAGAGACAGACAAGGTTTGCACATCCCAGATGAAGCAGCTGAGTAAGTCCTATCTGTAACACTGACATTAGTGGGCAATAATGTAAATTACTCCTGGGCTTATACATGCTGAGATGCTAGTCGTAGGGCTGAAAGTTGCAGCATGGGATACTGTACATACTACGGGTAGTTAAGAAAAGGGCGGGCTCTGAAGTGCTTCCTCTGAGCATCCTGCAGCAAGTCACACATGCAGGCAACTGCGGCAGGTGCAATGCAAAGTTGCATGATGAGGAAGCAACGAGAGGGGATCTGGTGACATTCACACAGCACCACAGGGAACTGCAGCACAGCTGGGGGCTCAAAGTCATCATAATTAGGGAAGCAATGGAAATATGACCTATTCAATATTCTCAGCCTGGCAGAGCCTGGACATGTGACCACCACAGGCATCCATTCAGCTAAAAACCTAGAGCAATCACTACTCCTGTTAGTGCCTTTCCCAGTTGTCGGTCCTTCCTCTCAGGCGGTAGACCCCCTGTGGCCCGCCCTGTACATCTGTGTGTTGACTGTCCATCTGTGCTGTTGAGCTTAAGGTAAACATCTCACTTTACCAATCACTACTTTTTTCTCGCAAGACCATTAACATAACAGCCATAGGAATATTCTGTCTGAGATTAGAGACTCTTATTTACTGTCTTCTGTCTGTCCCCCCTCATTCTATGTTACGCCAGCACACACTTTGGGAATATGTGAGAGGACATGGAAAGGGGAATGGCTCATTGGGTGTGGCTTAAAGGGTATCAATTATGAGCAGGTGAAATGGAATGAAACTTATTTTGGTGAGTTCTAACTTGCTGAAAATACCTGGTTCTGGTTTCAGTAATGAGCTGTCCATGTGGGGTCTCTAGAATGGCTATTTGCAGTTCTGTGAGCTGGGGTATGTAACACTGGGATGCCATATGTGCATGGTAAGTGTCTCTGTCTTCCTGATTTGTCCACGATTCTAGGTTTGGGCATTCTGGTGGAGAACTCATGCTTCTAGAGCTCTGTTTCCATGGGGTCAAACCCATTTTGATTGGCTTACAGTAGCTGTGAATGTCTTAAACCAGATGAAAATGGTTCCTGCATGATCAAACAGGATTGGTCCTTTTAAGTCTTGATAAAACAGATTCAGACAGGTGATGGCTGATTCAAACTAGTTTAAACTGGGTTAGACTTGCACTAACGTGGTTAGACTAGCCAGGTTAGACTGATCAAGTGTGTTCAATTTATATGCGTAAGCCAGTTCAATCCAGCTTGAACACAATCAACAGGTTCAAAAGCAGTGGCACCTAGTTTCCACCAACTCTGTGCATGAATGTTCAAGTCACTGACTTCTACCAACTTTTCACTCTGCAATCATATTTTTCTCACGAGTCGCCATTTAGAATAACCTACATAGTGTGTAAAGACTCCAATACACATTGGAAATCCTCTTCTGTTGGAAGTCCTCTTCTGTTTAATAGTGTTAGGAGGGACAACTGCCTGCAATGCTATCTCCTTCCACTCTCTAAACTCAGGACCAGACCCCACAGTGTGGGATGATGCTGTGGAGAGCTCAGGTGCCCGCAGCTGCCCACCGTCCTCCTTCCACCACGCGGCCCTCTCACCTTGATCCTGCTTACTGCTTCCTGGGCCTGCATCATGCGCACATTTTTGGAGGGAGTTTTGTCTGAGAGCAGCTGGGTGGAGCCAAGGTAATTGGCAGCAAAAATGATTCCATCAATCAAGTCTTCAGGGTCACAAGGTCCAGGAACTGTAACACACAGAGCCGCAGCAGTGAGTGAAGCCACCCTGGGGAGGGCCCGCCATAACCCAGAAGGTGCACCATCCTTCCCATGCTCATTCCTGGCAAAGGTGGGCCAGGTACGGAGACCCCTGGGCAGGTGGGCAGCCCGCTGGTCTGAGGCACTTTTGTCTGCCTTCACTCACCCCTCCTTTTTAGAGAGAAGGCTCAGTTTCTTAGGCACTTCCCCCAACCCAATCCATGTACTGTGAGAAATGGTGCAAGCATTTACTTAAATAGGAAGCATAAAACCCAGCAATGAAAGATGTTGTTTCTCTTAAGACACTGAGGTCTTCCTGGACAAGGACCATGACATATTCATCTTTGAGTCTCATGTCTGTCACCTCGTGGGTATAAACTGGATTTTGCTTGGTATCAACTGGATTTTTCTAGATAAATGATTGGGTGAATGAAGACTTTTATTGGAAATTGTGATTTTATATACCACTTACTATTACTTGACACTCACTCATATCTCCCTCTTCCATAGTGCAGTAAATGATTTCCATAAATTAGAAAAATGGGATATTTGTTTTGGAATATCTGGATTCCTTTAATGGCTTCTGACCCTAATTCTGAAAGCTATATATAACATTTCCCCCAAACCACGGTCCCATACTGCCAACTTACACACCATATTTACCATCTGTGCCCTCACACAGATCAATTTGAAGGAAAACCAGAATTTTGTTTTCTCGTTCTCCATTCTAGCAAATCAAACCTTAATTTAAAATATTTTCAGTACAGGCATCTGATTCTAACCAGAATCACCTGTAACCTGTACATGAAATTAAAACATATTTGGGGCCAACATAACTTTATAATAGGTTCACTGAGAAATTGAAACATTTTCTTTGACTTGAAAAATGCCAAATCTGGGGGAACTAAAATATACATTTAACCCACTGTTGAAACCTCAGCAACCTGAAACGGAAAGTTTGCTTTTCCTCTTGGAGGGCTTATCTGAAATGGTTTTTATTTTTATCTTTAACCATCAAACTCATCTCAAGTTTACACAACTGCTTCCCATGATAAGCTACTTACCAGGGTATAGACTTAAATGATCTATTTATTTTTCTAAAACTGAAGTGGTAGTTGAACAAAGAAATTACAAATATTTTAGAAAAGGCCTTCATAAAGCATCTTGTAGTACTGCAATAAGTAAGGAAGCCTGGTGCTTGTCCTGTTCCCGATCTTTCTAGGGAAGACTTTTGGTTATGCATTCTAAGTGGTATGCAGCCAACTGCCTCCATGGCCCACCAGAAATTTACCTTCCCAACAGTTATTAGACATACACTGTAAGACTGCCAGTCTTCTGAAAAGTTCCCAGTGGTGAGCTTACAATGGTAATCATTTTTCCTGACTTGATGTTGAAAAAAAGAAAGAGCTCATCTGGAGTACTTTTAAAAAACTATTTTGAATGCTAAAAGAAAACAAAAATTAACCCACCCTTTCTATGGGACTTCCAGTACCATCTGTTCATCTCTGATTAGCTCTATTCACTGAAAAGTGCCCCCTTTTAACCACAGTAAGTGTGAGATTGCAGGTATGTTTAAAAGGAACCCAAATAAGCATAAATGCCAATCATCTAAAGACAAAAAAATTGGATGCAAACAAATTTTAAGGTTAGATATGGTCTTATGCCATTTATCTTTCCAGGAAATTGACTTTAGTCTGGGTGCTGGTGTATTTTTTAAAAAGCAAAGCTGTAACAACCCTACATCAAAAAATTTCAGCTTTCACCGTGGCCCTGTGGAACATGCTTCTCCCTTCCTTTTGGGAGGCCCTGTGGGAGAATGAGCACATGTTACATCTTCACACCCAGACTGATGCTGAGCCTCAAATTCCCGAGGCCTGCTGGATGGCTACGAGGAGGGGAGTTTCCAAACCTCTGAGACTTTGCTAGCAGTTCTCATGGCATTTTGGAACTTCTCCCCCCACCCAATGGTGCAAATAGTTTATACCTTGCTCAGTAAGAAACCTACCAAACTATTAGCTTGTCCCAGGGTTCAGGCCCATGTGTTCATGAGGGTTTATGAATTCTGGGAACTCATTTCCAGCCAGCAAAACACAGCAGCAGTTCATTCGCAGGACCCAAAGACTGGACATAGCTTCCTAAAGAGTCTCTTCAAGGAGGTAGGACTCTGCCCTACCCCTGGTGCAGTGTCAGTGTTATCTGTAGCCATAGGGTGACTCTGGGAATGAGGACTACGCGCTGTATTCGGGAGGCATGATCTCCAGCCGTGGGCTGTGTTTTGAGCCCATTGGTCTTCAGCCCCGAAGAGAACACTGGCTCCAGAGAAAATCACGAAGTTCACTGGCACCAGAGGCTGACTTCACAACCTGGCTCTGCTACCTGCTAACTGCTTGACGTCAGGCAGGTTATTCACCCTCTTGATACCTCCATTCTCTTATGCGGAACATGAGGATAACTGAAAAACCCACTTCATGAGAGCTCACTGTGGGAGTCAATTAGTATCACATGCAAAATGCTTAGAAAAGTACTTGCTGGAGACTAACTGTTTGTTAAATGTTACTGCTAACAGTTCATCCAACTAAGAGATGGGACTTACTGGGAATGCTTTTCTCATATGAGGACCAAAGTTTCTTCACTAAATTCATCCCACTTGAAGTGCTCTTGCTGGATGTAGGAGACGTATTGGGTACAAGTAAGGAGACCTGGCTAAGCTGTAGCACACTGGGGGAAGCCCACAGGTTCAGGGTCACTATCTGCCTGGGAAGGATGATTTCTGAGAGGTGCACTGGTATTATTCTTTCAGTTTAAGACCCTAAAATTGTTAACACTGGAGTTAGTAACTTTATGGCTTTTCTTCCACGTTATTTCTCTTTTCAGTGCTTCAAATGCCTCAGATAATGAAAAATGCATGATGATTCAGTGCTCAATATTTTCTTTTCAACTCTTACCTTCAACGTAGGTTGGGAATGAAGCCAAGCTTTTTCTTGACTGTAATTAAGACAAAGAGGTTTCAAAAAGGGCAGAGCATGATGAAATGTACATCAACACAATCATCCAGGCAACACGAAAAAAAAAACACATCACCGTGGCATTTGTTAGCCAGTTTGACTATTTACGGGCAAAGACGGGGTGGACAAACATGCATTTATTATTAAAGGTTATCTAGAACCGAGAGCAGTCTGATCAGATTTCAGATAATCAAAAGACCCTGCATATTTCAGAGAGGTGTCTGTCAGCTTCAAAAATATCCTACAAACCAAAATCTACATCCAGAATCATCAGTAAAAAAGGTACAATTTATTCTTAAATCTGAGTTCCATGTGAAAAACTGTTGGTTAGTAAGAGACCCAACATCATGATTGTATATAAAATTAAAAATTCCCTTAGAGCATTTTACTTAGGTCTTTGTTTCAAGAATCTCTCTGCTAAAAATGTGTGCTAGTTTTACCCCTCTTCCTCCTTTCACTCTTACTAATTCAGTTGAAAAATGTCATTATATAAATCATTATTGTATGTTAGCTTAAGACAGGAACATAACAAAGGAATAAATTAAAAGCCTGGAACTTCTTATATTAAGTAACATCTCATAGCAAAGGAAAGGCTTCTAACAGCATGGCTGGAAGTGGATGGGATGAGCTAGCACCTTCTAGAACCTGACTGCATGGCAGTTTAAATGCAAGCACTGAGACAAGCACAACTTGCCATGGGTCCCTCTTAGAAGCAAATGTCCTGGACAAAACTTTATGAGAACCGAGAGTAGGGAATTCATAGGAACAGAACCTGCAGCAGGCAATCCTACTGCAGGGTGACGCATGTCTCCCAGGAGCGCTCACACTAAAGATAAGAATCCCTAACATGGCAAAAGGTAGGATGTGCATAGCCAAGACTTTCACTGCTGAGGATCCTCTAGGTATTACGTTACTGTTTACATATATGTCTTTTAGATTTAGAAAATGGGGCCGAACTCAGCCTAGCTGCTCCAGAGGCTGACCTGAAGAGACAGTGTATCTGGATGCCTGGGAGCTATAGGAGTAGGCTCTGGGGAAGGACTGGGGTCTCATGAGAAGAACTTTCTTACCCGACCTAGCATTGTGTACTATGCTCTCTACTTGAAAAAATGAGAATGCAAAGGGATGATTAATGTGTATAAAATATTCTACAAATTGTAGCGTTAACTGTTCAGTGAAAAACTGGGGCACTCAAAGAAAACCTAGTTTTAAGACTCTAACACCATTCAGGATGATGACAAGAATTGCACAGCTGCCCTGTGTCGTGAATCACAGAACACACCGCATGGGCCCCTTTCGTGTAAGGGTACTGCAGATGTGCTCGCTGGCAGGAAGTGGCTCCTCATTTCTAAGAAGCTGGGGCTCTTGAGCACCAGGAACAAAAGGTTTCTGGCCACCAATGCATACTAAGTGCACACTGGGTTAAGTGGATAGGAGTGAAGGACTGTAAACTCAGCAGGGCTTTACATTACTTTTTCTTTCCACTTACAAGTGAAAAGACAGGCCCAGCTGAGTTTAAGCCCCTCTAGTTCTGGTTCGTTTAAAGAAGAAAATCTGTAACTGCATGGTGTGCAAATGGAAGTCAGCCTCTTCGTAAGGGCCAACATTTTAAAATTATTACTTCACAGACCATCTCCCTGTCCTGTCCCCAAAAGCTAAAGCTCTGGGATTGGTCTGCAGTATGAGTTTACCTTGTATGATCAAAATGGCTTAGCCTCTAGGTATATCCAAGAAGCTATGCAGATTTTCTTTGGCTATCAGGATACCTTTTCTCAGTGCTAATTTTGAAGAAAATGTCCAGATTTCAGCAGAAGCTACAGAAGAATTACTTTATAGCTATAAAAGCTATGATTTTATTTAGAGCTACGGTGGTGGACATTTGGTTCATTTACTTATTCTCTATTCCTGAGCTCATGACTACCTTTCTTTTAGTCTCTGGGGTAGTAAATTTTCTCTAAAAAGGAGATTTGCCATATGAAAGAATCTCTGTTACTTACAAAGCAGATTTTTATCATTATTTCTAACGATCTGCAGAAACACATGCCAAGCCTTATAGGAACAGAGAAGCTAACATATACGCCTTATTACATCTGATGCATAAGCAAAGGCTGATCCTAGTCGGACGTCTGACTGGCCTTTTGTTTTCTCATGTGTGGACTGTGAAGAAGCCAGCTGACCCTTAGCACTGAAGAACTAATAAGGCTGCATTTAAGAAGCAAAAGGCCAAGATCCTTGGGGTTTTTCTGGGGGTCACATAAAACACTGTAGAGGCTGGAGCCTGACAGCTGGAATAATGATGCACAAGTTACCTTGCGCACACAGTCTGTGGCCTGCAACCATGTTCCTCTTTAGGGGCCAGCACTTCCTGGCAAATAGGATGTCTGGATTCAAATTCTGGTTGACCATTCGTGAGCTCTGTGACCCCAGGTAAGTTACTCAGCCTCTCAGCTTGCTCAATAATAAATAATGACAATGGCAGCTGCTACCTCAGAGAATAATCTTAAGGACTAATGGGATACTAATCTGTGATTCTCAGCCTGGAGCACTGTAAATGCTCAATTGATAATTAGCACCTATTACTGTGGCTGTCATTCTTTCTTCTTACTATTTTTGTCCTCACTCACCCATATGCTATGAATACGTATGAAGCTATATAGAAGAGGTAGGGGGAACTGGGACTTGGTCATTCCTGTTTCAGCAGACTGAGGTTTGAGGATAGACCAGAGAAGGACAGAGTATATTTTCAATCTAAATTCTAATGTTAGGGTCATATTAAAGAAGGTATATGTTCTAATTGTTTTCACTATTTTTTATTCTCTCTAAAATAAAAAGGTCTATATGTGTTTAAGATAAACAGTAATAAAAAAATATACTTTTTTGCATGAATAATATGTGTATCCCATGATATGCTAAGGGTAAGTTAAACTAAGACTTGCTTTGCCAGTCAGGCCAAAACAGACTATTTTCTTACATTGCATTTAGCATACATTTATCTGCAAAACAAGGAAACATGAGACAGTCATTCGTTATGCCGCTTACCTCTTTAACCTATCTCCTCAGTGTGGATGAGGGAGAAACTTTGCAAATGTATTGGGAACAAGCTGAGCCCACACACAGATTACTGCCCAGGCCAGTACTTCCCTGAGGATGGGCCACAAATAGGATGACAGTCACCTGTATGTCGCAGGACACTGGATACTGGCAAAGGCAGTGGCTTCTACCTCAGAAAAAACACCTGACCCCAGAACTTTTCTAGCCCCAGAACTCAGGAGGAGCAGGTAGCATCTTTTCACTGGGATACTGTATGGCAGAGCTGTTTGTCCTCCACAGGAAGGGCGAACATACACTTTGTCCAAAAGGGATCTTAGGGCTGCTCTTTCAGTAGCCCCTGGCTGCATTTCATGTCGCTATTTAAGTTAATTTAAAAAATCAGTTCCTCATTCCCCCTGGCTGCATGTCGAGGGCTTACTAGGTGCCTGAGTCTAGTGAGCTCCCTACAACTGGACAGCAGTACAACACTCACACCGTAGAACATTCTCTTGGACAGCACTGCTTTAGAAGGAGGTCAGGGTGCTCCCCAGATAGGTTGCTTAAACAGTCAGTACGAACTGGAACCATGACTGGAAGAAAATGACATGTGGTCACCCTGCTCTTATGAAGGACATTAAGGCTTGAAATAAATGCTTCTTTAAGAAACCAACCCATTTTCTAAGCTACACAGCAGTCGCCAATCTATGGTATCAGAAGGTGTCTAATGGCACAAGGAAGAGTGCTGACAGAGTTTTTGACGTTCAGAGCTGTCCAACAGAACATTCTGCAATGATGCTAAGGTTTTGTCGCCTGCTTCACCCAATACAGTAGCCATTACCCACGGGATGCTACTGAGCACCTAAAATGTGACATAAAGTTTTCATTTTATTCATTCATTAAACTAGACATCTGTGGCTAGTGACTACCAAGTGGGGCGGCATGGCTTTCACAGACAAACCACACACTGGAAAGGAGCTCTATAGGGGCCGAAGGAAGCACAGAGCAGTATTAGAATAAAACAAAACAGGCTGACGGTTTCGCAAACAAGCAGCGCCCTACCTCTTTGTTTGTGGAGGTTTCCGCGGGGTCACTGGGATGAAGGGGTGTACTTGACGACTCTGCTCCCAGAGGTGAGGAACTGCCAGGAGACGGAGACTAGAACACAGCAAGAGGACAGCAGTGAGAATCTGAGCAACATCTCCTCAGGAGCCCAGGGGAGGGAGATGGGCGAGAGGGGCAAACCAGAACACAAAGGGACACTGGAGCTGGCAAAAATCCCTTAGGAAAGAAACTGCTAGTGTACAGAACAAGCCAGGGGCATTTACGTTTTCTTTTCAATATTGGCCATCTCTTTGAAGAAATTTTATTGCTCTGGTCCCCCCCTCTTAGGTTAGAGGTTGAAAGAAACTTTAAAAGTGACTATTAAACTTATAGTCCTCAATGAAGAGAGCGAAAGGTATTACACAAATACCTTTTTTCCTTAAAGATACATATACTTAGGTTACCAAATGTCATACGAAATTGCCTGCCCAGCCAGATGTGGTGGTGCACACCTGCAGTCCCAGCACTCTGGAGGCTACGGCAGAAGGATGGTGAGTTCCAGGCCAGCCTTAGGTATACAGTGAGACCATTTTAAAAACAAAACAACCAACAGTAATAAAACACCAAAAAATAACCAAAAAAATCTGCCCAAGATTTGAATGGAAAAATAAAAATTTAAACACCTATTTTTAAAGAAACAACTGGGCTAATTTTGGTGATGAGAAACTATATACCTGTATTTTACTATTCAGTTCAGACTCCAATTATGTTGCCTGATTTAATCCATAGCCCACTGAAAATTCAGAGATGTTTTGGCATCCAAATCACATTATCTTGGGTACTCTTAAATGATTAAGAAATCCTTTGTCAAATGACGTTTGGCTTTAAAAACTAAGCTTGGGGAGGAGCATGGTTCCTTCCAGGTGTGGCGGTGCCTCAGTGGATGGGTGCAGCCCTGCACAGGCGGGGCCTGCTGGAAATCAACGGGAGAACCCTGTTCGGCACACGAAACACACCAGCTGCTCCATAAATGTCTGCTGAGTGAGTCACCAAATCAAGCAAGCAAACACAGGAATGGACAAATAGAGGTCTGGAAACACGCTCCGATCGCAAGGGGCATTTCTGTGTGCTCCTAAAATCTTGGGAGATGATGGGTCTCCCCGGTGAGTCTCAGAGGTCCTCCGCAGTTCTGCAGCATTGGCCCTCCGAGAGGAAGAATGCAGTGCTTCACAGCTGGCATAAAACACAGAAAGAAACTACACAAGGTAAATTCTCTCAGGAGCGTGGGGACGTGGGAGAGCCAGGAGCAGGAAGTTTCAGGCAGGCAAAGCAAACAGCACTAGTGTTTGCTCAAGTCTGTATTTGATCTCGTGAGAGTGGCCCTCTTGGCGAAGCAGAGGTACAAACATCAGTGAAATACCTCTGCAAGGAAAGGGAGCATGTTTCACACAGCAGTGGTGCTGGGTGCTGGGAGCACATTTAGAGATGAACGGACCTCAGTGAGCATTATGTGAAATTTGAAAAAATCTTTTACGGGAAATACAGGGGGTACCAAATAAACCAAAAGATGATGTGGTGAAAAGAGTTACGCAGACCAAGAAGTTGCATGATGCGAGCCCACAGCTGTGAGGCTCGGATTTGTTTCCTGTGAGCCCACATATCACCCCATCGAGGCAGGGAGCCGAGGACCAATGAGCTCCTTAAGTATTTCACACGCAGGAGCCAGACACTCTGTAGTAAAGCCAAAGTACCTCATGGCCCCTGGCCACAATAAAGCAGCCCTGCAGGCCTATAAAAAGAACTCAGAATTTTTTCTCTCAGCACCCAAGAGATTTGGTAGGTACTTGCTGATTTAGCACGGTTTGGTCTGCTCAAAATTACTATAGGAAAGTATAAGAATTTAATGCCTTTAAATTTCCTCAATTTTTCAATTTTGAAGAGCTTCCTTTGATATTTACAGCTCGATTTCCACCCTCCACCATATAACTTTTCTCTGCCATAGGTTATAATGGTCTAGTCCCTGAGAAAGCCAGTGCAGTTAATTTTTCTTTAACTCCTTGGTTTTTGGACTGTGTATCATATTCATTAAAAAAATCCCCGAGAGTCCTATCTTTCCCATTTCTTTGTTTTCTCCTCCAATGTTCTAAAAATAAACTCCTTACAACCTTGCCAGTGCCAGACCACCCCGAGGCGCTGTGAGCAGTCAGGTGATCTGGAAGGTGGGCAGGGTTGTGAAGAGGGAGCTCAGAGAGCTCACTGCAGTGCAGCTGAGTGTTCATCAGCAGGGGCCTGCCAGGGAATGGAGGGGAAGAAGAGTAACTAAGTTGGGGGGCTCCCTCACAAGGGGAGGACCCACTCCACTCCACTCCAACCTCATCGGGGACCACTTCCCCTCAGACGCCACATGCTCTAGGCTTCTGCTCACGTACAAGCTCACTTGAGTTTTCTTCCGTGTGCATATGCAACGAATGACCTCCACCTACAGAGTTCCCCTCATTCTCTCCTGCATTCAGGGTCCACTTTACAAGCACTCTTTGTGCAGCACATTTCTCCCCTAATGTCATGTCCCATGTTCTGGAACGTTTAGGTATATGCTTCTCCTCCATCAAGAGCTCTGAGGTGGCAGAGATCTTGTCTCCTGCCTCTTCAATACTCAAGTGCCTCGCCTTGGGTCCTGTAAACAGCAGGTATCAACAGATGCAGGCACTGAATACATGATTTCAACGTGCTTTCTAGCTTTACACTGTTTTCAATTTGCATGGGAAGCAGATGTTACAGATCTGCCCACACCTTTCCTAGATTATACTTTAGCAGCCAATGGTAAACCCTTTTAAAGTTCTTTTGAAAGATAGCTGTCCTAAAAAAAAAAAAAAAAGAGGACCCCATCACACAAAAGCCTACAAATCACCACATGGTACTGTTGGCCAAATTCAGGGTGGACAAGCACGTTCAGAAAGACTCAGTCCATGGGGGCTGAAAGGGATTCAAATGTCTGCTTCAAAGGCCTGTTGCCAGGTACCTCCAATTTTTGCTCCCAGATACACTTTTTTATGGGGAGTACCAGGAATCAAGCTTAGGACCTTGCACTTGCCAGGCAGGTGCTATGTTGCTGAGCTATATCCCCAGCCCCTGGATATACTCTTGAAAGTGGGAAAAAACACTGTTTACTGTATTGGAGCAAAATGTAGCCAACAACATGGGAGAGAAAAAGTGAAGATTATCATTAACTTTCCGTCTGGAGTTTCATGCGCTCTGGACTCCTGGGGGGATATTCAACCTGAGGAAAATGAGACGAAGGAAGGGGACTTGGGACTTCATGAATATCAGTGCTGGGGAGGCTCCCTTGTGTTCTATATCCTCAAGCCCATGTTTACTGGTGTCACAGACCCTAAGCATCACCTATGCTCATCTGGTGAGACCCAACAAGGTCCTGTCCCATCCTGAGGCTCTGTAATGGTGGCTGCTGGTGCCATAGGCTCAGTGTCTCCCAGATCCACCCTGAAGGACCCCAGGGATCCTCCGGCTTGTGGCTTAGGGACTGGGGCTGCTACTGCCACAACCCTTGGCATCACCTGTCCTTGTCCTGAGAGATCTCAGCACGGTCCTTTCCATAACCTGCACCACGGAGACTGTGGCAGCTGCTCCCACAAGCTTCAGTGCCATCAGGGCTCAACTCTGCAAAGCCTCAAGGCACACCCCAGAAGCCACATCCACTGCCAAGTGACACAACTACATCCAGGAATTGCTGCAGTCTACTGAGGCTGCCAACACCAACAAGAACAAATCAGAGACCATGCTTTTGAGCTCCCCTATAAACAAACCCTCATCTGCCCAGCTGAAATCCTACATCCCAGCTAAATGAACAAATCTTTTCCTACAAGAGTGACTTCATAAGTTAGAAGAATAAACACACCCGATGTGCAGACATCATGCAAGGATGTAAGAAACATGAGACATATGTCTAAATGAGACAGTAACTCTCCAGGAATAGATTTCGATTTGGAGGAAGTCTGAAATGTCTGAGAAAGAATTTAAAATAATGATCCTAAGGAAACTCAGTGAGATGCAAGAGAATACAGATAAATAATTCAAAAAAATGAGAAAAACAGCTCAGGATATTAATGGGAAACTCACCAAAGAGATTGAAATAATAAAAGAGAACCAATCAGAAATCTTAGAAGTAAAAACTTCAATCAATATAAAGAAAGATACAATAGACAGTTTCCACAACAGACCAGGACAAGGGTAAGAAAGAATCTCAGAAGTTGAGGACAGGTCTCTTGAATTAATTAATTAAGAAGAGCAAGAAGAAGGAGGAGGAGGGGAGAAAATGGGGAGGATGAGACAGAGGAGATCAAGAAAATGATGAAGAGGAAGAAAGAAAGAAAATACAACAGGCATTAAAATACCTGACCTCAAAACACACTACAAAGCTGCAGTAACTAAAATAGCACAGTACTGGCATAAAAGAAATGAAACAGAACATGACCACATTCACATGACCAATTGATTTTTGACAAAGGCATCAAGAACATACAGTGGGGAAAAGACAGTTTCAGTAAATAGTGCTGGCAAAACTGGATATGCATATGCAGAAGAATGAAATTAGATCTCTTCCTTTTGCCATATATAAAAATCAACTCAAAGTGGATAAAAGACTTGGAACTATCAAATTAAGACAGTACTACAGGTGTTAGTTTTAAATGGAATCCCAAAGACACAGGCAACAAAAGAAGAAATACACAAATGGGATTACAGTAAACTAAGAAGTTTCTGCATAGTAAAAGAAATGCTCTATAGAATTAAGAGACAACCTACAGAATAGGAGAAATTACTCGCAAACTGTTCATCTGAGCAAGCATTTACAACCAGAATATACAAGAAACTGAAAAACTGAAAAAAAAAAAAAAAAAAAAAAAAAAAAAAAAAAAATCCAATTTAAAAGTGGGCTGAAGAACCAAACACTTCTCAAAGGAAGATATACAACGGGAACAGGTACAAGAAAGAATGTTTAAGTTCACTCATCGCAGAGAAATGGAAATCAGAACCACACTGAGACAGCATCTCATCCAGGCAGAATGGCTATCATCAAACAGAATACAATAAATGCTGATAAGGACGCAGAGAAAAAGAAACTCTTCCACACTGTTATCAGAATGTAAATCAGTATATCCATTAGGGCAAACAATAGGCAGAATCCTCAAAAAATTAAAAATGAAACAACTATATACTCCAGCAATTCTACTACTGGGTGTACACATACCAAGGAGATGAAATCGTTATTCCAAAATGCCACTTGCACTTCCACAATTAATGTAGATTATTCACAACAGCCGAAATATGGGATCAACCTATATTCCCTTCAGTGGATGAATGGATAAAGAAAATGTGGTAAATTCACACAATGCAATGCTATTCAGCCATAAGAAGAATTAATTTCTGTTATTTACTGCAAATAGACTTCTAGAGGTCATTATGTTCAGTGGGACAGGCCAGACACACAAATAACAATACTATGTTCTCATTCATTTGTGGAAACCAGTAAGTCAATCTTGCAGAAGAATAAAATGGAACAATAGTCCCTAGCTATTTGGTAAGGGCACTAAGAAGGGAGAATAGAAAGTACAATAAGTGACATAAAAAACACAGCCTGGGGGGATCACTCCTGGTTGTGTTTTAGCACAGTAGGGTAACAACTGGTTAAAACAACCTCTGGTGTATTTCAGAATGACTGGAGAAAAGTATGAAATCCCCAACACAAAAATGGCTCAAAACATGGAAATGCTTATTACCTTGATTTGATTGTTACACTGTCTACACGTACAGTTACTGTCGCATAGCCCATAAAGATATACAGCTATCATGTCTTCATAAAGATATATGCAAACATGTAAAATAGTATACAGAAATAAAATGTTGATGATCCTAATAATACTGTATTGTCATCAAATATAAATCATCACCCGGTGGATTGTATACTTGGAAAATTAACTGTGTTCAGATGGGGAGGCCTGTGGGCAGCATCCCTTTTGGGATCTTCATAAAGTTAAAGAGTATGATTACTGCTAAAATTCTACCCTACATCTTTTCACATAAAATTAGAATAAAAAACTAAAAAAAAAAAAAATGCTCCTGTTTGAATGCATCTCCCACAATTCATGTGTTGGAAAGTTAATTCTCAATATGACAAGGTTGAGAGGTAGGATGTATGCAAAGTGCTGCCCCCAGGAAGGGGTTAAGGCTGCTACTAAGGGAGCAGGTTAGTGCTGCAAGAGGGAGTCTGAGCCCCTTGCCCTGTCTTACGTGTGCTCTCTTGCCTCGCACCTCACTGTGACAGCATGAAGGTCCCAGGCAGATGCCAGTGCCCTGCTCTTGGACTTCCCACCTCCAGAACTCTGAAGCCAATGCATGTCCCTTCTTTATCAATTACTCAGTCTGTTACAGCAGCAGAAAATGGGCTAAGACAAAGAGACGGGAAGGATGATGACAGTAAGGGAAGTATTTGAAACAGAATAAATGGAGTAGCAGATCAGAGGGCCTCAGAAAAATGGAGGTGCCCCTTAATTTAGCTCAAAAGCTCCTCTTTACCATTGAAATGGCCCTCTATGAGCATGCTGTGAAAGTCATATATGCACTGAAAAAGGCTCTTTTAGTGTGGGCTTTTTCCCCACTGGGTTCTTAAAAAATTTTAACCCCCAGTAAGTACTACTACTCTGTTCGAAGAAACTACACACAGTTAGAATTTTAATCTGGCTGTTGTTTGTCCAAAGATATACTGAACCAATTTCCATAATTTTAATACTGCCGGGGCTGGGGATTTAGCTCAGCAGCACAGTGCCACCTGGCAAGCGCAAGGTCATGAGTTCGGTTCCCAGTACCGGAAAAAATCCAAAAAAAAAAAAATTTTTTTTTAATATTGCCTTTGAAGAAGTTCTAATTGGACCCTTTTTTCCCACATACTTACTTGAATTTGTGGTCCTTGTTTTAAGTGCATTAATTTGAGCAGGTTTTTTGAAGGTCTGCTTGTGCAGATTCTTTAGAACACTCTGCCCCTGCAGTTAAAATGTGGTATGACTGCTGCCACTGAGGGCCAGTGGAGGAAAGGCCTCCGGAGTGGCTCAGCCAAAGCCACCTCCAGCAGAGGACACATGGAATCCACTCCTCTCCCAGTGCTTGGATAGAGTTTGGTGGTTGGCTGAAAGAAATATCAATCAATTCCTAAGACATTAGGTTGAATCCTCAGAACCATCCTGATCTGGATTTCTAATATTAGGTTCCATTTTCAAAAGCATAGCGTGATTATAGGGAATACAAATTACATTTCTAAAGAAGAAAAAGACTTAGATGTTTTAAGTTTATACTACGGCCCAATATGTTACCTTGTATCTTATGTGTATTAATCAGCCTTCCTGGTGCTGTGACAAAATACCCAACACCCCCAACTTAAAGGAGGAGAGGCTTAATGTGCTCATGTTTTGAGGAGATTCAGTCCAAGGCCAGCTGGCTCCAACACAGAAATATCATGGCAGAAGGGTGTGGCAGATGCTCAGTTCATAGTGGCCAGGAAGCATTATAAGGGAAAAAGGGCTCAAGGACCATATACAGTTCCCAAGGGCACATGTCCCCAAAAGTGTGCTCTATAAATCCCCAACGCAGCTCCCACCCCAATCGGGTTGATACGGTTAAGCTTAGCCGTCATATTGTTTTGGAATAGTGAAGTGGGTTAATGAAGGTTAATGAAGGTGAATGCTCGATATCCCCACATCTGCAGAGTCCAACTCGGCTACCATCCTCAGTTCCAACCCCAGGGAACATAGTCCATCCTCTCTCATCTCTTCTGAGGAATGGAGAAACAGGTACTAACTACTTCTCAAGCTGACATGAAGGCTGACTGGAGATAACACTCTGTAGTGGCCAGCTCAGTGCCTGGACATACACAAAACATTCAAAAATACTCGCAGTCTTTTATAATTCCAACCCTACGGAAATTATACTTCACCCTGCTGGGAGAGTGCTTACAAGGCTAACACATATCCAAGGGGCTGTTTTCTTCATCTCATCTGGTTTCTTTCATTAAAATTTTACTCACAGGTAAAATTAAAACACAAATAGGGGGCTCTATAAAAATCATACCACAAAGATTCTGCATGGATTCATAAGCCCCAACGCTCTGGACAGCATGCTGTAAGAATAGCTCATTACTGGCTAAGGCCAAGGGTATGTAAAACTGCTGCACACGACTTCTGCCGTGTCCAGCATCTCCCATGCAAGAAGCTATTTCGGGCTACAAGTTGAGAGTGATGTTACGACAGTGACTGACTTACAAAAGAGAATCACCTACTCTTGTTCGCTGATGGCCTCAATACCCTGCTAATTAGGGCACCTGGGCTAGGACCTCAGCAAGCTCTAGTCAGCCTGATAAGATCCAGTGAATGCTCTTTCCTCCAAGGAAGCTTGGTGACAAAAATTCACTGTAAAAAAGGGTAGGAGAATATTTCAAGATTTTACAGTTCTCCCAAGTATCTGGGACTCAGCTATTCACTAATTGTAGTGAATAACTCATAGAACCTGAGAATAAGGTGTCTGGGTCCCTCTCTTCTTACCTCCTTCCTTCCAAGCAGCCAACAATACCGCATTAAACTGTGTGGTATGTACCAAGAATTCATGAACCTTCTTCACCAGAGACCTCTTGCTAACTACTCTCTTACTGTCATTTTCTTTTGGTACTGGGAATCGAACTCAGGACCTTGTGCTTGCCAGGCAGGAGCTTGTGCCACTGAGCTATATCCCCGGCCCTCTTACTGTCATTTAAAACATAGCTTTTACCCTTTATCATCAAGACAAGCTGTGCTACTTCCTTTACCCAGCCTATAACTGGCAAGGTTCTACTTGGTGTTCTTGTTTTCACTCTTCTCTGAATTGTACGTGTCCACGACCCCCCAAAGTCCATTTCAAATACTACCTCTTTGACGCAGTATTCCCAGTTCTCTTAAGAGGAGCTTTGCCTCCCGGAAGTATTAAATGCATGCACTTTAGCTGCACCATTCTTATAGTGCACTGCTTTCTCCTTTGTATTTCATAAAAACATAATTCTGTAAGATAGTAATTACACTTTAATTACAATAGTGTAAGACGCACCAGGAAGGCATGGCTTATGATTAGTTTACATGTTTCCTCTCCAAATGTTCAATACAGAACACCTCATAAAATATGTAACAGGACTTAAATACACGGATTGAATGGAAAGAGGCACAACACCTATCTGGTGTCAGAGGAAAAACAAAATGAAAAAGAGGATCCTGTAACAGACCAGGTTCTGAACACACAAGCACTGTCATTACTCGCTTGTGTGCTTATTGGTACCCATGTATGGTCTGGTCATGCTCTGTCTCCCCTCTCTCACACAGTGCCTCCCCACACGGCTGGGATAGTACAGGGGCGCGGGGCAGAGGAGGGGGCAAGCGTTCTCAAAGGAGGCATTTCATAAACACTGTAACCAAGCGCTGACCATTCAGTTCCTTTCCAGCCTGCACATTCTGGTTCTGCTGCTTTTTCCATACAGGACTTTGGAGGCAGGTGAGGGCACAGGTCCTGGTTGTTCTGGTATTATTCATTTTGGGACTGTGTGGACCTTGAGTTTTAGCATCCTCAAACAGCTTTTTCACTTAGGGTTACTGGTTTATCTGGCTTTACTACTTTACTTAAATCTGTCTTCATGGTTTCCCTCACAGATCTACACTTCTTTAACCTTACTCCATGTTAGAATTGTTTTCTTTAAATATATGATTAATTGTTTTCTTACCCTAAGATGTGTTTGTGCTTCTGAAAACCAAAACTAGTTAAGAAATCCATAACTATTCACTCTCAATTCAAGCTATTATCAACACACACTCGTACTTCCTTAATGTGGCATAGTAGTAGAGTTATAGGCACCGTAGAGGCACAATTATGTCATTAAAATGATAATAGCCTGGCTTAATGAACTGTTTTATATATACATATATAATGGATTCAATTAGTACCAATGGAACATTTTGAGATAACCGTCGGTTAAACTACTCTAACCATTTCTGTTCTCTCCCACAGGCAAGGCCCACTTGCTCTTAGGCCCACAGGTATTAAACTCATGTGAAAGCTGTATGAAGATCTTGCTACAGAGCAGTCTGCCCAGAGGGCACGCTCATCATTGGGGCCACACAAATAATTTGTTTTACTACCATTGTAAGTGTTCTAAGCTCTGAAGCTATATTCTCAGAGGGGAAAGAAAGGAATTTAGCCAGCTAACTCTGCATCAAAGTGGCCAGTATAAGGATGAACCAGCTTATCATCCGGTAAGGCTGGTCTATACACAGATTACCTTTCCCCCAGTTCAAACAGCATCACTGCACTGGAAATCCATTACAACTTGGACAAACGAGGGAGCCTTTCATCCATTTCCCCTTTTAAATCCACTCATTCCTTAATAGCCTTCCCACGCATTCACTCCCAGGCCACTGGCCCACATCTCAGCGAGAAGAGAAACCAAAGGCACTGTTAACCCATACTGAGAGAGGCAGCTAAGAGCACATGATTTGCTGTGATTACACAACGCCTGGGATGAACGGTAACGGAGCCATTTTCCGAGCGCTCACTCTCTGCCAGGCACTGTAAGGGGCTTGTGATACCATCACCTCATTTGCTAGCAAAGCAGCTGCTTCTGTGCAAGCCCCTAGTTGCCATTTATTTTCATCAGTGTCACAGAAGGGGCACATCAGAGAACATGGAATGGGAGGCTCCAGAGTCCAGAGCAACTCACTTATTACAACGTGGAGAATCCGAGTGCAATGCTGATAGAGACAGCAACGGGCCACCTTTCTAAGCACCTTGCTAAGTGACCAAATGGACTCTTCCACTCCAGGCCTCCTGGCAAACCTGATTCTATTTCTTCCATCTGGGTGATGCCCACACTCCCCACCAGTCCCTGCTTTGCTCACTTATTCCTACTGCCCAGGGGAAAGAACAACTCACAAAGAACAACTCACATCTGACAGGACAAGGCGAAGAAAATCAAAAGCAAAGCAGCAACTATTCTTGCAAAGTCTGAGGATACACCTACCTCTCCTTCGTGACACTCAAACTGGTACATCCAGAAGTTCTCCATCTTTCTGAGTGCTGTTCAGGCAGCTGGACCAGCTCTATGGCATCCACTCGTGAGCTAGTGCGATGTCCTGACCCCAGTGCTACTTTGCTGGGTTGTTTCCAGTCGTGTCAAGTACCCAAGTCAACACAACTGGTAACTGGAGACGTAACCACCTCCAGGGATGTCCAAGGCTCCACATTAACCCCTTAGCACCTGCGTGCCAGGCTGTCCTGCGTCACCAGTGGAGCACTATCAGCTGACATTTCTGAGAAAAGGCTGGCGTACCCCCACCAGCAATGGCACCTACTATTTCTGGGGAAAATAAACGGAGCTCTGAGGTGTTACCAGCAACTTTCACACACCCAAACCCTGCTGTGTTTATAGAACCTGTGAAAAAACATCTGGCTCAAGTGGAAGAAAAGGACAGGAGCCAGGAAAAGGTTCTCGCAGGCCCTGTCAGAATGCACCTGGACACACAGGGGAAGCTCGGAGGACACCAGGCAGCCAGTGGCCAAGCCTCTGGGGGCAAAGGGTGCTGAGGTAGACCCTCACTTTTCTTCACATTCACTGCGTGCCCCTGAAAGCCTTGCTCTGCCACACAGGCAAGAGGGCCATGGCGTGCCAGCAATGCGAGCTCAGAAAGAGCTGCCTCTGGGCCAGTATGGTTTGAGCCAAACCAACAGACCCCAGCGGAGCTCTGGCATTGGACTGTGCCTCCGAGGGCACAGCAGACAAGAGGAGGGTCTGAACAAAGCCACCCAGAGCTGGCCAAACGGGGCTCACGGAAACCGGGCAGTAGGGGGATCCTGTTAGCAGAAGACAGGAAGCTGCGGAGAGGCCTCCCAGAGCCTTTGTACCTCACCCTGGTCACGGCTCTGGGCGCAGCCTGGATGCGCAGAGGCTCTCATCCTAACCCAGGCCGTCCCGCAGACATGCTGGCCTCTCTGTCTCTGAGTCCACTTGTTTAGTTACTGTGCTGTGATAGGGCCAAATGGCTGAAAAAGAGACACAAAGCATCTGAACTAATTCACAGCTGAAAATCTGTCCATGCTCACTGGCAGTTTTTGGTGCTGTGGAAAAATTCTGCAGGCCAATGTGGGAAATGGGCAGGAGGGGGCATCTGTGGCATACTCTCCTGTTTACCCACTGTTCTTGTGTACCTGACCACTCTCCCTAGCAGTCAAAGTGTACCTACTATAACCTTGGTCAGTCTGATGCAAGTCCTACAGCTGATGCAAGTCAAGCACTATTCGAGAACGCCCTTTTCAAAACAGCAGGCACTCAAGGAGGTAGTCCTCCCCAGCTGATGGCAACGGGCTCCTCCCAAAACACTTTTTTTCTTCCAGTTAATTATTTAAAAGAGAAAAGCCTGTGGGTGTTGATTTGCAAGTGTCTGCTATATAGCTCTCCTTTGTTCATGGTGAAGTGATTTCCCACGCTCACTCCTGAAGAATATTTTGGCTTGGATGCATGAGCCACCCAGGACAGGGTGGCTGAGGCCACTAGTCTTCACTGCTGCTGCAGAAAGCTTGTAAATTTGTGGTTATTAGCTGGAGAACAACCAGCTCACACAAGACTGAAGATCTGAAGCAAAAACAAAAACAACTCCTAAGCCTTCTGGAAAGTTACAGAAAGCATCTGCACATAGCATCCAACTGGCAGAACAGAACTCAGAATTCTTTCCCTAGCTCTTTTGTTTTCATTATATCTCTCCTTTAATGTTCATTGTGCACCTGAAACCTGCTTAATTATTCACCACTACCCTCTCTGTGCTTCATCAATAATGGATAACATCTGCGATGGAAAAGTTCAGCAGCGAGAAGGCAGCTGAGATGGGAGCATACAGAATAGAATCCACATGCCATACCCAAGGGAAAGACCAGGGCGCTGAGAAAACACCAGCCTCGAGGCCTGTTCTTTCGTATTCAGTTTCCTCAGCACTACAGTACTCCTCAATTCTGAGCCTCCCTCCCCTTTTCCCATCTTGGCACATGGAGAAATGATAATATTCACACAACATGCTGCAAGGACTAGAGCCCCAGAGGAGGCTGCAACACGTCTGGTGGCCCAGGTCACTTCCACCCCAAAGCCCAGGGAGATCCTCAGCACACTGGTGAAGAGCTCTGCTATGATGTATGAGTCACGACAACTTCTTTGGACACCGACAGCCCCCTGAGAATAAAGTTAAAATCCTTCTACTTACAATCTGCTATGGACACACTTGTTCCTTCAGGAAAATACCGCCTCTTTTCATTTCCATAGTGCTCCTCGGTCCCAGCTTTCTGTGCTGCAGCCACCTGCACTACCTCTGTGCTGGCTCACACACACCTTGCCGTTACACCACTCAGCTCAGTTCTCCACTGGTCACTTCAGGGTCTGCAGATTTGTCTGCTCTCCCCGAAACAAGAGAACAAATATAGCCTAGTGACTGGAAATAGCTGGCATGGTCTGGGGTGGAAGACAAAGCCAGCAGCTGCTCTGCTCTTAGGTTGTAAGGCCAGCCGCTCTTTTGCTGGAACAAGCTAATGACATATGTCAAATGTGGCAGGCAGATTTCTCAGATGCCCCCCACTAAAGATCTCCTCTGATTTTCAGACTCTTGTATAGTCCCCTCCCCAGCGAGAAAGCGCGGGACAATGATTAGTGAACGCCATATAACACAGCCAAAGTGATGGGGTATCCCTGTGGGGCCGGGTTACAAGGGATTTGACTCCCATCTTGCCATGAGGACTTTGCAGTTTCCTGGTCTTGCATACTTTATTAAGCCAGCTGCCTGAAGGAGATGGAGATGTGGCAAAGGACTGAGATGCCTCTGGCCAATAATCAATGGGGGAAGGGAGGCTATTGGTCCAACAGCCAGTGAGAGCTCAATCGGGCCAATGGGAATGTAAGCCTGGTAGCAGATAGTAATAGGCTCCCGTCACCTTGACCACAGCCTTTGAGAGTCCTTAAAGTACACTGAGGTAATTAGTGAGCAGCGGTTAGGGTTGCTGTATGCTGCTGAGTGTTGAACAATGTTATGCAGCGGTATACAACTCAGACACCAAATAAAGATTCAGGTGAAATCCTCAAGAGCAGAGAAGGCTGAGAGGTCTGGCTAGGGATGCAGCAAAGGACAACCTGGGGTAAACTGTACATCGTGCCCAGGCAGAACCTCTGCCTGTCACTGCTGTGTCCCTGGGGTCTTGTACAATGCCTCATGTATTGGGGAAACCAAACACATACTTGTTGAATGAGTGAATAATAAACTATAAAATGGACTTTTAATTTGTGGATAGGAACAATAGTTACAATGCTCTCTAGCTCATAAGAACAATGAGGAACACTAGATTTGTGATCAGGCCCTATTTCTTACTCACAGACAACAGACTACACGGAGCAGGGGTTCACTTAAACCCAAAGTGATTGGGCTGAACTCAATGACTTTATGGTGCTTTGCATCTGCTTTGCAAATGGCTGAGAACACATTTCTTCTTTTGATTTCATCTACTTGTCTAAGGAACACCTTTGCATCCCTTTCTGAGGTTTGTACGGCAGAAAATACAGGGTCTCATGCTACTATGCTGACAGCAGATCTACTGGCTTCCACATAAGCTTCTAAAGAGTTTGTCTATGCCCTATATGTTTATGTTTCAACCATATAAGAGAACAAAGTTGGTTTTAGAGCCAACACTGGGATGTACACTCTTCCACAGCAGGTCCGGAGAACAATCTGAGATAAGGATGCTTGGGAGTCCAGTCCTCTGCAGACCACAGAATGAGGCCAGCTTTGCGAGACCATCCTTTCCTTTCCCAAGAATACACCCCATTCCACACAGGATTTCTTGTGAAAGTCAGGCTCCAACAGAGCACATACTTCTCCTAAATTCTATCTGACATAGGTCCCTGGTCAACTCCATCCCCTGCTATCCAGATCTTGGAAAAATCCTGACTGGTCAGAACTCCATGAGCAAGAGTGGATCTGTAAGAGAAAAACTCGGTTCAGAATGCCTCATCAGGAATCGCCCAAGGGAAATCAACAGTGTTCCTATATACCAGTGATGGCGAACCTTTTAGCGCTTTCAGTGATAATGAACAGCCTGCTGTGGTGTTTGTGCCTCAGGTTCGCCACCACTGCTATAAACCAACAATGAGCCCACCAAGAAAGAAATCAGGAAAACAACCTCATTCACAAGAGCTTCAAAACATAAAATACCTAGGAACCAAGCTAAGGAAGTAAAAGCCATCTCTAATAAAAACTATAGTGCTCTGAAAAAAGAAATTAAAGATCAGACAGTGGAAAGACATCTTCTGTTCTTGGATAGGCAGACCAATATAGTCAAAATGGCCATATTACCAAAAATGAAATATAGATTTAATATAATCCCAATAAAAATACCAACAGCATTCTTCACAGAACTAGGAAATATAATCCTAAAATTTATATGGAACCAGAGGAAACCCAGAACAACAAAAACAATCCTGGGCAACAAGAGGAAATCAGGAGGCATAACAATCCTAGAGTTCAAGCTGGGCATTGTGGGGGACCTTTCAAGCCAGGACTTGGGAGGCTGCATCAGGAGGACTGCCACGGGTTCAAGGCCAGCCTGAGCTACCCCTGTCTCAAAAACAAAACAAAACAATCCCAGATTTTCACTTCTATTACAAAGCTACAGTGAGGAAAACGGCATGGTACTAGCACAAAAACAGACATGCTGATCAGTGGAACACAACTGAGGATGCAGACAATTCCAAAAACCTTCACCCATCTCTTCTTGGAAAAAAGGGCCAAATACATGCTGAAGTAAATATAGCTTCTGTAACCAATGGTGCTGTAAGAACTGGATATCTACATGTCAAAGAATGAATCTAGATCCATATTTCTCATCCTGTACTGCAGTCAAAATACAATGAAGACCTACATATAAAAACAGAAGCTGCTGGAGTTTTCTGAGTCTGCTGAGAAGATAAAATAGATAAAACTCTTGAAGGCAGAGGCATACACAAAGACTTTCAGTACAGAACACAAATTGCACAAGAAAAACACCAAGTATGAACAAATGTGACTACATCAAGTTAAAAACCTACACAGCAAAGGGAATAACCAACAGAGTGAAGGGACAACCTAGTATGGGAGAAAAATCTTGGCTAGCTACTTCTCAGACGGAGGACTATTATCTAGAATATATGAAGAACTAAAAAAAGTAGATCCTTCTGAATAAAAGACGCAATCACAAAATGGGCAATTGAAATGGACACTTCTCAAAAGGAGTACAAATGCCTGATGGGTACATAAAAAAGTGTTCAGCATCTTTGACACAACAATGGGATTCCATGTCATTCCACGAAGAATAGCTATCATCAAGAACTCAAAAACGAACAAATGCTGGTGAGGTTGTGGGGTAAAAGGAACCTTTCTACATTGTTAGTGGGAATGTAAATTAGTGCAATCACTATGGAAATCAGTATGGAAATTCCTCAGAAAACTAAAAATAGAGATCCCATTTGGCCCAGCTATTCCTCTTCTAGGTGTCTTTCCAAGAGAGTTAAAGATATCATAATACAGTGATACATGTGTACCCATGTTTATAGGAGCACAACTCATAATAGCTAAATCTTGGAAGCAGCTCATAAGCTCATCAACAGATAAACAGATAAACAAAATGTGGTATATATGTAACACAAAGTACTATTCAGCCATAAAGAATAACTTTGAGTCATTTATAGAAAAATGAATGCACCTTGAGATCATAATGGTAAATGAAATAAAACAGATGCACAAGGTTAAATATGGTTTCTCTTATACAAGAAACCCAAAGTACAAATAATTGAAAGAGCAAAATAAAACATGGTAGGAAGCAGGGACAGAGACTATGTGGACATAGCAAGGGGATTGCCGAGGGGGAAGTGGAAGTACTAAGGATCAAGATGCGATACGTATCTGACCAATTCCCCATGATGAATATATTTATTGTACATCACAAACAATTCATTAGTAAAGAGGTGAAAATAAAAAACGGAACCCTTCAGCTGCAAGACAGTTCTTTTCACTTGCCCTTGTAAGCTTGACCCACCACTGTACAGCCAATAGGTGAGAAGCTGTTTATAAGTCTTAGTGAATTAGCACGTGCACACAATCTTGGTCAACAGTCTCCTAGCAACAGTTTTTTTTTTTTTAAACATATTGGCTGCATGCTGAATTTCGTAGAGTGGGGACGACATCAAGGAATTCAAGACCCAAGATGAACCCAGGGTGCGGTGCTCCTCTAGCCTTCTTACATCTTGCTCAAAATTAAAAAACAAAAAAACAAAAATGCAGGCACAAAGAATACATGATCAGGGCAGGTGTTAACATCACACCTACACTTCCCAGGGTTCTGATGATCCCTCCTTCTTAGCAAGAAGGTTTCTGACTAAGAAGTGTTACTGCTGAAATGATTATCTGCGTCCGAGTCTTTCTCCATTGATCTCTGGACTGGGGAGTAAGATACCAATAAAAGGTAAATGCTACCTGAAAGGGGTGGTTACATTAGGGTTGCCTTATCCCTAATGAGCAGGTTAATCTGACTTAACCAAAGGAGTCCTGGAGAAAAATGCTGATGATATGATGTAGCTTCAGGCAGGAGCTGGGAACCAGCATCATCAGAGTGTCTGACCAGGATAGGCAGCACAGTGATAACCTGAGTGTTAGGTGCAGCAGAGGGGAAACCCCAGCCCCAGGAAGGACATGGAGGCCAACTCCCCCTACTTCCATTTGCCAACTAGTAACCCTAAGGAGCAAAAGATCTTTGACTTTGCACACACTTGTGATTCTTATTTCACATTTCCATACAGGATCAACATCTCCAGAACCATTTTCTCTTACAGACACCTGGAAGAAGAAATCTGGTAACTCATCTTGCTGATGAGGAAACTGAGATGCAGCAAGGGGAAGGTGACCAACTCAAGGTGATGGCAATCTGACCAAAGAAGAGGCCAGTAAGGCACCCGAGCAGGAAGTGAGGGCCTGATGTCCAAGTATGGGAATCAGAACAAGAAAAGCTGCACCGCAAACTTGGGAGAGTGAGGCTGTCTTGGTCTAACCCCCAAAAATGCTCTCTTATGCCTTCTCCCAAGAAAGTGGTCAGCAAAATTATTATAAAAAAGTGCACTGAGAAAACACATTACTACATGAAGAACATGTTAATTATATTTATAATGGGAACATTTTTCATTTTAAAGATGACCATTATAGATGAGTTACATTTCCTAATTCCTCAGGACCTCATGGGCTGCAAAGTCTACCTGGGTTACATCAGGAATCTAGTGATCTTTGATACAGCTGTTCCTCTCCCAGAACCTGCCCTCCCCCTTGACAAAGCCCCAGGAAAATGGAAACAGGAAATATCCAGAGGACACAATTTTTTTTTAGTGATTCCCGTGTAGTGTCTTGAGCACCCACTTATGAATTAAGCAGGTTAAACACTCAAACTATGGTCCTGTGTACTGAACATCTAACCGAAAAGTGAGAAAATTCTCTGGTTAAACTGTCCATCTCCTCCCCTGTTGTTTATCCTATTGTTTCTTGGTATGGTGTCACATACAGAATCTGGGCAGACAATACACTAAAAAGGTGGGGAAGATTCCTCTTGGAAGTAGGAACAGACACAGAAAAGTCTGGGAGTCCATGAGTTAAAAAAAATCAATCTTTCCCATTGCTTTTTTTTTTTCAATTCCATGGAGCACAAAGTAATTGGAGAACTTGCCCTCTGGTGTGCAGATTATTGGGCAGGTTCGGCTTCAGGGATTCTGATATGGCAGTGGTCTGATGTCAGTAGGGAGGTATCTGTCAGGCCACAGGACCTGCCTGGTGATGAACTGACAGGTGAAACTCTAGAGGTGAGTTAAGATAATTGGAGGTAATACTTCAAATCCAGGAGGGGAGAGCAAAAGCAAACATGCTCCTAGCTCCTTTTGTTCTTTTCATGATTGAAATGAATCATTTGCTCTTCAAGTGGGATTTCAAGGTCAAGCCTTTTCATTTTGAAGATGTATGAGTAAGACCATTACATTAAAAAAAAACATACCCTGGTCACCTCAGGTCATGATAGTTCATAGAAAAATAGCTCATTTATGTTGTTGCTATTGACAACTAAATTCTACTGTGTAGAGCACTACATCCACTGGCAGGAATATGCCACTTTACCATGGGTCCTACGTTACCGAATCAGCCATTTAAGGCACCTGGTAAAAGAAGTTTCTCAAAAACATTTCACTTCTAAAGGCCATTACCCTACATAATTATTCTAGCCTGTGAAAAAATCAATACATCTGCACTTGACCTCAGCACGTATCACCCTCTTGCTTCCCACGAATGTTCTGTGGTTTCCAAACCACAAGCACACTAGCAAGCCCACAGCTTCTGAACGCTTCGTGTTTCTTACTGTCAAGGTGCAAACCCACTGACTAATTAGTTATCTCACTGAAGGAGCACAGCTCCCGCCTTGACCTACTTTTTCATTCCTATACTCTTACATGTATGATGAAAGCCAAAAGGAAGTATGCAGGCTTAATACAAACACCACATAAAATTAAAATGAAAAGCTTAATGCACTTATTTTACCGTAATGCTTAATAAATGTTCAAATGTTTCCTGTAGGTACAGCACGTAACGTACACAAGTGCTCATCCTTCTTGTGTTTTATATAAGAATAAAATGAGATGATCTCTGCAGTGAGTGGTCTCCATGGTGATTCCATCTCTTATTTCAATTTAACACAAAAAACTACACAAATACAGGTTTTTTTTTTTTTTTTTTTGGTTTTTCTCCGGTACCGGGAACCGAACTCACGACCTTGCGCTTGCCAGGCAGGCGCTTTTGCCGCTGAGCTAAATCCCCAGCCCCCAAATACAGTTTTAAAATTCAAACTATTTTATAGCTTATGGCAAATTTCAAAGGCCTTTTCTTTACCTCTCCCCACTCCCAACTCTTCTACCACTTTTTCCTGGTATTTATGTCTATAATCATAAATAGCACACATCTGGCTTTCACTTTTAGACATTTCCTGGCTTCTACTATAAATTATTAAGATCTACCTCTTTCACACTCGTGTAACTAACTACTGTGTATAGGAAGGTAAATAACTCAATTGTTTTGTGATCTGCTTAGGTTTTTATGTATTGATCAATAATTTATGCCAAACTCTTCTAAAACCATCTAAAACTCCTGTCAGTCTAAACATATCAGGAAATCATACCATTCCATTCTTTCTGAAGACCTACTAGCTGCAGCCCTCCAAGCTCTGGATTGGTTGTGACCTTGGCCTGTACACAGTCACTGTGGTTTAGACCTAAAATTTCCCCCAAAAGTCTCATGTGTTTTGAAGATGACTGGATCATGGGAGGGTTACATTCATCAGTGTGTAGCTGAGCATGCTGCTAGGAGGTAAGGCCTGGCTGAAGGCTCATCACCGGGGATAGGACCTGAAAGGGAATGTTCTTGCCCCTAGCTCTTCCTTTCTTTTTCTGCTTCCCGGTTGCCACGAGGTGGGGAGCTTTCCCCTACCACCACGGCATTTCTAGCTTGGGGCCAGCCTAGCATGGACTGAACCCACTGAAACGAGTCATATGAACCTCTGCTCTTATCAAGTTGTGTCTGGTATTTTGTCCCAGGGCTGGGAAACTGACGACTGTAATAGATTCCTCATCCTGGGATCTCTTTCCCCATCACCGTGAGATCCCTTTTGCATCTTCACTGTGTTGGATCCCTTGTTTCCTGGATCTCACATCGCTTTTCTTGGTTTATGCTCCCACATGGGGAGTGTAATCCTCTAGTAGCTTCCTGAGAAATGCTGCACGGGAGCTAAATTCTGGGGCCCCGTATGTCTAAAAACCTCTTTTTCCGCCTTCACACTGAGTTGTAAATTAGGCTGGGGTACATCCCTTGGTTTCCAGTGGGAATTCCATTGCCGCTGTGATTCCTGATCATCTGTGACCTATTTTTACCTCTGTGAACGTCTATAAGATCTTCTCCTTTCTTCCTTCTCTTCTGACCTCTATGGGGGTTTCTTATTTAATATCCTAGATAAATACCCAGTACTGGCATTTCCTTTGGCTCTAGGAAATAGTCTTTCCTACTTAACGCTCCATTTTACCGATGTTCGTACAAATTTTCCATTTTTTTTTTTTTACCTTTTTCTACCATCTGGAATGATTCAACCTTTTGTTCTTACCTTTCTACTGAAGTTTTTTCTCTTTTGAATTTTAAATTGGTACAGCCATATATTTAAGGAGCTGTCATTTTAAGAATTTTGAAAAATGGCACCCTCCTCTAATTTCATGTCTTCCCTGTCTTCTCCCACCTCTCTGAGCATACTGATTATAAATGTTTTATGATCTTCCCTTGTTCTGAGCCCTGCCTTTGTATCTCCAAGTGCTTTTTTCCATTTGTTCTTTTCACGTTTTGTCTTTCATGTTAGAGCGAGTTTTCACATGTTTCATGGTCCTTGGCTGTCCATATTTAAGAGTGGGTCCCAAAGAAGCCTAATGGAGGATTCCTGAGTGGCAGGAGCCTTTCCTGTGGGATTATATGGTGTGGACTCAACTGTACCAGGAAACCCCCACATCAGCATCAGCATCTCCAGGTACCTTCCTTTCTGTTTCCCGGGAGAGGAATACAATACTCTAATCTGCTGGGAAGTGAGGGCTCTGGGCAGGTGGGCTGACACCCTGACAACTAAAAGTCTAAGGCATTATCACTGTACAGCAGTTACTGCATTCCCCCAAGGCACCCTGTACCCACTCTCAGCTGTGCTGGTGTCACCAGGGTCATGTGCCCTTCTTTCCCCCTTTTACAGAAGACACACCCATCTTCTGCAGGAAGGAGTCAACTAGCCACACGGGCTGGAGAATGCATTCAGCAGTCTCGCATCTCCTGTGCTTACCTTTCAAATGATCCTCTTCTTTCTCTAGCTACAGTACCACACTCCTGTCACCTGAGCTGTCTGGTGCCTCATATTCCTGAGATTTTCTGGGGAGTCTATAGTACAAATCCTCACAAACACTTGGGAGAACAGAGGACACAGAGGCCTCATCAGTGTATTAGTCATGACTGACCAAGTTCTGTTGTTATAACAAATCACCAGCCCCACATGGGTCAGCTCACTGTGGTCACATAGACCTGCGCCGTGCTGACAGAGATGCCCCTACCATGCTGTGTTCCCCCATCATATTGTGTGCCTCCACCACACTGTGACAGCCCATCTTAACACAAGCTTCCGAGTATACTGCCACTAGGAAGGAAGTGGGATGTGAGCTGTTCCTACATGGAACATACAAGTCAGGGCTCACATTTCACTGGCCTTGCTCCCTACATGTTTCTAGAGGACAAGGAAGTGTAGTCCTCTTTATATACGAAAGGAGAGGAGAACCAGTAACACTGGGAAAACTCTGTCTAGCATTACCAAAATTTTAAACATTTTATTATGATCTATTCTTTCTTGTCTTTCTAGATTTTTTTTTATCACTTTCTATCTCTTAACGTAGTTTTAGGAGGGAGTAGATATAAGCACCATTTCAGGCTGCATAACATACCACTCAAAGCAGCCCCAATCCTCCAATATACACAGCATGCCTGCTCCCCCCAATCTCTGACTCTGTCCTACCATGAGGGCTCTCTACTCAGAATGACTGTCACCTCAAGAGACATCAGTAGGTATAGAGCTTTTCAGAACAGGCCAGTCACTGTCAATATGTCTTAAGAAAGGAGCTAGAAGATAGCTCTCAAACCTATACCTAGAACACAAGTGGCTTACTAGAAGCACATTTTTTTTTTAAGAAAACAATTATTTTTATTCAGCACTGAGCATGTGAGTTCAGTAAATTCTTGCAGATGAACAATCCTGTCCTATTCTGCACAATTTACCAGCAAACAACAACTAGTTTGTGCCACAAAAGTGCTCAAGTTTAGAAGAGTTAAAAGCAGACTGATCTCTTAGCAATTATCTCTGGTGAGTGGTAAGGCAGTGTTAGTTTTCTTCTATCGCTCCACTGCAGTTTCTGGTATTGACATTTTGAGAACACACCTCCTTAGTATAAGAATTCAGGGCCACCTCTCCAGGTCTGCGGGCCAGACTCATGGGGCAGCTCCTTTTGTTAGCACTGCATGGTTGCTAGTAAGGATTTTTCAAGTCCACATATCTTACATGAGAAAGCTGCTCAGAAGCCCCAGCCCCCAACAAATCAGTGGTTGTTAACCTTTACATGCTTCAGAATTTCACGGAGAATTTACAAAATAAAACAAAACAAAACACCACATCACGGGGCTCCATCTCAGGCACTCAGCGTTGGGAAAGGAGGACAGCAATGTATTTTAAACAAGGCTCCAATCTTCCCATCATACTGCTCTTTACGGTGACTGTGTTTTCTACAACACTATGCGTGGAATGAGTGTTTGATGCTAACGTGGAATCACACCATCAAAGTGGTACCAGATGAAGGTGTGTCTTATAAATATTGCATAGCGGATGAAATATATTGCACAGATTCAAGTGGTTTAAACGTGATTGGGGGATATTTTGAAGTACGAGTTTTGGGTTTATATGAACTATTCATTACCCAGCAAGCCCTACTAACCAATTTCTAGCATCAAGCTGAATTTCTGATGGTATAGGTTCCTAAAGCAGTTATAATTAATTCTACATTTGGAATGAAATACCACGCAAGAGGATTATGCCGTCCTAGTTCAAATAAATGAAAGGCACCCTGGGCCCAACCATGGGCTGTGCCTGTAGCTCGAGTGAAGTTCCAAGGATCACACAGGTAAGTGGGTCATCTCACAGAGCTGGCTTCAAAGGAGGAGGCTATCAGAAGAGACTAGCACCTGGACCAATTGCTTCTGCAACTTCTCAAGATGGCTTTCCAAATTTCTAAAAGACGTGCCACCCAGCCTCCTGCCAGCCCCCTACTCTTGAAAAATCTGCTCTATTTCCACCTCATTTGCAAAATGCTTGCTTCAATCCCTCCTGGCTATCAGAAACTTAAGAGACAGCTGGAAATCAAGGGGAATGTTCCACCTGCGTGCACCTGTTTCTACAGATGCCAGGGAATACCTGGACTAACTGACCCAATGCTGCCCCCTTGCTGGGGAGGATGCACTTGTCTTCCGGACCTGTGTCCACCCTTCCCCGAAAAGGTGTTACAAATTTAATTAGCCCACAGCAAATGCTGACTGTTACTAAACAGGAAGTAAATGGTACTGCTTTGACCTGCACAGCCCTTCACCTATTAGTAAAATGCACAAGCACCTTCCAATAATGGCCTCTCACTCAAAAAGATACAGTGAGAAACAGCCTGGTACAATCCAAAATACAGAATTCAGTGGAGTTTAACCTCTTGACCCTTCTTTGACACCAAGCTCCAATTTTAAATGAAATTGTTTAAAAATTACTCACAAGAATGGAAAAGTGAGAACTGGGGCAGAAAGAATGTTTATAGCAAGGTAGAGGGGCAAAGGTTAGTCTTCTTGATTTAGTCTGAACAGATTGTGATCCCCCGCTTCCCCACGCTCGCTAAGGTATCAGATTTTGTAGGTATTTCAGACATGGAAAATAACCGTAGCTCGGTGTGAAGGACTTGGATTCAATCCCCAGTACCATCAAAAAGGGAAAATAAAATGCCAACAAACGCAGCAATAGTTTTCACACCGAAGCACAATTTGGTGGGGAGGCTGCCCTGGTACCAAAAGAAAATGAAAACTAAGAACTTACTGAAATCCATAATGAGCAATAAGGTAGGTGAAAAAAACCACAGAAACCCTGGACGGACAGGACTCAGAAGAGTTTCCGATAATTCCTCCAAAGAATCCACAACACCTGTCCCAAATTTTTAAGGGAGAGCTTTAAAGTGGTTCTCCAACTGTGGTGCTGGGACCAGCAGCATCACCGGGGAACTTGTTAGTAGCCACAGTGACCTCTATCTGGGCCCTGCCATTCTAGAAATGGGAACAGTTAAGAAATTCCCCACCCTTATGCTTCCTGGGAAGGCGCTGACTGCAAAGAGGCCCTCTTCCCTAACGGACTGCCCTAAGACTCTCAGATGCCCTGTTTACTTATAAAACCAGACGCAGCCCTTCCAAATTTCCACTCTTTGCCTGATAAATGATTAGCAGACCTGCTGTTAGCCAGAACAAAATGCTCGTTAACCTAACTTCATGTAGCTTCTCCCTTTGCCCAAGGCGTCTAACCTTTGACCAGCATATAGTTCAGCGAGGGTGAACCTTTCAGGGATGAGGGCCCAAACTGCAACCCCAAACCCACTTATCACGAAGTGTCAACACTGCCATGAAACCTGAATATTGAGGTTTAGTTTAGAAAAAAACGACTCAGACATCAAAATCTTTTGTTTTAAAAACAACACATGTGCCACAGGTTCGCCGCCACCACTGACAGACAGCCCTTCCTCAAGATAGGCTGGTCTCTGGTTAAAACTTTATTTTGGATCTACATTACATTAAGCCACTCTTCCGACCCACTTCTCACACCTTGTTCTCTATAACCTTAGTTACACCCCCTAATTCCTTCCCACAGAAAGCCCTTCTGATCTTCTGGCTAGGAGGTCTCCTACCGCAACAATGCTCTCCCCCTAGTGAAATAGTACCTTTCTTCCCCGGTGAGATCGTCTTTTCCTATAATGTCTCTCAACCCTGACTTGACTTTTGCCATTTATAATGGCCAAACAAATGAAGTAAAAAAAAATTAAGATGTGCTAGTACATATACCAACTCTCCCACGATGACGAATGTAATCATGATGTACTGCAAACATGTACTAATAAAAATTAAAAACATGCAAATTCTTGGCCCCTACACCAGATCTTCTGAATTAGCAACTAGTTGGCAGGAGGCCTTGTGCCTCAAAAACTGACTCTCAATAAGCTCTCCAGGCACATTTTGGGAATCACTGATTTACAGCGATCCCTCCACGAGTCTAACAAGTGCATTTGACGCTCTTTAACTTTCTCCAGGTGGTGTGTCACTGATGGGGCTTGTGCGCAGTTTCTGAGGCTTATGGTGGGAAAGTTCTTAGCGCTCCCGTGTTTCCTTTATCCCATAAAATCCTTCGCCAGTGACACGCGGGGCCACTTAACTCCCCCCACCCCCTTCGCGACGCCACGCGTGGTGCTGCGCCAGCCGGAACGCGCCCACACTTACATCTCCATCCCCTGGCCTCTGGTCGTCACAGTCCCTGGTGGGGCTAATGTCTTGGCGCATGACCCAGATGGGCTCTTTGGGCTCGTCGGGGGTGTAAGGCGAACGGATGGTCCTGGTTTTCACCTCTTCGATGGCCTCCTTGATGTCCTTGATGGCCAGCGAGATGGCATCCCTCTTCTCCTTGCTGTACCGCTGTCCTCCTTCGCCGCCGCCCGCGGGGCAGGCCGATCGAGGCTGCCCCACCGGCGGCTGCAGCCCTGGGCTATCGGGGCGGCCCTCGCCCGGGGTGGGGGCACGCTCCAGGTCCTGCTCCGCCTCGGGCATGTCCTCGGCCGCCTTGTCCAGGCTCTGCGAGCTCATGCTCTGCTTGACCTCCGCCACGATCTGGTCGATGTCCTCCTCCTGCTCGTAGCTGTCCATGCGCGGGTAGGGCGCGAACTCGGCCTCCTTCTCGGGGCTGTCGGACTCGCCGTCCGAGCGCTCGTCGTAGTGGTGCAGCCGCGCGCCCAGGGCCTCCTGGCGGTAGGCGGCCGCCTCGTCCCGCTCGTGCTCGTACAGCCGCAGGCCGTCGCGCGCGTCCAGCTCGGGCGCGTCCCCGATCTCCTCGTACACGTGCTCCTGCAGCCCGCCGTAGTCGGCGTAGGGCTCGGCGTAGGGCTCGTCCTCGCCGCGGTGGAACAGGCGGTGCGTGTAGACGTAGCCGGAGTAGGCCGCGTTCATGGCCTCCTCGTGCTCCAGCGAGTGGAAGTGCAGGTGGTTGGGCAGCGCGCGGCGGTGCGCGGCCTCGGCGTGCTCGGCCTCCGCCTGCTCCGTGTACTCCTCCGCCTCGGGCCGGTACTGCACGGCGTACGCGCTCTCGTCCTCCGCGTCCTGCGCGCGCTCCGCATCGTAGCCGTCGCGGGCCGCGGCGATCACGTCGCCCTCGGCCGTGTCGGTGTGGTTGTGGAAGCCGCTCTCCGTGCTGGCCGAGCGCGCCAGGCTCTCCCCGCGCTCCTCGTCCTCCTGCTGCCCGGGCTGCGCGCCCCGCAGGTCCTCGACGGCGCGCCCGCGCGGGGGCCGGCCCGGGTAGTGCTGCGGCCGCGGGGCCTGCTGCTCCTCCTCCACCTCGGGGCGCTCCAGGTCGGCCTCCACCGACTCGTTCACCTCCCCGCCTGCCGCCTCGTCGGGCACCTCCACCTCCGCGGAGCCCTCCGAGTGGTTCATGGTGGGCGTGGGAGAAGGCTGGGCGAGAGGCGGCGCCGGCTTACTGCGCTCTCATTTTCCTGCGCTGGGCCTGAAAAACAGGATGGGGAGAGGCTGTTAGAGGAGGTTCGGACAGTAGGTAAGAGCTGAGCGCCACCATGCCCGTAAAAAAAAAACAAAACAACAAAACTGCTATTGATTCCAACTGAATCTGGGTCAGTTAAAAAATGATTGCAAATTTGAGCCCGACCTGACACACGCAGCTCATGTTCCTCATCGCACGTGTATCATAATTTTTAATTACATATCTTCTTGTTTAATTGCTTGTTGGCGTCCTCCCGCACGCCTCAGGCCACGAGTCTCCCGAACGCCTTGTTCTCCATCACGCATACTATTCATGCTCCATTTCTGATGTATATGAATAAAGAGTACTACTAAATTGAACGGGCCAATTGGCACGTTTTCCATCTGCTGAGGGATACATCTCTCTAAATTAAACTAGGACCCAGATACTTTAGAAGCAATTCTTTAAATAAATTCCACGGGAAAAATAGTTTTGAAAATCCATTTGCGGCTCTTGCTGTCAATACAGGGATGCAGCGATTCTGAGGGAGCCTATTAACCCTTCGTGGGGGCCATCGTGGTTCGGTCACTGCTGGCTCTGTTATCGATGATGAGTGGCTGAGTTTTCTGGACATTTGTGAAGAGACTGGACTCTTCCTAAATGCGGGGTGTGAACAGCTACTACACATGGCCAAATGAGTTTGGGAAGTGCTAAGTCAGTTGACTTTTTATTGTGAATATTAAAGGGAAGGAAGATATAAAAGTTGTTTGACCGAGACCCTGGTTTTCCCCTAGAGCCCGGAGTTCTGACAAATACACATACTAGCTGGGTTCCAGTACTGGAGCATTTTGCCCTGGATCTATAATTCTAAGACCCTAAGGGAACTGGATTAAACAGCTGATTTTAGAAAGTTTAGGTGGCTCTCTTTACCTCTTTCTAGAGAAATTTGTAGCTACATAGATTGGGTCCCAACCTCTATCAAATTTCTGACCAAATAGCTTTATAGCATGATCTGTGGATGGTGCATAAGGAAATAGACACAAAATAAATAAAGAACTGGCAAGATTCCTAGTATTCTATGACACATGTGGGAAATGGGTTCAACAATACGTGTGATGCGTGCCTGTAATCCCAGCACTCGGGAGGGAGGCTGTGACAGGAGAATCTCTGCAAGTTCCGGGCCAGCATGGGCTACATAGTTCAAGGTCAGCCTGAACTACATAGTGAGATGCTGTCAGAAAACAAATAAACAACGACAGCAACAAAAACAGCATGTGTAAATTTCTCTCATGTTCTTTTGGAGAGTCTGTCTTACTAATGGGCTGGGTATAAAATTCTTAAATATAATAGCAGACAGCTTGCTTCTCCTCCAAAACCTGGGCCCCTCCTGTATCTCCTGTAAGGGCCAAGGGCACCACCAGCTGTTTCCTGACCTTCCCCACAGCAAACAAGTCACTGCTTTCCTAACTCTGAGCTCATCCTCATGGCCCCTCCTTGTCTTGGTCCAGCTTCCCCAAACAGTTCTTTCCTTCACGGCTCTCTCAGCCCCCTCCAGCTGATTCTCTGTCCTGCAGCCTTATAATCTTCCTAAAACACAAACCAGAGTCCATACCATGTTCAGCAAACCTCCCCTGATTCCGGTCATGCGCAGCACAAACGTTAGCCATGTGCCAGGTGCTGCCGGGCATTTGCCGTGTAACAACTCACTCAGTTTTCACCCTAGCCTAAAGAAGAGCGTTTTGCCTCTTTTTGCAAATGGGGAAATGGAGGCACAGGAAGGTGAGGTCACTGCCTGGTTTGCACACATGGTGAGGAATGGCACTGGCTTTGAGCTCTGGTTTCTAGCTCTTGACTCCTATTCCTGGCAAAACGAGTTCCTGGGTCATTGGGCTCCTCCAACCCCTCTTCCATGCCTCATCTTACGGTCTGTTCCAACAGCCCAAAGTCCTGGTGCTAGACCTAACTGCCTTCCCTGGTTGAGGTATTTCTCATCTAGAACACTTCTTGGCGAATCTTTCTTGTTTTCCCCTGAGCAAGTCCATACTTGATGAGTGTCCAGTAGGTGACAGCCTCGGGGCCATGTCCTGGGCACCGAGACCAATAGTGGCCGAGCCAGATGAAGCTTCCTGCTTTCAGGAAGGCCGCTCCTCTCATGCACTGGGGAGGACAGAGGGAAAGGTGAGGGGAACAGACAGCGATCGGAAGTCAACAAGACATCTTTGCAGTAAGATAGTTTGTGAAGAAACCACGCCCTGGTGGTGGCCTGGGAAGTGACTGAGGAGAGAGTGTTAGGAGGATTTTGGCCAGAAGAGGGAGCAGTTAGTTGAGGGCTGCATGATCAAGAAAGGGCTCCTCTGAGCTCAGGGCAAGGTCCCTGGAGTTAGCAAGGACTTGCTGTCTTTAAGGACGAAAAGAATGTCTATGAGCAGGTGTGAGGTGTGGGACAGTGTGCAGGGAGATGGGGGAAGAGGCTGAGGAGCTGGACACACCGTGGGTAAGGGTGTGGGTCCCATTTCCAGGGGAGTGGATATCGCTGGGAGGTTAAGCAGGGGAGTGAGTGGTGGGGCCTGAGCGGTCCCTCTCTCCGTGCTCTAACCTACTGTCCAGGTATCTCCTTCCTCTCTCCTGCCATTCTGCACAGTAAGTAGTGCCTTATAAATATGAAGTTCTCCAGTGCCAAGTACAGAGGGGAAATGAACTTTTAGTGCTTAAAAAGAAAAAAAAAAACCTTCATCCTCTCCCTTTCTGACCCAATAGCCAAGGCACACTGGACAACGGCGTGTTGGGGAGCTCACTTCTTTCCGTTTGAATCTTTGTTGCGCTTATCCACTTCCTTCAGCTTCTGATGTTTAAGGGCCCAAAGAATGCCAGTGATTCAACACCCTCCTAGAGTTGAGTGTGTTGATCCAGTCGGGCTGCATTGGACATATTCCCAGTGCTGTGCAGGGAAAAGGACATTCAAAAGTTTTTAAGCCACAGCCCCAGCCTTCTAAGGCAGATGGATTTAATAATTATAATACCTGATGATAAATGCAACATACAAATAGGCTCAAGGTACAAAAGGAGCCTAGAGTTGCAACTTGACAGGTGCAGCCCCTTGTGAATCCGACTTAGTGCTACTGTTCTCGTGGGCTCCAGATTCCATGAGCTCATCTGCCCCCTGGGCACCGAGGCCTAAGAGAGTAGCATCAGCCTGATGGCAACCTCGATGATGGTGCAGCTGCCTCTGGAGGGGCGAGCACCGGGCAGAGGCAGCTGGCTGAAGAAAATCCCTCCCCTCTACATAAAGGCGGGGTGTCCTGGGAGACACAGCCAACAGTGTCCCCATCACAGGGCACCTACACAGCATGACGAGGGGTGCTGCGGGAGTGAGGGGCTTCAGGCTGCCAGCAGGGACATACAGGTGGCTCTCCAGCCCCTAGTTTTGAAATATTCCCAGGCCTGGCTGGAAAAAGTGAACACAAGGAGGGAAACCTGCTGCAGTGCGCCATTTAGAATAGAGCATTTCAGGATTCAGCAGTCAAATCCACATGCCTCATAATGTTAGCCGAAGCTCACTTGATTTGAGATTTATAGAATGGGAGGCTGTAAATTACTTTCCTTGATCTTTCCTTTAGTTGTTGACCAGAATTTCAAATAGACTGTCCCTTTTAGCACATTCAGAAAAGTCTGATTGAAGACAAGATAGAATGTAAAAAGGAACAAAAAGATTCACACCAGGTTGCTAATACAGAGGATAGTGTGTGTGTGCGGGAGAGGTCAGGGGTGAGTGTCAGCAATGCAGGCAGGTAAAGGGAAAGCACATGAAGGTGGCAGGGGAGAAGTGGGAAATGAAGAAAAAAGATGTACTAGTTGCTATACTCTCCCTTTATAAACAGAGTAATAAAGTTATTTACATAAAAGCTTTTATACCTGCATACATTTAAGCTTTTATATTTGTGCCGTATTTTTAGACGTTGGTAGACTGCCTGCTGGACCACACTTTCATCTACACTTGCCGTTGGACCTGCCTTCTAGCAGCTGCCTGGCACGGGGGATGGATCCTGGTTCTTCTCAATAATCTTTGGGAGATAATTTACTTAAACGCACTTTCCATGGATTTAATGAGTGTTTCCTACCTTTCCCCACTGGGGTAGGAAATACGGTCTCATTTCTTGGACTGAAACCTGCCCTAAACCACCTGGACATATACTGTAGTAAAATGATGCCAGCCACCCAGTGTTGGTGGGCAGCATATGACCCTGACACTATGATGAAATGTTAATGTCCATATCAACCAGTTGTAGTTGCTAAAGAGAATGCCGTATCTCACTGCCCATACACATGATACAGTTAGGGAGATTAATCATTCTCATAAAAAGGATGAGAGTGTAAGAATGCATATGCATTCTTGTGTGTTTCTCTACCCCGTAAGAAATGTTTTCTTCCTATGAGTTAGATCAGTTGTGAAACATCTACCAGAGAATCCAAAGGCCATCAGAAACCCTACGTGAATCACCAGCTTTTTAAAACATAATGCATCTATTTGTAAGAGTAACATAAAAGACAGAAATAAGAAAGACTAGAGTTTATTAAACCTTAATTTCCTTTGGAAATTGCATTTAGTGGTAATGGGAGCGAAAAGATGGATACAAAACACATTTCTCCTTCCTGAAATCATTTCAAGTTTAGATAGACTTACATGGTCCAAAAAACCCCCTAACATACATCTTGTCTCAGCAGAATATTTTGTTTCCCTTGATATCCTTGTGCCAGAAATTGTCATGGCGGTCCGGCAGACGGTACTGGTAATGAGTTCGGAGCCTTCTCCAGCTTAGATGAAGGCATGTGGCTGCACACCTTCAGTTTCCCCCTCAAGAATGACCATCTTTTCCTACCTGCTCTGCTCACAGCACTGCCCCAGTAGCTGTCTAGGCGCTGGCTTCTGTCTGGGTTTGGCCAAAGGGAAACTCTAGTAAGATATCAGAGAGAGGGAGGAATCTGAGATTGGAATATTGATTCTCCTTGTTTCCTCCCTATAAATTCACTTCTAGAGGGCAACACATCTGCTTTGGAGGGTGTACTTGCTGGGTTTGTACGATGCGTCCTTCCCTTTCCTTCCCTTTAGGCGTATGGGCCACAAGGGTAGTGAGGTGCCTCATAGCTCACACCTTTGCAAACAGCCCCTCTGCTAAGCCCTTTGCCTCACTGAACCTTACCTCACTTGAGAGCCTCCTATACTTCCCACTGGGACCTAACTGTTGTCAAAGGTGTGCTATTCATATTGGTAGATGGAAAAAGCAAAAAACAAATCAAACAATAGCTGATATATTTAAAGACAAATGTAAAAACCTACACATAGCACAGCTACAGTAAAAATCACGAAGGTGACACCCTGATGGGAAATCCTGCACAGGCTCTGCTGTGTCCCAGCTCACTCCCTCTCCAGAGGCTAAAGACATTCAAGGAGCTGATGCAGGAAATCCACACGGGAAGGCTGGTGGGCATACAGAGCCTGCCTGCCTGCATCTCAGCCTCTACCTCTCCCCTCTCCCTACAGCAGAGGCCCCTGAACCCTCCTTCACCATCCCATCCCATCCACGGCACACTCGGCCTCTTCCCAGGCCCCCGTCCACCCTGACGTTAGCCTTAGATTTGCCTTTCTGTCTTGGAGCAGGAGCTGGCTCCTGATGGCACATCTGGGGATGTGGGCTTCCCTTGGAGACTGGCTGCTCATGTTGGCTGCCTTGTTACCTTCGATAATCCATCTGGATGAAGGACACCAATGACTTGTTTGGTGGCCATTTCCCGATAACTGCTATATCTCTTAAGACGGTAAACTGCCTGCTGGGCTACACTTCCATCTACACCTGTAATTGGACTTGCCTTCTAGCACCTGCCCGGCTCAGGTAAGCGGATACTGGTCCTTCTCAGCAAGCCTTAGCTGACTATACTCATACAACTCAAGGGCATTTCCTTTCTTTAAAGACCTTGGCTATGCCTTTATTTTTGGAATAGCTTTCAAAGTTAATTTATGGTGCTTGAAGTTAGCAGCAAATCATTCTCAATATCCTGTTGTAATATTTAGTTATATTACTGTATTAGATTTTTTAACCTCAAATGATATATTATCACCTTACTTAACAGACTTGATTATAGATTGTGCTTGACATTATTCAAATAGCAAGTCTATCCCTGAAGTATTATGCTATCATCTACTGGTTAAAGGAACAGATTTGGGAGACAAAATGCCTGCCTCTGAATCTCAGTTTTATCACTTACTTGCTCTTTGACTTTGGATAATTTAGAGCAAATGACCTCATTTTATTACTTCTAAAATGGGGCTAATAATAGTTCTACAACACAGGGTTAGTGTAAGGCTAATACCAGTTAATATTGTTCTTAGAACAATGTCTGATATAGCTTAAGTGCTTTGTAACATTTATGAATGTAGTTTTTGCAATATCATAATTAGTATTTAACAAATCAATACATACTTTTGAAAAGTAAACATTAAAATATTACTCAGTGTGGTGGTGTACACCTATAATCCCAGAACTCCAGAGGCTGAGGCAGGAGGATTGCCATGAGCTGGAGCCCATCTTGGGCTACATAGTGAGTTCAAGGATAGGCTGAACTACATAGTAAGATCGTGTCTTGGAAAAAAAAATAATATAAATGTGTTGAGCACATGAAACATTTATTAATATTAGCATTCCCTAAGTAAGACTATGCAGGGGTACAAAACAAGCAGTTAAGCTATTTGTAATCAGTTTTGAAATAATCGTGGGTATGAATAAATCCATCAAATAGTAATCACAAACACCTACGATAGGCATTATATATGTGTATATTGCTTTAATACTATATTTCTAGCCATCACAACAGTCCCCTTGAGAATAGTTGTCTTCATTTACTGATTATGAAGCAGAAGCTCAGAGAGCTTAAATAAATTGTGCAAGGTCACTCAGAACTGAGAGGAGCAGAGAAAGATCTGCTGGCTCTCCCGGTTCACGTCCTTCCTATTGCATTACATGGAGCCCGTAAAGTGATGTGATTGATTTTTTTTAAAACAAACATCTAAATGGGCAAATCCCTTTTAGAACAGTCACCTTGGCAGACTCTTTACTTCCACCTTCCAAGGGCACTGCATTTGTTCAAAACACTTGGGCACTCCTATATTGGAATTGATTTCAAAGTGGGCTTAAGGGCTTTGAAACTATCAGCAAATCATTTTCAATATTCTACAGTCACATCTGATTTGTATCATCCAGATGTGTCACACACCTTGTTTACAAGATTTGGCCAGACGTGCTTTTCCTTATTTTTTTATTTTCATCTGTGTTGTCTGTGTGCATGCTTTTTGATGTTCTTCAAATATCAAATCTATCCCTAAAGGATGATGATGAACAACAGCCAAGATTAGGAAAGACTCTGGTTCAGGCTGTGAAGTTAATTCCAAAGGATGCTTTTAACATTGGTTCGGTCAGTGAGCACACCTCTGACATAAGCCTGTATCCTCACAGAAGAAGCAGTAGGACAGAGGCCAGGGGGCTGAACGCACTCCTGTGTGATCACTGTGAAATCAAGCTCTTTACTTTCATGCCACCTTGAGATCTGCGGCTAGCACTAACCCGGCAGGAAAATGAATTTGTCCACTTGGATTATTTGAGTAGCGCCAACCACAAAGCTCTGATCACAACCCAGCCTGGATTAAAGGGAAATTCCTGAATTTATGAAGATTTTCTTATCCTCTAGTTCTTTGTCTAGCACGTTAACCACTCATCATTAAATCCTGAAAATCATTCACATTCAAAACCATTCAAATCATTCATCATTCTGATTGCAGTACAATGCATGAAATCACCTTAAAGCAAGCACAGAAAATAAGAGGAGAAATCTTGCAGATTTGATAGAAAACTGAAGGGAAATGCTGTGCAAATCAAAGCCTATTAAAAGTCTTATCTGAATTTTTGTGAACTGCCCCTGGTATAAAATCAAACCTATCTACATACTCCATAATTTACTGAGGGTTAGAGAAGTGTGATAATTTTTCTTGTCAGATTCCTCTTTTCTGCCCCCAAACAGACTGCCCATGGTGTTTATTATTTCCGTTGCTACTTTACACTCAGTGCAGGGGTATTAACTCTCTAGTCACAATCAGTCTGGACCATTTTCCTGGTATTCCTACCACACAGAGCACCCCCCCCCCCCAGTGCTGCAGTGTTAAGGACAGTAAGTTTCTAAAATCAGTTCAGCTAGGTTAGTTTTCAGAGGCTCATTAATTCATACTGCAGAGGGAAAAGGAGATGTGAGAATCTTAGGCTAAGGAAGAAATGAACAGTAATTCATTCAAATGCAGTCTTTGAGAGCACATCATCTCAAATTTGCTTCTATTGTTACTTTTACAAATTACTTGGCTCATTAGAAAGCACGTTAACTTGCTCTTCTCTATTCCCTCTTGTTTTCTATATATTTTCCTTGCTCTAAATATATGCCAGGATGTCAGCCGGGGTCCTAATTACAAAGCTTCCAATTAAATTCTTGCTTCTGAGCTTCTCTTTATTCACAGGTCAGGAAAGCAGCTTAGGCTAGGCTGGCCATCATCTCCAAACAGTTTTCCTAGTTATGTCTCAAATCTTTAATGCCAGGGCTACCCTCAGTGGTTAAAAGCAGTCATTTCCAGGAAGGTTCGCTCCTTAACAGTCCAGCTTCACATCTCCCAAAGAACAGAATCCACTGAGCAACTATTAGGGAGCAACAGTGGAGATGACTTGAATTTGAATTTGATGAGCTAGAAATCCCACACTAATTAAATCCTTCTCAGACAGCCAGGTTTCTCAGTCCAGTCACATTAGCAAAAAGTTAGGGAAAAAAAGAAACATAATGTAGGGGGAAGTTAAAACTACTTTCCCTTCCAAAGGATGCGCAGGTGACCCGGAGACTCGTAAGAGCTCACTGGCCATCTCGGTTAGCATGTCACGAGGGAGTGTGCCTCCAGTTACCCTCTTCACTAATTTTATTTATGCCTTAAACAAAGGAAGAATAGTGAGATCAAGGTGTGATTTTTTAAGACTCGTAGCCTTTGGATCACCACAAGGGAAGACATGAACTTCCAAAGGAAATAGTTTTTAATGTGCTTTGTTAAAAACTAGTATAGATATTACTGAAGATGTCATAGGAAGACTGAGGTAAAAGACCACAGCACATCTCATACCCCTTATGGCTTCCCAGATAGTTCATTGGTAAAATTTGCCCAAGTCTTTCTTCTCAGGCACTACACAGGGTCTCCCTCTCAATTTTTTTTTGTACCTGGGGATTGAACCCAGGGCCTTCACGCTAAGCTACTTCCCCAGACATTTCTAAATTATTATTTCTTATTTTGCTTTGAGAGAAGTTCTTGAGAAATCACTAAGTTGCCCAGGCTGTGCTTGAACATGTGATCCTCCTGCCTCAGCCTGCTGAAATTACAGGCATGTACTGCTACCCCTCATGCACAGTCCTAAGTCTTTGTGGTTCATGTTCCTTCTTTCTGGGTCATCCTAGTTCAAAAAATACACATGAGCCACACATGCATTTTAAGTTTTCTAGGATTCACGTCTTAAAAAGATAAAAAGTAAAGAATAAAAATTAATCTATTTTAGTTTCCCTAATATGTCCACAATTGTATCCTTTTAATATATGATCAACATAAAGTTATTACTGAGAAGGTCTACGTTCTTTTTTTCTATGAAGTCATCAACATACAATGTGAATTTTTCACGAGCACATGTCAAGCGATAGCCACGTGGCTCGTGATTACCATAACCAGCAGTGCAGCTCTCGATTTGCCTCCTGTGCCTCCCAAACGCTCTTTGGGCTTTGCACAACTGACCTGTGTTCGAGCTCCTCTAGACGTATATTTTACCACCCTCCCACCTCACCTGGTCAACAAGCAAAAGGCCCTCCAGTGATCAGATCAGAGTTTTTCCCTTCTAAATAACAGTTAGGAATAACAAACAAATGAGTGAAGAGTCCGGTCCTTGCTGTGACCCAGAGCCAGGCCCTGTACCGGCTGGGCATCATTCTCCTAAGGGGGCTACCCCACATTCCTCTCTCCCCCCGTCTGCGCCGCTGTCCTGGGATCTCAGATCCCCTGGACCTGGAGTCCTGCTCCTGCCCCATCTCCATTATTCCCAGCCCTGCGCTCCCTTTTCCCTCTGTGTACCTCGTAGGTAGCACCAGGAACATACCCAGCCAGCACCTGTCCTTTAGCATCCAAGGCCCCTGCTGCGGAATACAGCAGAAGTTCCCCAGGGATTCCTCCAATAGGCAGGAGGATCCGGGGAAGTAAGATCAGAGAAACTTCTTGTCTACTTGGAGGACTGGTGGGGAGGGGAAAGAAACCAGGATGGGGGAATGGAGTCAGAGGCAAGCTGCACAGTGGTTAAGAACACACACTGAGTCACACTTCCTTGGGTCAAGTCCCAGTTCCAACACTCCCCAGCTCTGTGACCTTGGGCAAGTCACCGAACCTCCCTGTGTGCTTCAGTCTCCGCCTCTCCAAATAGGACACCAGCACCCACCTCAAAGGGCTTGGCGAGGATTAAACGAGTTGCCATAGTCCTAACAACAAGAATAAAAACGTCCTCATCAACGCACAGAATGTACAGCGCCAAGAGTGAACTGTAATGTAATCCATGGATTTGGGTGATGGTGGTGTGTCAGTAAGTTCAGCAAGTGTAACAAACTCTGGTGTGGTATGAGAAAGGACAGAGGTTTGTGTGTGTGTGTGTGTGTGTGTGTGTGTGTGTGTATTTTGCAGCAGTAACATGGGGACTCTGTCCTTTCCATTAAGTTTTGCTGTGAGCCTGAAACTGCTCTAAAAGATGTAGAATATACATATACATGATGTGTGTGTGTGTGTGTGTGTGAGAAAGAGAGAGAGAGAGAGAGAGAGTAAGAGAGAGAGAGGGAATAAAATAAAACTACCCCCACACTGAAGCTTAAGTGCCACGTGAGTTGGCTGGGACCACGTTATTGCTGCCCCAGTCCAAAGACCCAATGGTACAGGTGTGGGTGGCAGACCCCGGCTGGCATGGGAGGTTCTTTCCTGGACAGCCTGTCTCAAAGGCCATCCTGGGATCCTGCGCATCACTGCTATTTCTGGAGCCTCCTGCCAGGCTTTTGGCTCGCAAAGTGCCTGCTCATCAGTGGCAGTACGCGGCTCGCATCTGCCACTGCGACCTTCCAGCCTTCTGCAAACGAGCCTCATTATGTCAGCTTGCACTTCCGGGAGCTGCTGAGCTGCTGGGCTGGGCTCACACACCAAGGCTGTTCGACCTTGTGCTCACACACATCCGTGTCCAACTCGGGAAAACCTGCCTCTCGACAGGCAAGCTGTTTCCAGCCCTTGGTTTGTAACCACTCATTCTTGTAACCTTTCCTTATCTATAAAAAGACTCAATGAAGACCTGAAATGTGACATTATCTATCAAAATTACCATTCAGAGGACATAAGTGCTCACCATAAGTGGATAAAATGGCTTACCTAGGAGGTTATTTAAATTTGTGTTCCCAAAAGATCAGAAAGAAGTAAAATACCCACCATTAGGAAATTGGTAAAATACATTGTGGCCATGGGATAAAATGCCATAAAACATAAAGAATATAACCTTTAGGATTGATATAGGAAGAACTCCCTGATCCATTAAGTCAAAACAAGGTCAAAATAGAGTCTGATGAGCACAGTGGTACCCCACCCTGCCCTCAGCGGATGCACCCCAAGACCTCATGGGTGCTTTAGACTGGGGGTAGTGCTGAATCCTGCGAATACTGTGTTTCTTCCTATACATATACATTATTGGTGGAGGTTAATTTGTAGGTTAAGTACATTACAAGATTAATGGCAGTAATTACTAATAAAATAGAACAATTAGAATAATATACTTTTTTGAAAGTTATATGTTTCTCTCTCAAAATATTTTATTGTACTGTCCTGCAGTTGACTGCCTATTCTAACAGAAACCAAGAAAAGTGAAACAATGGATAAAGAGGATATTACCATATTGCTAGAGAGAGAGAGACAGAGACAGAGACATAGAGAGAGAGAGACAGAGAGAGAGAGGGAGAGATTGAATGAATGAGAGAAAACATTGTGCACATATAAAAATCTCTGAAACAACAAGAAAGAAATTCACGCCAGTGGCTACTTCTTTTAGAGGGGGATCTGGGAAGGAATGACAACTGGGCAGATGGGAGGGGTAGCACGGAACTTTTCATTTCATTGCTTTTTATACTTTCTGATGTATAAAATCACAGAACTATTAAAAATACATAATACAATACCGACTACCTAAGGACAGTGATCACCGCACACACTGCAAGTGCCTGGGGAGGTGTGTCCTCCTCTCTTGCTGCGGGAGGGCTCTGCGCTAGGTCCTATCCAGCTGTCTGCTGTCCCGCTCGTGGAACTTCCTCCCACGCATCGTGTCGGGTTTCTCGCTTCCGTGCTGGCGCTCAATCTCTGTTTGTCGGGTCATTGTTCAAGAGTGACGTCTCTGTAGGCATACACCGGGGGTGGCAGCGGTAAAAAGGGCTTTAAGAATCGCTGTATTCTGGTGGGAACTTCTAGTCTAAGCTGTGGTCTTCCAAATCTGCCCTTCCGAAACTCAGTATTATGGGTTCATTGGTAGATACAATTATAAAGTAAGAAATTTAGAGCTGAAATCATTGGCACAGTCAAGGAAGTCCTTTATTTTATAGGTGAGCAAACAGAGTGGAGGGTTAGCTGGCCTGCCCACAGTTTATGGCTGTTTTCTTGAATCTAGCACCAGAGAGTAACCCGTTCTTTTTACACTTCCTTCCCGCTTCCACCACAATGCCACTTATGGAGAGGACCTGTCATCCGGGTAGCGGAAGCAGATCTACTAAATGAAAGAAAAAAAATTTTAAAGTGCTTAGAAAAGTGATACCAGAGCAAGGGAAAGGAATTAAAAATATGCAACTGACTCAAAGCAAAGCTGATGGCTGTCACCCTTCCTACCCACCAGACAGTGGACTGTCCAGTGTCCACTACACACACGCACTCCGTGGTGGGAGGGCAGGGGGTACATGCCATTTAATCGTGGTCATTTGGAAAAAGAGTATGAGCAAAATGGTTTGTTACCCACCCAAAATTTGAGCTCACCCTTCACGCTGTGGTGTGAATGTCCCTTCCAAAGGCCATACTGAAACTCAATTGCCATTGTAACAGGGTTGAGATGGGACATTTAAGAGATAATTGGGTCGTGAGAGTACTGTCCATCTGAATGGATTAAGACTTGTACAGAGGCGGTGAGTTGTCTCAGGTGTCGACTCCCGGAAAACGATGCCTGTGGCGCAGTTTCCCTCTCCATCTTGCACGCACACTTCCTGGCCATGTTGTGCTCTCTGCCATGTTATCAATGAGAAGAAAAACCCTCATCCAGGTTCCACCTTCATGCTTTTGGACTTCCTAGTCTCCAGAAACATAAGAAATAAATCTTTGTTCTTTTTGTTTTTTGTTTTTTCACTATTTACTTCAGGCTGAACTTAAACTCATTTTGTAGTCCAGACTGGCCTCAAACTCACAGTGATCCTTCTGCCTCACTTTACCAAGTGTTAGGATTACAGGCATGCACCACCATGCCTGGTCAACCTTTGTTCTTTATAAACTACCCAGTCTCAGATACTCTGTTATAGCAGCAGAAAACAAACTAATACACTCTATACTATAGAACTGTCTAGAAACTACATTTAAAAGTCTCCTTATATGTGGATGGGGCTATGACTAGTTCTCCTCAAAGGAATGAAAATGAAACTAACGATGTCATTTCTGACAGAGGTCATTTAAGCAGTGAGTTTGTCTTTTCTATACTCTCTTTCCTTATAAACTAGCTAAATGCAGAAGACACGGAAAGTTGAAAGATAGTGTTACAGGAACAAGTAGCTAGGGTCCCTGAATCAACCATGGGAAGAAAAACTGTCTACTGAGTAGGAATGACTTGCACTGGATTGCCACTCCTAGGAAATTGATTTGTAATGTGCCACAACAGTAAATTTTTGAAGCTTATTTATATTAACCTAATAAATCAACTCATAAGAACATTTCAGTGGGACTTGGAAATAGGTCATTAACTCAGCTTTCAAAAAGAAACATGAATGTAATGAGAAATACATCACTTTTTCACTATTTCTGTTTTTCTTGTAGAGGGTTGCTCTAATTCTTCCAGGGGTTACCTCCGTAGCTCTGCACAATATATCAGAATTTATGGACTTAATTTAGGCAATATCTTTTGACTTCCTACTCTGAAAGATGAGACTATGCCTTAATCTGTCCTATTTCATCTGTCTCCTAATGCTTAATATTTGTGGATTTATTGGCTGCTTTTGTAATTTTAAATATTATGTTTATAATTAGTGTTTTGGCTTCTTCTGTAAATGACACATCATCCTTTCTTTCTACCTTATCTTGGCCCTTCTGCCTCCACCTGCCAATCAAGCACAATTCTACATTTTGTATTTGTCAGTGTAACATTTGCTGTATCATATGCAACCGCAGTCTTGCCTTGTATACCTTTTCCATATGTTGACTTGAAATGCTGAAAACCAGCAGTGAGCCGTAACTTTACTATGAGTATGTAAATAATGTTATGGAGACTGGTGTGATCACATTTTTGCCATTCAAAGGAGAGGTTCCTTAGCATCAAGTTCACATAAAATGATTTTTCCCTCTAAAACCCATCTGTTGCTATAAAAATGCCTTTACTTAATATTCAGACCATGATTAACTTTGTATTTTTTATCTTGGACTTTCTTACTGACCTTTTTTCATCCTTCTGAAGAACAAAAACAAAAACAAAAAATGCCTTCATCACAACTTCAACTTTTCCATTGTCTCAATCAAATTAGAGGGAAATAGACCTGCCTTTATCTAGCAGACTGACCTCCTTTGGGACATCTAAGAGATCAAAGTTCTGTTTCTATAGTGCTACCGTGTGAACTATTTACTCCCTAATTTGCTTCACAACTACCAGAGGTGAATTTAGTGGGCTCTTGACATACTGCTTTCTGGATACCCTGGCCATTCCTATTTTGTTTTCATCCTTCCCTGGAGTACATCCTCAAAAGCTTTCGATAAATGTTCTGAGTCATTGCATGCCTTAAAGTGCGCTGAATTATCCTTATACACTATTGATCCTAGAGCACACAATTCTAAGCCTGTGATGGTTTTTTTCCTCAGTGTTGTGTTCTAATTTGCTCATGAACATGCAAATCACTTGGGGATCTTGGTAACTTACAAATTTGATGAGTGAATCTGAGGCTGGAGAGTCTATTTTTTTGTAAGACCCCAGATGCTGATTCTTTGCTGAGCTGAGGACCACATTTGAGTAGTGAATTTCCTAGATCTACAGTATTGATGACAAGTCTGGTACTGGCTTAAGTCACATCCCTGGGTAGTTTTCTCTCTCTGGTACCTTTCAACATGTCTTTCTTGTTCTCATTATTTGGAAATTTCAGAAGGATGAGCCCAAGCATAACTTATTGTCTTCTATACTTTCATGGTAGACCATATTAACCCGAATAGCTGTTTCTTTCTTTAGCTTTGCAGAATGTTTTATTATTTATGGATAATTTTCTCTTTTACTGGCCAGATGTGAGAGCTTCTGAATTGATCCTCTAATTCTTTTCTCTCTGTCTTTAGTACTTTCTTTTTTTGCTGTATGTCCTGTTAGATTTCCTCATCTTGTTTTTTTCTCAAGCCCTTCTACTGAATGCTTACAGAATCTAAGTTTAATCTCTAAGAGTTTTTTCTTTTTACTATCTAATGTGTATTTCTTCTTTTGTGTGTAGTATGAGTCTTGGAGGTCTCTGACCATTCTAATGAGGGTTCTTCAAGGACATCTGTTGGTTTGTCATTGTCCCTTTTGGGTCAAGTTTTCTGTTTAACTTTTTCATGCTGCTATTCCCCCCAAATATTTGATGATTATTATTATCTACTTTTAATACAGTATAGTTTGTGTAACCATTCCTTTATTAATGATCACTAGATTATTTCTATATTTTTCCTATACAAATAATGTTTCAATAAATGTTCCCACAGGTACACATCCTTATGGACAAGTATGGCTATTTTTATGGAATAAATTCCTAAAAGTGAGATGGATGGTTAGAAATAATACACATTAAAATATAACTTTTTATTATGGAAAAATCGAAACATATGGAAAACTAGAGAGAATAGGGAGAGAATACTAGAGAGAATAGCCATGGATATATTTTTTTCTCCTTCTTCTTTTAGGAGAGGAGAAGGCAGGAAACATTATACATTCCACCCTTCCTTTCCCAAGCTCTGAACCAACAACAACAAAAAAACATATGTAACAGAGCCACTGAAATGGGGATTAAAATGTGTCATTGCGACAGCTGGATTGGATGGTGTTTTTGGACATGCAGTCAAACTGCCTTAGTGATATTTCTGCATTAGGCAGAAAACCTGACAGGTACATCTGTCAACCGTAGGTGCAACTTGCAGGTGTAGTGCCTGCCTTTTGCAGGGCTATTAGAACATGGGGGTGCGTCCTGGATGCTTCTTCCCTGGAAAAGAGGACCAAGATGACCCCAATCCAGAGCTTAGTTTCCTTCCTGAAATCACCAACAAGGCCCCCTTCCAGAGAGAAGGGAATGAGGGGCGGGGAGAGAGAGAGGCCAGGAGCCCTAGTCCACCACACACCCTGAGGCAAGGAAAGGCAGTTTCCCCAGAGATGCTATGAGCAGATTTAATTTTCGCCAAACTGGTAGGTGACATTTTAACTTTAGTTCCCTTGACCACTGAAGAGGTGGCCTCTTTCCCATAGACCGCTTAGCCAGGGCATTTCCTTTTCTGTGAGCTGCCTGATTTCTTATCGAGTCTTCTGTTTCTTATCTACTTGTTGGAGGTTTTTAACATGAAAGATTGTCCGTTGTCCTCTGCCACACTATGGCAAATGTTTCCTCCCAGCGTCTCGTTGGTCTTTTGGCTGGCTTTGTGCTGTAGTTTCTCTCTGCATAGAGAACTGGCAAGTGTTCTGTAACGCCACTCAGCAAAGGTGGGGACTGCTCTGTTATGCTGAAGAACAACAGGATGTTGGGCACCGGGGTTTACTGAAAGTGCTCTGAAGGATAACTGAAGAGGCTGGTGCCATTTCTTTCAATTAATGAATTAGAAAGACGCGCTATAATAGTTTTTATCTGTTCCCCTTTGCGATGACAAAAACCTCATTAAAATCTGCTCGTAGTTCTCCAGCCATCACAGGGCATCTGACCACTTCCATGGACTGAAAATTATAAAATCAATTTAAACAGTTTGGGAAGTGAACGAGGTCACTTACACATGATTTTAATGTACTGAACTAATTGCACCTAAAGTGCCCATGTGCATTTCCCCCAATTAAAAATTCTAATTGAGCATTGACATCGTTAAAACACTCCGGCGCTATACTCTGGGCAGAGTGGAAAGGTCTAGGCTGATTCTCCCTTCGTCTGTAGGTGAAAGGCTATTCTCCTTCCCCAAGCCCATGGAATTTAAGGGGAAGAAGGGTGCTCGCAGCTTTCTGGCCCAAACTCCTCATTTGTTGACGAGATGGGAAGACAGCGCTCGGAGGCTGTTCTGCCTGTCTCGGAGGCTGCCCCATCTCATCTTCCCGCCCCCGGTCCGGGAAAGACTCTGTTATCTATCTGTGCCTGGCATGTAGCAGGACTTCAGAGGTGACAGTGCTCAAGTTTACGCCGCCAGCTCAGCCCGCTCCCCTGAACTCCCCTGATACACTCTGCCTCCCAACACCTCACGATGACTATCTTCAATTACCGCGGGTACCCACAGATTTCCGCTCCTCTTTGAAACACTATCCTTTCACCATCCTCCTAGATACCCCTCTTCTAGTTGCTTGGAGAAAACCTTGGCATCACCCTTAAATCCTTTCTCTCATATCCTACAGCAAATTTGCCAACAATTTTTTTTTGTCATTTCTACTTTCAAAATGGCTCAAGAACCGACCGAACACTTCTTCCCGCCTCTAAAACCACCACCGTCTCCCACCTAGACCACTTCCCAGCATCGCAGCTGTCCCCAGGGTTCCTCGATTCTGCCGAGTGTGAGTTGCATCACAGGTCTACTCTAATGATTTCTCCCCTCACGTCTCACTCTCCCTGGGACCTCTGACCCATAGCCCATGTCTGCTCAGCCATATGGGCTTCCTGGCAGGTCCACCGAACACCAGCATCTCTTTTGCATGCTCTAGTCCCACTGCTTACACTGATCTTCCCCCAGAGAAGTCACATACTTATTCCTATCATGCCTATTCTCAAATGTCACCTTAGAAGAGAAGCTCTCTGACCACTTACCTAAATAGCCGTATCCCTCACTCTCAGTGACTTTATTTCTCTCCATAACATTTTTCACTGGACATACTATACGTCTGTCTATTGTTATCTCTCTCCCTCGTAGCTGTGCCCACAGTGTCTGGAATAGTGTATAACATTTCACAGTGCTCAGTCATTTTTTTATTTTGGACGCAAAATATACTCTCTTCAATTTTGAAACACCATAACACAGTATTAAATTTAAGCAAAATGTAGTAGGACAGATCTCTGGAAATTACTCATCTTATACAACTGAAACTTTATACATCTTTATAGCAGTTTATATCACAGACCTAGTTTAATGTCTTAATCAAGGTAGCTCTGATACTTACTGGCTAGGGGACCCTGACAAATTCATCACTCAACAAACATCTTTGAGGCCCTGTTATGTGTCAGACACAGATGCATAACAAAGGCTTCTCCTCTGTCCCCTCTTCCTGCTTCTCTTTTTCTTTTTAGCTTCAGTGGACAGTGTGTCACCTCGGGTATAAGGAGAATATAGAACCCAGACTCCCTAGGACTAGCCCAGTTTATATTTTTTAAAAAATAATTTATTTTTGAAAATTATTTTGAAATATAACCATTTACAACAAAACTAACAAATACATCCAAAATAATCTGATTTTAGAAATTCATGACAGTTTAGAGTCATCCCAACCTTTCCCTCCCTCTTCCCCACGAAAGCAGTACCTGTGTTACGGTCAGTGAACTCGCAGTGACTCACCGCTATCAAAGGCTGTCACTCACACTGGAGTTGGTTCTTTTGTATATTCTATGGGTTGTGACAATGCACGATAGCATGCAGCCAGTGTCTGGCATCATAGGGTGTCATTTCACTGCCCAGAACATTCTCTGTGCCCCTTCTGTACACCACTCCATCCTCCCAACCCCTGGCAACTACCGAGGGCTGTTTTCTGCCTCAGCAGCTTTGCCTTTTCTAGCATGTCACGTGTAGTCTTCAATTTACAATGATTCCACTTGCAATGTTTTGAATTTACAATGGTGTGAGAACACTGGTAGGAATAGCACTTCCAAGTTTGTATTTTGATCCTTTCCATGGCCAGGATTGCGTAGTAGACCCTCTCCTGGGATTCTGGGCAGCGGCAGTGAGCCAGGGCTCCCAGTCAGCTCTGAGGTCTCAAAGGGAAACAGAGACTGCTCTACAGTGTGCTGTGAGGCTAAGCTAGGGTGTTGTATAGGTTAGAGGTGTTAAGGCATTTTTTTACTTAATATTTTCAACTTATAATGGGTTTACAGGACCTATCCCTGAGTCAGGGAGCATCTATAGTTGGAATTATACAGTATATAACATTTTAGGATTGGCTTCTTTCATCTAGACACATGCATTTAGGTTCTTCTATGTCTGTTAATGCTTTGATAGCTCTTTTTTGGTGCTGAGTAATATTTCATTGCATGGATATACCACAGTCTATTTATCTATGCACTTATCTTGACTGCTTACAGGTTTGGGTAATTATCAATAAAACTGCTACAGCATTCCTGTGTAGGTTTTGTGTGGACATATATTTTCAATTCATTTGGGTAAATACCAGGGATATGTATTTTAAGCACATATTTAGTTTTGTTAAGAAATTGCCAAACCATATTTCAAGAAAAATTATAATTTTCTTTGTGATCCTGGGCATTACACCTTTGCACTGAGCTACATCCTAAGCTCTTTTAATTTTTTTATTTTAAGGCAGGGTCTTGCTAAATTGCTAAGTTGCCCAGGATGGGCTCAACCTTGCAGTCCTCCTTCCTCAGCCTCCCAGAGTGTGAGGATTTCAGGCATCACCATACCAGGCAAAAAAATTATGAAATTTTAAATGTGTTTGTACTTCTATTCTCCAAGTGGTCCAAATTTGGGTGATAGATGAAATGGTCCCTGTACTTGAGAGAGATCATTTCTCTTGAATTGCAGAAACTCATTATTTTTGTGCCTAGTATTTCAGTAGTTGTTTTTCTTTGAACTAAATCTAAATGAATCACAAATAGCAATTAATCTTCTGAGGACTCCTGAGGAGGAAGGAGAGGGCAAGGGAATGGTTCTTATTTTCCTGGCAGAAGAAATCAGCAGGACAAGGCTAAGAGGCTCCTGCAGGCCCCACAGGTAGCCGCAGAGCTGAGTGCAATCAAAATCATTGCGAGCTCTGCTGAATGTACCACCTTCTCAAGACCAAAATCTTCCTTCACTGTCCAATTAGTTAGGGTTCCTTAGTGTTTAAGAATGTGACCCAATGGAGTTAAAGCAGACTGTGGCAGTCCTGGGAGGGGTAGTGGCTGCTACTTTCATTGGAGGGAGCCCAGGGCAGCGCCTCAAGCCTGGAGCCTGTGGCCTCTGGCTCTTTGCTCTCACATGTGCCCTGCTGTGCTGGGGTTTCCCCTCTTGGCTCATCCACAGCCTGGCCTGTCTTGGCTTCCAATGGTCATACCCTAATTGTGGGCAGAACAAAGGCGTCTCAAACTATTAGAAAATGGAGAATTGCAGCCTTGAGGAAGTACTTGATTTTGTGCCCTGCTGGCTTTCAGACTGGCCTGCTGGAGCAGCCAATTGTATTTATTATTATTATTATTATTATTATTAATTTATTTATTTTTGGTACCAGGAGTCAAACTCAGGACCTTGCACTTGCCAGGCAGGCACTTGTGCCGCTGAGCTACATCCCTGGCCCTTGGAGTTGTCAGTTGTACTTAAAGCTATGCTAACATGTCAGGTGCACAGGCTGCAGGCCGTGAGGCGGTTTCCTGTGCTCTAGGGACTGCTCCAGGTGGTGTAATATTGCTTAGCCCTTAAAACAACTCTGTGAAGTACTTGTTATTCATCTTAAAATGAACACAGGGAAACTGAGGAGCACATGGGTTAAAGAACTTTGGCAGGGTCACAAAACAGGTAAGGAGGCGAACAGGGATTGGAACTTGCAGAGTTTGAGTTGTCCCAGAATCTGATCTTAATCACGAAAGCTATGTGTGCCAACCAGGTCTAATCTTTTCTACTTAACCTAATGGGTGGTTCTGATCTCTTTGTTATCACCGCTCCTATTCAAGGGAGTATTTTGTGTACAGTAGCAAAAGTGCATTAATTTAGACATAAATCACAAGTAACTTGACATAAATTGCAGGCCTCTCAAGCTCAATTTCCTTTTGGATAAAACAGGCACAGATGCAGTATCCATGTGTATTAGAAGAATAAAATAAGAAGTGGTTTATAGATTGCCAAGTCCTCGTATCAAGAAACTGCATGGAGATACTAGCATCTATCCTTATTATTTTGTTGCTATTATTTTTAGGCTCAAGTGGAACTTTCCTTTTGTAATATGTATGAAAACAGTTTGTGAAGTAGGGCAAAGCGTATGTTTTCAGTATCTCAGGTATATTTGAGGAACATTTAAAAATCACTTCTAAAGCATCTTCTCACAAACCAGCAACCCCCATGCAAATTACAACAAATTACAACCCCCATGCAAATCACGCTTAAGTACCTCTTATGGCACACTGCAAAGGACCTTTGCCTATCGCCCTTTGGTTGGCTGAGTTCCTGTTATTGAATGTAGCTGAAAATAATAGAGGTGCTTAATTTTAACATTCTTTATCATTTAGAACGGGTGTTCTACGAATTTATTATGTATTTGCATATAATTCCACACAGTAATGTGTCTGTAGACGGCTTCACGGTAATACAAGAAAGGAGGGACAGATAGAATGAGACATCTGTGCAGAGCTTCCTGTGACTTCCGGCCTCAGGACTCGGCCCTGGCCTGACCTCACCCACGGGGCCTGACTGCTCTGCATAACAGGAACTCCCACATAAGAACAGCTCTACGATCTGTCCCAGTGATGGATTTCAAAAGATATGTGACTACCAGAGGTAATTGAGTACCACACTGAAAGGAATTTAACTAGCATGAATTTTATCAGCTAACTCATAGAAGATGCTGACAAATAGTCCTAAAGCTCTGACTCTTTTTGATCTTATTATTTATTATATGTTCAGTCAATCACTCCCTTTAAATTCTAAATTGATGGCAGAGACCAAGCCTCTGCTTAACCTACCTATGTAGGAAGTTCTCCCTAAACTTGCATTCTTAATGACTTTACAGTCTCTAGAATCTTAACATTTTTTGGCTCACTCGTGAAATGTTTTAGATGCTAAAAGAAAGACAACTTGAAAACAGAATGTTTAAGCCCATTAGTTTAAGTTGGCCAATGAATGACCTTCAACATAGGGCCTAAAAATGTCATGGACAGTCCATGTGGAAGTCACCGATTGAAAGGGGAAAAGGACATCGGAAGAGCTCCCTCAGCTTTGGTTGGTGGGAATACTCTTTATTCCTCTCCATTTGGGAGATAGCTCAGTGGCACAAGTGCCTAACTGGTAAGGCCAAGGTCCTGAGTTCGATTCCTGGTAGGGAAAAAAAAGAAAAGAAGACAAAAAGGACTTCTCTTCACTGCATAAGTTTTGAAAGTATTATAAACTTTGAAATCATACATGATAAATTTACTTTTATAAGTTTGCAATTTAGAATTCTTCAGTCCTCCAGATGGAAAGGCAATCTGAAAAGGAGGGTATCTTTTGTATTTGGGGGTGTCATATGTGCTTTTTGGCCTAGATTCTATTTCATCATTATAAAAATCCGCATTTTGCCTTTCACACAAACTCTTGAGATTTAGAAAATATAAAATCTTTCTGACCAGATTGTCCACAACATCAGCAGATTTTTTTTGAGACAGGGTCTTGCTAAATTGCCCAGGCTGCCCCGTGTCTTAGATCTCCCTGTGGGCGTGGCTGCCTGGGCCTTGACCAGGGCCGGCTGGAGCAAGTCGCTCATTTGTAAGGGGAGAGAACCTCGAGAAAAATAATCTTACAGTTTTTCCATGCTAAATGCATATGGTAGACAGAAGCAAAGAAATTTTGTACTTGGTTCACCTTAGAAAGCATTGCTTTAAATATAGCATTAAGGAATAAAGATGAAAGAGAAGAGTGGGCAGGAACCAAGGCTTGGAGTCAAAAGATATGCACAAGGATTTGGGGCTTTTGTGCCTCATTTTCCTCAATGTTCAATGAAGGCAATGCTAGCGCCTGACTCACCTGCCTCAGAGTTAGGCTGAAAATGAGATCATGTGTGTGAAAAACCGGTGGCGAGTTAAAAGCATTAGATATCCATTTATAACTACATCAGTCGGAATAATTGCTAGAATTAAGTTTATTATTAAGAAAAGGGAATTTTTCACAGCTTATTTCCTATTGCTAGAAGACAAACCCTTACAGTCTTTAGAGTGAAAATCAATGGTGAGAGTGAGGAATGAAATTCAGCGGCTCGGGAACAAAGTCAAGCCCCCATCTTTTTCTCTCCTATAAAAAAAGTTGAGAGTTCTGGGGTTCTTTGCAATTCTCTTGGGAACTTGGCTCTCCCTTCCCAGCTTTCACTCTGCCATCGCTGGGATGTGACTCTCATATCTTGCAGACGGCAGCCTGTGTGCTTGCTGTGTGGCTGTTCTCCAGGCCGGCAGATGGGGCAGGGCGCGGGCCACAGAGGGTGCACACAAATGACACCTTCTGGAGAGCTGCCCTGGACTCCTCATCTGGCAGTATTTCTTACATCTTCCCAACCAGAAACGCGTCACACTAACCACCACTGGCGCCAAGGATAGTGCAGGAACGGAGCTCTCGCCATTATTTTTGACTGGACATCCTGCTACTGAGCTAAAACCTGGATTCTCTTAGTATAGTAACTGAAACAGGAAGAAAGGGTCTAATGTAGGTCTCTTCTGCCACTAATTGAAACATGCTGATTACTGGAATGTTAGTCAGTGTTACCAGTTTTCACTTTCTAAGATACGTCAAAGCTAGGCATACAGGTAATGTACTAAAAACGTCCAAGCAAACAAGAACACGAAACTCCACAGGTTCCTGATTGCGGGGCTGGGATGAGATGCAAGCTTCCTCCAACCCAGTCAAGTGCTTTTTGTAACAAAGCACCCCAGGGTCTGGCTTCAAACTGAAGCACCATGTGGGGTTCTTACCAAGCAAAGAGTGGGGTTCGGTGCTGTGCTTCGCAGAGTAACAGCCCCTAAAGATGTGCCTGCACCCTAATTCCCGGGGCTCGTGCAGATGTTTCCTTACTTCATGGAGGGATTGTGCAGATGTGATTAAAGGGACGGATCCTGCGATGAGATTATCCTGATTATCTGGTTGGGCCCAGCCTGATCACAAGGCCTTATAGGTGGAGAATCTTTCTCAGCTGCGTCAGAGTTAGAGACCAAAGAAGGAGGGGAGATCGGAAGCAGGAGGAGGGCTTGACCCCATGACGGACTTTGAAGACGGTGGAAGGGCCATTCAGCCGGCAGCCAGTGGGAAGTAGGGGCCCAGCCCCACAGCCTGTAGGACCTGAATCTGCCAACGAAGGGAAGGAGGAAAGGAGCGGGGCCTTCCTCGGAGCCTCCAGAAGGAAAAGAGCCCTCAGTTTTAGCTCCACGGCGCCTGTGCCAGCCCTGGTCTGGAGAACTCTCAGGGAGAACAGTTTTCGTTGTTTTCAGTCCCCGTCTGGAGTAACCTGTTGCAGCAGCGATAGGAAGCTGTCACCATGGATTGGCAGCAGCTGCAGGCTCTTCTGAAATGTTCATGTTCTTGAGCCAGCTGAGAAATGAAACAACTCCTGGCCTGCACAAGAACAGCCTGGGACAAATGAACGGGCGGAGGCCACGCAGGTTAAGTTCAACAATGCAGCTGTAGACGAGCGACTCTCTGGACTGCGCAGGTGCGCCGCGCCCAGGCCAGCAGGCGCAGCACCGTGCAAACGCCAAGCGCCAGCCAAGGGCCGCGCCCAGCCCCAGGAGCACCGCCAGTTTCCGCTGGGGCCGCCAGGGGGCGCAGTGACCGGGAAGAACGAGCGGGCCGGGAAAGTTGATGACATGATGTCGGAAAGAAGAAAAAGATAGGGGAGAAATGAGGTCCGGTGCTGCTGGATGCGGGCTTGCCCCAGTGACCTCGGCCATCTGGGCCCGGGGCGGGCGATTTCTAGGCACCCAGGTTGGCAAGCCCGGCTAACTGCCGGCTCCCCGGCAGCCGAGCCCTTCGGTTCTCGTCTTCGAGGCCGTTTGATCTCAGACCTCCTCCGGACGACCGAGCCGGCGCGGCGGCAGCAGCACCCAGGGTGGTGCGGGCCGGAGCGGGCGAAGCGGGGTTGCCTCCCCCGGGCAAGGCGGAAGCGAGCCCGGGGAGCCCGGATGTGGCAGCCTCGAGCCGATCCCCAAAGCACAGGCGCCAGCGCCCCCTGCGGACCCGCGCGCCCGTCCCACACCCCGCACCGGGACTCGGCGCTGATCGGGTCCGGGAAGCTGGGTGCGTGAGGGTCCAGCTGAGGCTGCTGCTTTTTTTTCTTTTTGCCAACTTATATTCCAGCCACTTTCATCTAAGATTGTTCCCAAACCCAAAGCTGTTTCACTCCCTGTCACCTTGATGCAGTGAATCACCTCTTCACACCGTGTCAGGAGTCACCCTAGGCTCTATGCATTTTTTTTTTTTTTTTTTTTTTGGCTCTATGCATTTTCACTCCTGAGTTCTTTTACTACTCAGAACCCCGCACGGGTTTTGCCCTGCGGGCCCGGCGGTGCCCTCTTGTGGTGAAAACGGGTAACTGCAGAGTGAGAAACCTCAATTCCAAAAACAGGATTCACGGCCACTGAAATCAGTCACGATGTCTGCGAGGAAGGACAGTGCGAGAAGACTTCTAAAATAACTTTTTAGTTGACGAAGGGAATTCTTTGAGGCAGATATCAACATAGCAAGGAGGCTTACGTTAAGACAGAGAAGACCGAATTTTTAAAATTCTTTTCAAAACTTCCCAGGATTGCTGTGAAAATTGGAGATGAGTTTTCCCTCATATACTACCGGCTTCAGATCCTAAAGATGTGGCATCAAATCCGGAACTCGGGGCACCTAATTTAAAGTCTTTGAGTCTTAGTCTCTACGTCTGAAAACTGGGCGTAATCATTATACCCATTCTGCTAAACTCACATTGCTGTCATGAGGCCCAACCTAGATTAAAGTAAGGATAGCGCTTCCCAGATTGGACCCCGTAATCTGTGGTTCATGATATATTTGCATCATTAGTCCTCATGTAGTTTGATTTTAGTCAGTTAGCCGTTTACTTATTTTTATTTTTATTTTTTAAGTCTGTTTGAGACAGGGTCTCGCTATGCACTTCAGGCTGGCCTTCAGCTCACTTTGTAGCCCAGGTTGGTCTAAACTCACAACGATCCTCCTGCCTCAGCCTCCCAAGTGCTGGGATTACAGGCGTGTGCCACCACACCCGGCCATGTACTTATTTTCAAATGTCATATGCTATACTTCTAACCATAAAATGCTACCCAGATAATAATTTCTCAAGTATTCTAGAATAAAAGTAATAAACTCCATGGGAAACGAGGCAATATCTACCCACAGCCACCTTTCCAGGACATAAACAGAGGTCAGGTTGATTTCTTCCATCTCTCTTCCTTTAAAATGTTATTTGAAAATTTCTCCTTTTTCTCAGCTCAGCTTTGGTCATCCCTTATTTTATTTTGGTATTGAGTTTGTTCCCCTATTATTTTATAAGCGCTCTTTAATTAATTGATGAATGTATGTTTTTACTGGGAGTGATGCAAAAGGGATCCATGTGTAAGACACGGGGTTGTACTTGCCGACCTTTAAATCATCATTCTTCTACTCATTTTGCAAATATCCATTGGACATCTGTGATATGCATCACATTGTGATAAACATTGCTTAAAATGAACAAAACAGACAAATCCTTGCTTTCATATTTTTATACTGAGGGGCAAATAATCAACCCTAGGAGTCCCTAGGGTTGCCTCCCCTTGGCAAGGTGGAAGAGAGCCCGGGGAGCCCGGATGTGACAGCCTCGAACCGATACTCAAAGTACAGGCGCCAGCGCCCTCTGCAGAACCGTGCACCCTTCCCACACACCGCCCTTCCCACAACCCTAGGTGTACACTAGGGGTCCTCAAAAGAGCTGCGGAAGGAACAGAGGTGAAAGAGGAGATGTAAGACAGAGAGTACAGCTCTCTCGGGAAAAGGCATTTCAGACAGAGGGAACGGCAAGTTCAAAGGTCCTGAGGTTGGGGCAAGAAGGAGTACTAGACTGCCTGCTAACACCGGTAAATAATTTATATTTGCTAGATATGCAGGTAGGCTGCAGTGATGTGCATACATATAATGTATATATCTATTACATATTATATGTATAAAATGTGCATATATACTATATATTATATGTACAAACATGTAGGTAAATATGAAATACACGTATGAACATCTCCACACTGTATCAGGAGTAATGCTATAACCTTACCTATGAAGTGAATTATTGTTGACAGTATTGTTGTCTGACTTCAAATAATGCTCACTAGACACACATTTCTGTGACAAGAAAAATGTGGAGAAATCAATTCAGTGGGCACGTTTTGGGCCTCTGCCCGCTGTCAGACCTTGGTGACAAATTTCAGGGGCTAAGGTCATGGCTGCTGGCTCACATGGCTGCACGCCACGGCACATGTCGGCATGTGGGGCTCGGCAACTTAAAACAGACATAAAATAGAAACAAAACGACAATGGAATCGCTTTACCGTTTCATTGTAGTTTATGGCTTTTCAAAATCTTTTTTTCCTGTACTATTTTCCTGCCACTGTTAAACTATTCTGTTACAAAACAGAAGTCTGGGTGACCTTTTTGGTTGCCGGAACAAAAATCCTAACTGCTGAGTGTTATGAGGTTTTGAAGGTAGGAAGAAACCAGGCTGTTGAAAGGCTCCATGAAATCTTTATTAGTGCAGAGCCTGTGCACCATGAGATGCCCGCAACGCTGCTTTTGCCTTTTGTCTCCACTGTGCAGATAGAGGCAGGCTTTCTCCTGCCCTGCTTCCCTTAATGCTATGCCTTTCTCACGCCTGCTCTGCACGAGGCCTGGCGTTTGTGGTTAAGGAGAGAGATCGGGAAGCAGGGGAGAAGCCACCATGCTCAGACCCTGGGATGGGACTGCTCTGAGAACTTAACAAAGATCCCATAGTTCAGGGAGGGCAGAAAATGGGGGGTGGGGGCAACTGGAGAAGAGAGGATGCCTAGAATGATGGAAAAAAAAATATCAAGAAAGGTTTTGAAGCCAGGGAGAGTAAGTAGCACATACCTGTAATCAATCCCAGCATTCAGGGAGGCTGAGGCAGGAGGCTCACAAGTTCAAGCCCAGCCTGGGTAATTTAATGACTCAGCAAGACTCTTTATCAAAATTAAAAAATTAAGAAGGGAGCGTGGATGTAGCTCAGTGTGAAGGCCCTGAGTTCAGTCTCCAGTACGAGGGTGAGCGTGAGGTCAGATACTTACTTTAACAAAGGGAAAGGTGAGCAGATAGCATTGGTGTTTCCCTCCCAAGTGATCTCCACAAGTCAGTGCTTATCGTATTTAGGGCGAGCCAAGGTATCTCCCTGCCTTCCTCGATTCACTGTGATTTTCTCTTCAGGTTTTAGCAAGTGCCTGCCTCAGCAAATGGAGAGTAATCAGCTAATGGCTCATTATTATGCATGGAATCAAGATGTCCTGCATGAAAATCAATTTATCTTGCGTTCAAACACACACTCGCATTCAGCGTAAAGCAGTCTGTCCTCCAGCTTCCCCCATGGAGGACTTTAGCAAACCCAAGCTGGGGAAGGTGCGTTTACAAGACAACTTGTTCTTTTCCATGAACTGTGTGATCAGTGCCTCCAAAGAGACACTGAAAATCAATGCTGGTTCTAAATTCAAAACAGATACACCTTCTAGTATTCCAGGCCTGGGACTCACTGTTAGGAGAACCGTTTAGGTTGCTTCTTCTGTTGCAGAGCAGAGACTTTAAAAGTTGAGATCCAACTCATTCATGTACTAGGAGCTACCCTGCCAGGCTTTATTTAGTTTAAAAACCAGAGTTCAATGGCAGAGTCACTTTTCTAAAAACAGAATGTATAAAAATGTCAACCCTAGAAAGATGAATACTTCAGTTAATCTTTCTACCTTCACCTCATTCACTCTCAACAAATGAATAGGTTCCTTTTCTTGGACACTTTTTTGACTGGAGGTGTGACTTACTGTTATGGTTTGTGGCTGGGTGTCCCCCCAAAGCCTCATGTGGTTATGGGGCAGGCTTTCAGAGTTTGATTGATTATGGGTGTGAGAGCTACACCCCCCTGGGGTGGATAGTTTGCATATGTAAGAGAGAGGAAGAGGCTGCTTGCGACCATTCCTCCCTTTTGTGCTTGTTGCTTTTGCTGTGTTCCGCCACCATGAGCTGTAGCCCTCTGCCATGTGCCACTCTGCCTTGTAACCTGCCAAGTATGGACTGAAACCTCCACAAACTGTAAGCAGAATAAACCTTTCCTTCCTTAATTTTGGGCATCAAGTACTTTGTCCCAGCAACAAGAGAAAAGTAACCAAGACACTTACACACTGTACAGGGGCAAATATTAATGAATGTTTGATGAATGTTTGATGAATGGCTGTGTATGTGCATATTCTTGTAGCTATAAGATCCAGGACCTCTCCACCCCCCTGCATAACTCCTTTTGCCCCTTCTCAGCCAATACTTCCTCTCCACCCCAACAGGTAACTACTATTCACATTGCTATCACCACAGATGAACTTATTTTTGAACCTCATAAAAATGAAATCTTACAATAAACTTTCCTCACTGTCTGGCTCCACAGACAACATATTGTTTTTAGAATTCACTCACATTGTTGCATCTATGAGCATCTGAGAATTTTGTATTGTTGACCAGTATACTGTTGCATTCATGTACTTCAGTTTGTTCACCCGCTCTCTTAGGGGTGAAAAGCTGGGTCATCTGCAGTGTGGACCATGTATTGACAGTTCTTCATGGAGTTTAACACTGGGCTAGACACACACAGGAAGTGAACTGAGAATTCTAAGCTATTATCACAGATAATTTTTACAGATTGTTCTGGATACGTTAGATTGCAAGTTCCTGGCAAAAATAGAATCTATCTTTCTCACTCTCTATGATGTGTCTGAATCATAATTATTAAGCATCCAATTAAATCTATTCAGTTCACCATGGTACTAATGAGTATCCAACAGAGGACTGAACCCTTTATGGGCCTGTTGGATTTTCTTGTGAAAAGAGCTCCATTTCCAGCTCTCAGCAAACAACCAGGACCCCCTACACTGTCTCAGGAGAGAACACTTTCTGGCATGAAATTGATGGGAAGAGTGTTTGTCACCTGCAAAAATGTCTCTCTCATCCAGCTGAGAGTTTAATCCAAATTTGGATGAACTATACAGTTAGTCAAAATTGAAATACTTATGGTATACTGTCATGGCTTGTGTCTAGATGTCCCCCACAGCATCATGCAGTCATGGGGCGGGCTTCTAGAATTTATGATTGATTCATGGTCCAGTGCTGGGACTATGGGTGTGAGTGCTACACACACACCCATAGTGTGTACACCATAGTGGGTAGTTTGCACACAATACAAGGGAGGGAAAGAGGCTTGCTTGCTGCTCCTCCCATTTGCTTTCTTTGCTTTTGCTTAATTCTGGGTGTCAGGTATTTTGTCTCAGCAACAAGACAAAAGTATCCAAGACAGAATTTAGTACCAGAGAAGTGGGGTCGTTGCTGTGACTATACTTGACCACGTGGCTCAAAAACTTTTAGAAATGGCTTGTGGGAAGAGTTTGGAGATGTCACCTGAAAAGGTAGAGTTGGAACACCTTAGGCTCTTCTGTATGGGAGATTCTGGTCAGAGCTCAGAAAACCAGAAGGTTGATAGAAATCCTGCCAGTAAAGACCGGGTTTGGGGGGTTTCTGTTGGGAAGAAGGACTGCACTGGGTGCTGGACTCCAGCAATGTATGTTATGGTTTGGCAGAAAGTTTGTCTGCATTTTGCTCTTGTCCAGAGATTTTGCCTGAGCCTAAGATTAAGGGCAGTGGACTAATTAATCTGGCAGAAGAAATTTCAAGGCAGTTGAGTATTGAGGTGGTGGCATGGCTGTTGTTGGAGGCTTTTAGCCAGATTTATGTTGAGAACCTACAGCAAAGAGCCCAGCAGGATGATTTAAAATGTTGTAAGTTTGGCCAGGAAAAAAAGCCCCAGTAAAGATGTGGATTGCAAAGATAGAGCTGGGGAGATCTCCACTGCTGAGAAGGGACAGGAGAACAGAAAAGATGGTCTGAGGACATCACAAGAAGCTGCAAGTCTCTACCCTTTGCAGCCTCAAACCTGCAAAAGTGAAAGACTTTGCTTTGAGGAGAAGTCGCAGAACGTCATGTGCCAGAATGGCGGCAGCATAAAAAATTTGTTCCTCAGAATCAGGTTCAGAATGGTCAGCAATCCAAGCACTTGGTCCCTACAGCTAAGGGAGAAGAAAGCCTGGCTTCTACTCCAACTTGCAGCAGACCTTGGCATCATCCACGTGACACTGGTTTTAGGTGCAGGCAGAATGCAAGAATTCTGAGGTTAAGATGGCTTCCACTTAGATTTCAGAAGGCCTGGGAGGCCAGGCAGTGTGCCCGAGAGGGCAGGGTGTGAAGCTGTGAGTGTGAAGCAAAAGGTGCAGTGGAGACCCCAGAAGGTTGGAAAGCCAGGAAGGTGGATCGTCTGAGGAAAGCTGGAAGGAGGGAGCAAAGCAGGCCCAGGAGAGAAGCCATGGGAGCTTATAACCACCGGAAGTGCCATAGGGGTGGGGCCCCACACGGCCTTTGGAGCTCACAATTTATCACAGATTGCTTCGGATGTTCCACATGGAACTACAGGGTTTAATGTTAACTCTGCTGGATTTTAGACTTGATTTTGTCCCAATGCTTTGTATCCATCTCCCTGTTTGTACCTTTTGGAATGGTGATGTTTACCTTGTGCCATTGAATGTTAAAAATGTTTAACTTTGTTTTCATTTGTACAGAGGCTCACAGCTAAGAGTCTGCCTTACATCTTGGAGGAGACTTGGGACTTGGACTTTTCAGCAATCCTGAAACTGTTAGGACTTTTGCAACTCTTAGAGATGGCTTAAAATGTCTTTTGCATAAAGGGATGTACGTGAGTCTTTGGGGGGCCAGGGGTGGAATGTCATGCTTTGTGTCTAGATGTACCAACAAAGCCTCATGCAGTCATGGGGTGGTCTTCTAGAGTTTTTGATTGATTCACGGTCCAATACTGGCATATGGATGTGAGTGCTACACCCGCCCTGGGGTGGGTAGCCTACATACAACATAAGGGAGGAAAAGAGGATTGCTGTTTTGCTGCTCCTCCCTTTTCACTCTTGCTGCTTTTGCTGTTTTCCGCCACCATGAACTGTTGCCCTCTGCCATGTGCCACTCTGCTTTGGAGCCAGCTGAGTATGGCCTGAAACCTCCACAAACTGTAGGCTAAATAAACCTTTCCTTCCTTAATTCTGGGTGTTAGGTATTTTGTCTCAGCAACAAGACAAAAGTAACTAAGACATATGCATTGTTAATAAAAATGTTATAAAATATCCATGGTAGTTTATATGTTGATTCTAATACAATACATATACTACCTTTACTTCTCACAACTCTGCCAAATGAGGTTATTATTCCCACCTGGCAGGGGAAGAAGCGGGCTGAGGGCATCAAGGAAATGAGTGAGGCACTGGGTGGCCAGTGGAGCCAGGATGTGGGCGTGGGTGCACCATTCCAATGCCCACTCATCCTTGTTGCCCTATGACATCTTTATACACTTAGAAGGCACCATGTATCCCATACTTGAAGAAGCTGTAAATAGATGCAGCTGGCTCACTTGTGACTATGACTCCAAAACTAAAATCTCTGTCCCAAAAGATCAGTGCACAGACACCAGAAGTGTTCGTCAGCATGCAGCGCTTGCAGGGAGCTTAAATATTATACAACAAAGACTTCTCTGATGTGTTCATAAGAACAGCTTTCATCAGCCTGCAGTGCCACACCAGTCAAAACACTTCATCATTTCTATTTTTTCCACCTTAAAAATAAAATTATTTTGATTGTGAGATTTTGCTACTGCCTCTCAAAAAAGGCACACATTTCAAAAATAGCAATGAACAGCAGATATATTTAGGAAAAAAAAAACCACACACACACTCATAGTGATGTCCTTAGATGCTAAACGTAAGTCTTCGGCTGGGAGCTTTTTCTGTACATCTTGCTTCTGTAGTAAGAGCACCTGCAGAAAGATCAGCTTTCTTCAGAATTTGCCTCAGATGTGAAGGGGTGATTGCATGGAGGATAAGCTAAGGCAGCAGAACAGCTTCTCCTGATTCCAATGTCCCACATGTGTCCTGAGAAAACAACTCTATAATTTAAGTATTCAATCTCAGTGAGGCTCTGCAGAAAAGAATATTTCAATCCTGGTGTTTCAGGTACTTTTCTCATTGCTGAGATAAAATATCTGATACCCAAAGTTCAAGGGGAAAAGTTTATTTAGCTCACAATGTGTAGAGGTTTCAGTCCATAATCAGCAGGCTCCAAGGCAGGGTGGCAGGGAAGACAGGCATTGCAGAGAAGAAACAGTTCATGGCAGGCAGAAGATAGCAAAAGCAATCAAGAAAGGGGCCTTAGCAGCTTCTTTCTGTCCCTTTTATACTCTCTCTCAGCTACTGGGTTTAGGGTGGTACTAAATCCATCAGTGGACTGATTTAGTAATCACACACTCTTAATTCCAGCATCTAGATCCAGCCACTTCTGAAAGAGCCCCTCTTATGACCGCATGAGGCTTTGGAGGGACAGCTAGACACAAGCCATAACACCTGGAAAGTCATTTTGCTTGGGAACAGTCTAGGTTTCTTCCAAGCATAGTGGATGACTTAACCACATAAATAAGTTTTAATAACAAATGTGGAATCATTTTCCAATGTGCAGGAGGAACTGAGTTCTACTACTGGTCTATTTCACTGAGATTTTAAGCATTCTTTAGACTGTAGGAACAGTGGTGGTGCGGGATACCACACACTTTCATCTTCCCTTACAACTCACTTAACTGTGTGTACAGTGGGGTAAGGTCTACCTAAAATATCACATCTTTTTCATAAGCACGTTTTCTGTATTACATAACATTTCCTCAAACATATATTAAATATATACCTAATGCCTGGAAAAATTATACCATGTAGTTGTGCAGTCATTTTCTGAATCATTAGCAACGCTTAAAAATGGAGCATCTCATGTAAACAGTGTGCCGAGAGAAAGGCATCTGTCCTTATATAGCGACACACGTAGCAGTATGAATAACACCATAGTTTAGCACCCACTGGAGATATATATATATATATAAAGATATATTAAAATTTTTAATGCCTTTCTATAATTCAATTTTCTAGAAATAAGTACCTTACTAAAGTAGAATTTTAAAAATGAGAAAGGATACTTCATCCCTTTATTTTAACTTGCTTGTTTCATGGGACTGAACCCAGGGACTTCATACTGAGCTACATCCCTGCCCCTTTTTAAATTCTGAGATGAGATCTTGCTAAGTTGATCAGGTGGGACCTTGACCTTGAGACCTTCTTGCTTCAGCCTCCTGAACCACTGGGATTATAAGTGTGTGCCACTGCACGTTGCTGAAACAGTTTTTTGATGCATACTCACTGTCTGCTCTTCTGCTTAGAGAATCAGCAGGTCCTCTCTGCTCAGGTTTCTTTCATGGTTTCAGTGTCATCCATATAAACCATATAAACTAGTTATACAAGCAGGATACTATCTACTTGGCTATAACATGTTTTGACCTAAGATTAAAACTAATGAACTCAAAATAAGGAAACAGCTTGGCAGCAAAAAACAAAGGAAAAAACCCACAAACCACATCACTTTTATATTTATAGCTCAACGTGAATTGCTCCTTGAGTCTCGATCAGAAAAGTATGAGCTAATTCTCCAACTCGGGATTCACACGAAGAGCAGGGAGTCTTTCATCGGGAGCCTAGAGCACAGCACTTACATAAGCATAACCCAGAGATCTGTTACTGTCATAACGATGTGCTCCCTCCCTTTATATCAAGTGGAAAGTACCGTATCAAGTCAAATGAAATGGGACCTGAAACATGACTAGGTCTCCTCTGGTCAGCAAGAACAAGCTATGGCACTGTCTTCTTTATCTAGTTCACACATTAGAGTCTGAGGTCTCGGGCAGATATAGGAAGCCGGAGAGAAGCTGGATGCAGATGCCCAGACTGGACAGCTGTCCGGGTTTACACAAATTCACCTGAAGACAAGGTCTCCTGGGAGCAGGATTCTAATGCCCAGGGCAAATTGGTGACCAAGTACAGCTGTAGCTTATTACTCTTTGCAAAAGGACCCGTAGCATTCTTTGAAAAGCTTAAACCTTCACACTGTATCTATTCCTCAGAGATAGAATGATGCTCACCCTCAATGGCTGGTTTAGCTCTTCAATTACACTGTAAAATTAACTGGGACAGGTTGCTATATTCTTTTTGTGTCAACCAGAAACACCCATGGGATACACAATTTGATGATCAAAGCCTTAACTTAAGAGAGATAAGGAAGATTTTAGGAGACACACTGATCTCCAATGTGCAAAGGCAGAGCAGAGAAGAAAATTAGCAAACATCAACTAAAATGTTCTCAAGGGCAGGGCCTCATGGTAATACATGGAATCATTTCAGGCTTGAAGAAGGTTACCTGTGGGAGACTGCGGATCACTTCAAGGATCACTGCATTTCACCAGCCTAAAAATGGAGCTGCCTGTAGGATTTCTAGGTCAACGAAAGATGCAGAAGAGACACTGAAACCTAACAGAATGAGAGGCTAGCATGACTCATTTATAAAAGGCTAAGAATGCTATAGATTTACTAATTAGGAGGATACATACCAAATCTAAAACGTTGGAACCATATTGATGAACGGTGTTACTCACACAGCATGAAAAGAGGTGAGACAAAGAAGTGTCTAAGTAAAATTCTTACAGCCATCACGATAAATTCTATGCTCACTCAACTCCACAAAGAAATCTTTGCCCAAGTATCCTCGACAATCACTTCTGAATTTTCACCCAAGACAAAGCACACCACTTGGTAAATGTATTGAGAACATAAATAAAATCTTAACTGTATTCAGAAATAACCTATTTAATCCACTTTTCAACATATTCCGAGAAAGACTTGGGCTTCTCCTAGAGATGAACTTCTGAGGACCAAGGACAATGAATAACCCCTAAATTTGTCACAGAATCTGGAAATCTAATTTTAGGCAAGAGCCTCTTCCTCTTCTTCCTCTTCCTCTATCCTGTCTCCTGCTGTCCTGTCATTCCCACATCAGGAGTGTTACAACGCTAAAGATGACTGCTTGGGATCACATTCATTGATGATGCCTTTCTCTTTTTTGAACACAACTATTTGTGGGTGGCCAAGGGATCAGAGAGTGGGGCGCAAGCAGCAGATGCTTGGGTCTGAGGATTTCAGACAGTGGTCACACAGAAGTTTCTAAACAGAGCCAGATGCTGCAGGGGGTTTTGATTTTGCTTTTGCCTTACGCAGGTGCAGTCTCTCCTGCTTGTGGCCGGCTGAGTTGCTCATGGTCATCTTCTGCTTTACCTCGTGCTTCTTTAGTGGCCTAATTCATGCGCAGTTTTCATCATCAGTGGTGTGTGCTGTGTTTGCCTAACTGTTGGGCAAAAATGTTTAGTCACAATATCAAGTTCACACATACAAGGTCAAGTCTTCCACACTTTTGCTTTTGTTTTTCTTTTTTTTTGGTCTGCTTAAGGTATCATTTTTTCTGAGGAAAGTGTGCTTACATTTCCGATTTTTTTTTTTGTTTTTTGTTTTTTCCGGTACCTGGAATCGAACTCACGACCTTGTGCTTGCCAGGCAGGCGCTGTGCCGCTGAGCTAAATCCCCAGCCCCACATTTCCCATTGCTATTATGAAATCTGTTCATTTCTCTTTGCCGTTGCATCAAATTTTGCTTTAATTATTTAGGAGCTTCAGGCTCATGATTTTTATTGCTTCCTGGTATATTATTCCTGGAAAGTACTTTTCATATTAGTCTATTTTGTATGCTCTAAATATAGCTGTGTTGGCTCTTATTTTTAAGATATCTTTCTAGATTAATTTTTTTCTATTGCCTAACTTGGTATCATTCTGTTTTGGGAGTCCCTTATAATTAGTTCAATACTTGTCTTTTAACGTATGTTAAACATTATATATGTTAAAAATTTATGTTTATGATTATTAATTTAACCGAACCTATTTCTTCTATCATTTTTCTCTTTACCATGCCTCTTCTGTGATATTTTTCTTTCTTTTCTTTTAGATTGAATAACTTCTGAATTTTTACTAATAAATTAATATAAAAACTAGGCATAGTTTCCATCATTTTGTGACTACTTTAAATTTTTAACACTCACAATTAATCAACACCACTATCCTCCTCCAGAATAAAACAAGGATCTTAGAATGCATTAGTTGCAATTGTCACCTAGCATCTTCCATGGTTAGTATCTAGTGTTTTAATTCAATCTGAGATTAGCCTCTACCCTCAGAGTCATTATTATTGTTGTTAGTTAATGTTCATTTAAATGGAACTATTTATTTACCACTTTCTTTCTATTTGCTGTGTATTATCAAAACCCACTCACTCTTCTGGGTTCTTTCTCATTTTCCCAGAAATGTTTTGTGAGAAAGTCTTTTTTTTTTTTTTTTTTGGTTTTTTCTCCGGTACCGGGAACCGAACTCACGACCTTGCGCTTGCCAGGCAGGCGCTTTTGCTGCTGAACTAAGTCCCCAGCCCCTGTGAGAAAGTCTTTAGAGAGTATTTTAAAAGGCCAACATAACATGTCTTTCTTTATAGCCTCCTTCTTTAGAGGTTGTATTCTTTTTGGCGGGTGTTAATGTACATACAATGAGGCATGTCAAGTATATGTATCTAAAGAGTTTAGCTTAATACACTTTGCATATGTGCATGCAAATACTACCCAGGTCAAGTCGTCATGGTTCCACCACATCAAAGAGTTCTCTCATGCCCCTTGTCACTATTCAGACAGCCATCACTATCCATTAATTTGGCCTATTTTTTGAGTTTCATGTAAATGAAATCATACAGCATGTACGCTTTCTTTGTCTGGCTTATTTTACTCAACAAAATGTTTGTGAAATTACTGTTTTTTTTTTTTTTTATACTTTAAAGACAATAAAAAATAAAAATGATACACAATTTCAGGACAAGATGATAGGAAATTAACAATGGTTATTATATTGCATATTGTTATCTTCAAAGTAGTTGCTCAGATTACCAGACATAGGCATGTAAGATAGATCAAATAATATAACTGTTTCTTTCAGTGAACTAATAGAAATTAATAGTACAATTATCTTAATTATCTTTTACATGTATATATATATTTTTTTCTGCTTCTTTCTTTTCTCCATTCCCCTATCCCAGTTATTCTTTCCTTTTTGAGCAGTTACTTTCCCTTTCACAATGTTTATTGTACCTTTTGGATCTTATTTACTCTTTCAGTTTCTTACACTAGGCAAACAATACAATGTTTACACATGCAAGTCTGATTTATTTCACTTATGAGTATGGTCTCTAGTTGCATTCATTTACCTATGAAAGCCTTGAGTTTATCTTTCTCTATAACTGAGTAATACTCATTGTATAAAAATACGTCTTTTTTATCCATTCCTTGATGGATGGGCATTTGGGTTGTTTCCAAGATTTAACTATTACAAATTGTGCTGCTATAAACATGGGTGCACATATGTTGCTGTGGTATGATGTTTTTGTTCTTCTGGAAAAATACTCAGAAGGGGAATAGCTGGGTCGAATGGGACCTCTAATCCTAGTTTTTTGAGGAGTCTCCACAGTGATTTCCACAGTGGTTGTACCAGTCTACACTCCCACAAACAGTGTAGAAGGGTTCCTTTTTCCCTACAGCTCTGCCAGCATTTGTTATTGGTTGATTTTTTGATGACAGCCATTCTTTCTGGGGTGGGATGGAATCTCAATGTTGTTTTACTTTGCATTTCTCAGATGACCAAAGATGAACATTTATTTGCCATTTGTATTTCTTCATCTGAGAAGTGTGTATTCATCTCAGATGCCCATCTTTGGATTGGTTCTTTGAATTTTGGGGGTCTGATTTTTTTAATTCTTTATATATTCTAGATAGAAGTCCTTTGTATGAGGGAGAGTTGGCTAAAATTTTTTTCCAGTTTGTGGGTTTTTTTTCACTCTGTTGGTGATTTCTTTTGATGTTTAGAATCTTTTCAATAAGATGAGATCCCAGTTGTTGATTCTTTGAAGTATTTCCCATTCAGTTTAGTTTATGTTCATGAACTCTCTGCCTACACCTATGTCTTCAAGATTTCTACTTATTTTCTCCTCCTGTAGATTTAGTGGCTCTGTTTTCATATTTAGATCTTTGATCCATTTTGACTTTAGTGCATGGTAGTAGACATGGGTCTAGTTCTAGTCTTTGGCATGTGGAAGGCCAGTTTTTCCAGCGCCTTTTATTAAAGAGGCTATCTTTCTTCCAGTGAACATGTTTGCCCCTTTGTCAAAGATAAGGTGGCTGAGTGTGGCTGTAGTTGTGTCTGTATTTTCTAATCTGTTCCATTGATCCTCAGGTCTGTTTTTTTGCCAGTACCATGCTGATTTTATCACAGCAGCTTTGCAATATAATTTCAAGTCAGGGATTGTGATGCTTCCTGCTTTGCCTTTGTTGCCCAGGATTGCCTTTGTTATTCTGGGTCTCTTCTGGTTCCAAATGAATTTTAAGAATGTTTTCTCTACATCTGTGAGGTATGCTGATGGTATCTTGATTAGGATTGCATTAAATCTATATAACAATTTTGGAAGTGTGGCCATTTTCACAGTGTTGATTCTCCCTATCCATGAGCAAGGAATATCCTTCCACTTTCTGAAATCCTCTTCGATCATTTTTTTCAGAGTGTTATAATTTTCAATGTATAAATCTTTTACTTCCTTTGTTAGATTAATTCCTAAGTACTTCATTTGTTTGGATGCTATTGTGAATGGTGTGGTTTCCCTAATTTTACTCAGTGAGTTTGTTGTTTGTGTACAGGAATTCCATTGATTTCTCAGTGTTGACTTTGTATCCTGCTATGCTACTGAATTTGGTTATCAAATGTAGGAGTCTTGTTTTTTTTTTTTTTTTGTGGTACTGGGGATTGAACTCAGGACCTGTGCATTCTAGGCAAGCACTCTTGTAGAAGTTTTTTGATGGAGTTTTCGGGGTCTTTTATGTAAAGTATCACGTCATCTACAAATAATGATAATTTCTCTTCTTCCTTTCCTATCATTATTCATTTCTCTCTCTTGTCTAATTGCTCTGGCTAATGTTTCTAGAATTATATTGAATAAGAGTAGTGATAATGGACATCCTTGCCTTGTTCCTGATTTTAGACTGAAAGTTTTCAGTTTTTGTCCATTTAGTATGATTTTGGCTGTTGGTTTGTCATAGATGGATCTTTATGAGATTGAGGTAAAGACCATCTATTCTGATTTTCTGTAGGATTTTTATCATGAATGAGTGTTGGACTTTATCAAAAGCTTTTTCTGCATCAATTGACATTATCATGTTATTTTTGTGTTTGGCTCTGTTGATATGATGTATTACATTTATTGATTTGCATATATTGAACCATCCCTGCATTTTTGGGATGAATCCTACTTGGTCATGGTGCAATTACTGTTTTTATCAGTAGTATTTTTCTTTTCTCACACTAAATAGTCCATGTAATTATCCCTTTTGAAATGATAGTTTAGCAGGGCGTTGAACTCGAGGTTGATATTTTTCTCATATTTTAAAACTAGCATTTCAAAGTCTTTTAGTCTTCATTGTTGCCAAGAAAATATATATTATCAGTTGAATTGTTTTCCCTTTGAAGGCAAGTTGACCATCTCCTTTAGTTATTTACTTTCCCCACCAGTTTAAAATGCTTTCCTTATCTGTGATGTTCTAAAATTTCCACATGTTACAACCAGTGTGGATGTGTTTATGTAAGATTAAAAGAACTGAAAGAAGCCAATGTGCTTCGTCAGTTAAGAACTCATGGCCCTATGTTCAGACAGCCTCTCAGAAACCTGCACCACTATGGTAGATACGTATCCCACAATATGTTAGATATGTATCCCACATTTACAAACTCACTGAAAGCACCCGATGGGCAGAGCTCCTCAAGTCCCTTTCTTGAGGAAGGGGTGAACCTTGAGGAGCTCAGTGTACAGAAGGATTCACTCTTCACTTGCTGTTTGCACAGATGCAGCCCCATCCACTGTCCCTGCATGCATGGGAAATAACTAAGAGTGCTCCTTTCAGATCAGCAGTTCCCAGAGACACAGCTGCAGTGTCTTCTTAGGCCCCTTTAAGCTCCTATTGCCTCTTTTGCCACCTGGTATTTTTTTCCTTTCATCTGACCTCAATTATTATGAAACTCTAAGAGAGTAAATTTGAACCAATTCTTCCATCTGATTCTGATCACGGAAGACTGTCCAGGGGCATTGTCTACCAGGTTGCTGGAATCTGACTCTGTTTCACTTAGTTTTCTTCTGGCCCCTAAGGGTTTTTGAGTGGTTAAGAGCAAGGATGCTTCGGCTAGAGACCCAGATTTAAGTCACTGCTGTACTATTAACTAGTTATTTAATACAGGGCCATTTATTTAACCTTTCTAAGCCTCAGTTTCCACATCTCCAAAAGGAAGATGATAATGTCTTACCTCCAAGTATCATTGTGAAGATAAAATATGCAAATGCATGTGAAGCATTTGGCATAGCACCTCAGTAATCACTTATAAATAACATTATTAGACAGTTGAAAACACTACTATCCAGTCTGTTAATTTACCCACCTAGGAGTCAGACTTACGTACAAGTTGATGTTGCATAGGGATAGAAAAGCATCTTTCATGGAGAAGAAGTAATCCAAATAAATGAAAATGATAAGGCAGGCTTTGTATATGTTGGCTAGAGTAGCCACTCCTTATGTGTGCAGGATACACACATGAATCTCCCCCAGTAGATGCCTAAAATCTCTCTCACTATAAATAATTATATATATATATATATATATATATACACACACCTTAATTTTGATAATTATGATACATGATAAAGTTTAATTTGTAAGTCAGGCACAGTAACAGATACATAATAACTAATAATTAGGTAGAACAATTATAACAATATACTATAAAATTTATGTAAAAATTCTCTCTCCCCTACTCCAATATCTCATTCCTTATTGAACTATAGTAATATTTCAGATCATGTTTGACTGAAAAGAACTGAAGCCATGTGTGATGATTAGCATTACTGTCAACTTGATTGGCTCGGGAGCTACCTAGGGATTAGTCAAGTACCTTTCTGGGTGTGTCTGGGTGGGTCATGGAGGTATGACCTTGGGTACTATATATAGTCTCTGGCCTCTTCCTCTCTGTTGTTCTTCTGCTCTGCTCCTGACTAACATGAAAACAGCTTTGTTTTACCGTATATTTCTCCATGATTTCCTTGCTTTAGAACCAGCTGACTGTAGACTGAATCCTCTAAAACCATAAGCCAAATGAAACTTTTCCTCTTTTAAGTTAATTTCACCTTTCCTCCTCAAATTTTCCTCCCTTAGGTTATTATGTCCCAGCAATGGGAAAGCTGACTAAAACACCATGGAAAGCAAAACTGCAGATAATAGGGGTGTACCACTATATGTAAAGTTGCTCTTTACAAATTCTACCAAACAAAAAGTTCCATGTTCTTGTACTTTTCCAAGGTTTGAAAAAAAATCTTTGAAAGCCAGAAAGAGAACATTAAAGAGTGAGAAGTCCCAGGGCATACTGAGATAAGGGCTTGCCTCAGAATGAACACTTACGCGTCTGCTTCCTTCACTGAGCAAGTTACTGTGATAGAAGGTGAACTGAACAGTGTGCTTAGCAGTGTCATTAGTTTATAGCATGGTCCAGCTCAGTGCAGACCAAGAACAAATAGCTTACTGACTCGGTAACAGGATCAACTTTCAGTTACCCTATTTTAGGGTCATATTTATACTATCATAAAAGTGATACCACTGCTACATGGGAAGAAAAGTGCTTTAGATTGCCAGGGCCTGAATTAAGCAATAATCTCACGTAGCAAAAAATTTAAAAAACTGATTATGCCACATAATCCAGGAAAGTTCAACAAAAGACAATCAGCTTTTTCCACAAAGTCCAGAGTTCACTGGTGTCTTGATGGTAGTAGGTATGTAGGGCTAGGTCTTTTACAGTAACTGTGGTTACTACAAAATTCATTTCTTCTGTTCATCTCCAACTGTGTTTTGGGTGAAGGGAAGCGATAATTTTTCTTAATTAGCTTTTTCATTATTGTCCCAGACAAGCAGCAGTGGACTAACTTGGTGTACTCCCAAAGTAGACCTAATGATGTTTTCCATGTACATTCAGAAGGAATTAGCTTGCTACTTTAGGTAAAATCAAACATTAAGTTTAATTCATAGCCAGAGGATTATGCCATATAGTGTAAATATTACTGGTACTTTTAAAATATCTCAGATTCTGGTGATTCTACTTGCACTTCCACTTTAGACAAAACTTTTAAAGATTAATGAGAGAAATGCACACACACACATTTGTACCTATATAGTATGCGTGGCCTGCTGAACAAGAATAAACAAGATGGACTGGAACAGAAAATTTTAATTTGGGGCTTAAAAATATACTAGAAAGATCTTTTAAAATACAGATTTAATAAATAAAGAGGCTAAAAAACAATTTGATAAAACAGTATTAGTAGACTTGAATACTATAGAAAATAATTCCAAAAGGTGTTGTTCACAAAATTTAGCTTGCTTCTTTGGAAGTGACTCTTTTCTAAATATGGAACAAAATTTAAAGTCATTACATGATAATTAAAAGCCTTCAGCTAAGATTTGCTCTGGACTTTGGCTGTCCATATGCCAGGCCAGTCCATTTATAAATTGGGCCCTTACTACACACGAGTCTCAAGTCTATCTTATCCCATATACATTAAATGACCTAAATTTGGCAAGATCCTTAGAAACCTGAATTATACAGTCTTTCACTCTGGATTATATTACTAATAAGTCTAAGAAAAGCAAATATTTATATCTTACCTGTCATTTTTCAGTTAAAAGTAACTTGTTTTCCCATTCATGAAAATGGACTTTGAAATTTTTAAAAATTTCTACTAAATTTCTCTTCTACTGTCAATAGCAAAGCAGATAGCATCAAATCTTGTCTTCCTGAATGACTACAAGTGAAGTTATCCTCATATTGCATAGTTTTAATCAATATTCAGTTTAAAGCCTATTTTTATTCTCTGAAATAAAAACATTCTTTTAAATTCAATTCATTTGAATTCTTTTAAATTCAAAAGTAGAAAAGGCTATTATGTGGGTTAATATATTTATATAGATTGCACAGCTGAGGGTACCCACATACCTTATATATTAACTTCTTCATCTGACTCCTACTGGTAGTGAATGTATTGGTTCATCATTTCCAATTTACTGATGATTTGATTTTAGTATTTTAAAAAACTCTCTAGAGAGACTTATGTGTCTGTTAAGATTCAGATCACTGTGAAGAAACCAACCACTTGAAACCAAGCCCTTCTGGCTGGGCCGCTTTGGGTCCTGTCGCTCCTAACACTCAGGTTGACAGCCTTCTCCAAGATGTGCAGGAGAACAGGAGGTCTTTAGCTTTGCCAAAGACTGATTATTTCCATAGCACCCACTGGCTTTTGTTAAGGTGAAAGTCACTGGGACAGAATGTCAAGAAACACAAGCTATCCGCTTTGAAAACAAGCAGTGCAGACTCTCCTCAATGTCAAGTCTCAATGAATTGTGTTTGGTGGCGTTTGCTGACAGCGAGAGGCCACTTGCTGCTGGTAGTGTTCTGTTCTCAAACACTGTCTCCATAAAGGGCCCATACCATGCAGTCTCCAAACTCTGAGCTCCAGAAGCTCCTTCTGAAGCACTGTCTCTGACTTCTGTGCTTCTAATAACCATGTCTCAGTTTCAGGAGCACAGGCTTGCAAATCGGTGGTGGAACTCATAGTCAAACAGTTTATCTGAAGAGCACCAGAAGAGCAGGGGCAATTTAATCTCCACAGCAACGCTCTGAAACCCAATGACAACTGTAATGGCCTTAATACCAAATGACAATCTCCTTTTGAGGCTTTATGAATATTAATATAGTGGTCACAGAGCAATATTTTAAAACAATGAGTATACCTTCACTTTTGACTGTAATATCTCAGAATTAGAAAAGACCCATTTTCCCATCAGTTTCACAGGTTACAGATGTGCTTTCAGTTTATTAAGAAGGCCCTGACATTGCTCTTTACAGCCGGGGTAAGAGGTCACAGAGTGATCTCATCTTACTTTTGTTCAGCTACCAAAAATGAAACTCATTATTTCAATCTGTCAATTTAAAAATAAATAACCACCCAATGTATGTGCTCAGGAGATGGCTAGAATTTTTGGAAGAGGTAGAACACATCACTTCACATGCATTAGGGTGGCTATTATCTAAATGTCAGAAAATAACAAGTTTTGTCAAAGTTGGGGACAAACTGGAACCCTTGTGCATTGCTGGTGGGAAGGTGAAATGGGGCCTCCACTGTGGATGCTATGTGGCTGCCCCTCAAAAACACCATCAGAACAATCACATACTCCCGCGAGTCTGTTTCTGGGTATTTACCCCACAGAAACGAGAGTAGGCACCCACACAGACACTTGCACATCGATGTTTCTAGCAGTGTTATTCACAAGAGCCACGGACAAACAGGGTGGAAACAATCCCAGTGGGAAAAATCCTTTTTAAGTAATAGTGCAGTAACCCTTTGAGGGCCAAGTGAAATATTTCTAGAGTGACGTTAGTGAAAAAATGTTAAGTGTAAGGGAAAAGAAGGCGATTTTCTTTTGTTGCTCCTCATACAACTTGGGCATAAAGCCAAGTGAAGGAAGCATCCTAAAATACTCACCCCAATCTTGAAGTACAAGGCAGAAAAACAAGGCGGATGATTCACCTGCAAATGCCTCCAAACAACTACCACGGGAAGGTGATGGGAAGCTGTTTTCAGGCAGAGGCCTCAGCTCGTTCATCACCTCGCGGGCCACCTGTCCACAGACCCTGCTGTTAGCCAGGGTGCCTGTCCCGCATCAGCAGCCTCCTGGTGTGTGCCACAGGACAAGCAGGCCTGTGCTAGGACAACTGTGAAGGACCTGAGGTGTGAATGCACAGCTAGCGAGAGTCTCAGGAAGTCCCCAGGCGCCAGTGGTCTTCAGAGATCCCATCCACTGTCCCCTTCGTTACCCACCCACTGATGCCCCTGAGGGGTATCCTTACTTCCGTCTTCCCACCCAGACATCAAACTGTGTACTGGGTATCTCTCTGCAGCTGTGTCAAACTACTCCCAAGAGTAGGCACCATCTTTCACCCCCATCCTTCTTCCTCTTCCACATCATATTATTTCTCTCTATATCTCGAGACATCCCTGACATCCACCATTTCCAAAATGGCACTGTGGCAGTTGTTACTGATTCATCTTTCTCCCATACATTCTACATCCAATTGCTCATCTGGTCCTTTGCTCACTCTGCCTCCTGCACCTGCTCAGACCCCTCATTCTCATCCCCGCCATGACCACTCTTGTCTGGGCCTTGACCTAGCGCAGCTCCCAACTGTTCACCAACTCATGCCTTTTCTTTCTTCCAAAACATTTTCCGTTCCTTTCCATTTTCCACTGGAAAGGCCAGTGACCTTTCCAAGATACACACCCAAACACATCCTTCCTTAGTTTAAAAATGCTCTCAGATCAGGGACCCAAACCTTAAATGTGGCCTCAAGGCTTGCATGTCCCGGCCCTGTTGGCCAACTCAGCGGCTCCCTCCGCTGCCTTGGGCCTTACCTAGACTGGACCCTGCCGGTCTGCCTGATCAGCTGCTTTTTATTGTTTAGCATGTGGCCTAAAAATCGAAAACTCCTTTCCTGCGAGGTCTTCCCCCAACTCTCTGACTAAGGGATGTCCCTTTGCTGCCTATCCTCAGAGCAGTGCATGCTCCTGCTTTTACCACATGGACCGGAAACATCATCAGTGCTGTCCTCATCTGGAGTCTCCCGTGCCCTTGTCCTGCGTCAGTGTGTCCTGATCTTGGCCCTCCACCATGTGGAGCATGTCATCAGCCTGATGAGCTGCGCTTGTCCATTTACCTAGCGAGGTCCACACCAGACTGCGGGTTTCGCAAAAGCACATACTGTGTCTTTTTCCACCACTGCGCAGTGTCTGGGCCATAACTCCCACCCACTAGTGTTTGATAAATGCACCGATAAAAGATTATGAAAACACTGTGAGAACAAGCCTTACAAGAATAAATCTGATCATGGCTCTTTCCTGCCCAATGGTGTCACTTCTTACTTAGAATGAAATGCACGATTCCTTCCACAGTCAATCAAACTTTGGATGATTTGGCCCCTGCTGCCCGTCTGACCTTCTCTTCTAAAGCTGTCCTGTTTCTCTAGCACACCAAGCTCATTGTCACTCAGGACCTTTGTACCAGCTGTGTGCACACCTGGGCCCACTTGCCCCCAGATGTCTCCACGGCCGGCTCCTTGGCTACATCTGGGCCTCACCTCAGATGTCCCCTACCCAGTTTGGCTCAAAAAGCATCATGCCTACCTGACCCTTCTTGCCCTGCTTCATATTCCCTCTGAAGGTGCTGTTACCTGCCATGATGTATTTGCTGTTGGTTTAGTCTTCCTCACCTACCTTGAATGTCCAATTTATAGAAGCTGAAAAGCTGTGTTCCTCTTTCCTGTACAGTATTTCCGTCTGCTACAGCAATAGCCGACACTAACAAATGTTTGTTGAATGAATGATGGATGGATAAACACTCAAAAGTGAATAGTTTGCATATTTCAGTATGGCTTAAAATTTTAAACAAGGGTTATTTGTTATTATAAACAGCATGGATCCTAGTATGGAATAACATGTTCATTCAACAAGTGTGTGCTGAATTCTGTGAAGGACAGGAAAGGGATCCATCATTTCCATATTGAAGAAACAATAGTGAAGTTTCCCTTGAAAGATAAGATGGGGCCAGGGATATAGCTCAGTGGTACAACTGCCTGCCTGGCAAGCACAAGGTCCTGAGTTTGATTCCTGATACAAAAAAAAAAAAAAAGGTAAGATGACCTGTGCCATATAGAGAAGGGTGTTTCTGACAGGGAAAGTAGCACCCTCGAAGGGAAAGGCCTGAGATGTGAACAGTTCTTCAAACACTCCGGAGGCTCTTGCCACTCCCACCAAGACGTGGTCTTCCACTTCACTAATTTCAACTCTGCTATGCTCCTCATTGAATCTGAGTTCCGGTTTGACCCTCGTCTTCTCTCGGCAGTCTGACCTGGGGACACCAGGCAAGGCGCAGGCCAGTCAGAAGCTGAAGCCATCAGATGAGACAGCCGGGTCTGGTGTAGGCATCCCCTGCTCTCACACCCCTCCCCCCGGGCATCTCTGTCCCTGAACCCGTGCTCAGCGCTGGGGGAGGGTGCTGCACCCCACAGCGTGAGGAGGGTGGAGAAACGATGGCACCCTCTGGGCTTAGGTGGGGATGCCCAGGAGGCTGGCCCACACTGCCTGTGCCTGCTGCCCTCTCCAGACTCCTCAGAAAATCCCCCTCACAGCCCCAGCCCCAGCCCCGGCAAAGCAGAGTCCCACTTTTGTGCCCCAAATGCTTAACAACATCACAGGTGACAGGGTCAGTCTCCACTCCCCCGCAGGACGAGCTACCGTGCTCCCTGAACGGGAGACGCGGGAACATTTTCCACTTAGCGAAGAGCAACACGAGCCACTGGGACTTCCTGAGAAGTTCCCACACTCTCTGTGTGGAATCTCTCCCCTTCAGGGCTCCTAATCACAGCTGCCTGTGATCACACTTCAGCAACAGCAGCAGGGCGAATGACCCAGGGCCTTCTCAAAGCTTAGGATGAATCATTCCTTCCTTTGAACATTTCAGTTTGGGGAGAAATAATCCAGCTAAGCACTCTGTGTTTTACAGCTTAATCTGTTATTTGAAATAGAAGAGACCTAGTTACACCTTATCCTTAATTGCTATAAAAATACAGTTAGAGTGCACATATATACCACATATGTGTCAGCCTGATTGAAAGCAGTCTTCCCCAGCAGGTTCCATTAGAATGTTCAGTTTATCTCCCTATTCTCCATCCTCTCACATTTTCGACCGGCGGTAGAAAAGATGGGCAAGGTAGTGCCGCCCTTTGATAGCTGTGCGCGCTCAGTCCTGCCCCGGCTCCTCAGATGTCAAACTGCGACGTTCATGGTGTCTACCTGGTGGAATTACTGCAGGGACTAAAAGAAGTGATGTGGGTCAAGGGTTTAGGATCGGGTCTGGCAAGCACGCAGTAAGCAATCTAAAAAGAGCAGGTGTGACTCCCAGCTAAGCACATGTATGTGAGCCAGGCCGTAAGAACTGGGCTTTCCAAAGGCTCGCCCTTGACACTCTGACCTGTCCCCAGCATCTGGCAATGGAAAAGGACGGCCAAAGTCAGAAGAGGCGGAAGAAGACGGAGCAAAATTTGGGCCCTCCCTCACTGCGAGGCTCCCTTAGCGAAGGAAGGGCAGGCTTCCCTGTTTCCCTTTGGCTTCCTGGCGCGCTTCCTCTCTGAAAAGGAACGTTCATTTTGTCACCTTTCCAGGGAGGCTGTGTCTTTCACTTGGGTATGGCTTTACCGACCTACCTCATATCACCTTATACTTCAAACTAGAAAAATATTTCTAAAACAAGTGACTTTTATGTAATTAATGAAATTTTCAAAGCTATATGAGAGTATGAGCATGTACAGAACATGTGCTTATGTCTGTGTATCATAGTGTATGTATTCGTGGTTCTCAATGAAACTGTTTTGCTCTGCACCCTATAGTACTTGCCAATTTCTGGGGGATGATTGTCACGTGTGTGTGTGTGTGTGTGTGTGCGCGCACACGCGTGCACATGTGTAGTACTAGCATCTAGTAGGGGAGGTACTATTCGAATCTAGTAGGTAAAAACCAGAGACCCTATAAAGCACCCTATAATGTACAGGACAAAGAATTATTCAGCTCAAAATGCCAATAGTACCCAAGGCTGAGAAAGTCTGAAAAATATGTATTTATTTCTATTGTGCATAACATTGAGTATAACCAAGGCAACACTAGACATTTCTACTAACTTTCTATGAAGAAATACAAAACTTTATCCACAAATTTTAATGTTCATTTGAAATTTTTTTAAAAACCCTTTGCTGTAGGGGTGAATGCCAAGCTTAAAGTGGAAAAAAAAATGCCCCTTGCCTTCTTTTGGCATAGCACTGATTCAAAAGTGGCCCCAAACATACTAAAGTCTTCTTTTCCCTCATAGGCAGATAAGAACCGCCTGAATCAGCTCCAGAAATAATTAAATCAAGTTGCCAGGCATGCAGTCTTCATTGTGAGAAACACTGTAAATTCTTGTTTCCATGCCAGGTAGGTCAGACTTGAGGGAGAGGTTTAAGTGTATTCCAAGATAGGAATCAGAGAATATTAATTAGGCATCTGGGAAGCTTGGGAAGGATCTTAACTCATCATCTTTCCTTCTGGAAATTTCAGGGGTAACGCAGGACCACTCAGACCAATGGGAGCCGTGCAGCCTCTGGATGTAACGGCTCCACCACACATTTAAATAAGAGCCACTTGCTTTGTGCAGCGAAGTATTTACTTTAATGTAAACCACACCGAGTGTGTGCTGCATGCCAGGTGGTGAGGACACAAATGAGAGTGAGACATAACTCTTGCTCAGGATGGAGGATGCATAACAAAAGAATGGTAGCCCGGCACCCAAGGGCAACAGGCCAAGATTCAAAAAGTCCCAGAGAAGATGGAGAAATCACAACCTAGCCAGGTAAGGAAGGCATGCCTGCAAAGGGAGCGGTCTTCCTTGGGTTCTGAAGACTGAAGAAACATTTGTCAGGTATGTGGTTCTGTGTGTGTGTGTGTGTGTGTGTGTGTGTGTTCAAAGGCACTGAGGTTTAAAATGGCAGCAAGTTCAGGAGGCCTTGGAGTGCAGTGGTTGGAGCAGCCGAGATTCTCAGGGGATATTACCAGATACATGAGTTGGAGCCTGACAAATAAAGGCAGTTTTGATAGTCTAAAGTTAGGGTTTCTCATTACAATACAGGATTATTTTTGAAATAGACTTACAGTATATTCTGTCCATGTAAATTCCAAGTTGCTCTCCCCAAGTAGTTTGGACCCCTTCTTACAACACACCTCTAAACTGAAACATATTTACCAAACAAGTGGCTTTTCCCCTGATATTTAGAGATGTATAAACAAATATCATATGGTACAGCGGTTCCAAAAGGGGCCTACGTGAGTGCTTTTTTCTTAGGAAAACCTTACCATGGCCGCGCTTGCGGCTCACTCAGGAGCTTTGGGAGGGGCTGACGCAGCAGCTCTCTTTCACTTTGTCTGCAGCATTTCTCAACAGATTACCCCCTCCCTGGGCAGGCCCGCTGCATCCCTCCCCTCGCAGCAGTGCCGGTGCCATAGAACAACACGACGGGTCATACATTAAATAACACGTCATTCCCACAGCCATTGATTGCCAAAGCTATGACGAGAATCTCATGTGTCCCTCCCGGCTTGTTTGTGACTATGCGCGGAGGAAAAGAAAAATCAAGTTAATAAATCAACACAAACAATGTAACCTAATAAAACAGGTCTCTTCTGGTTTTTATTACTCACTACATTGACAAAGTAATTCTGCAGCTCTCAGTGGGCAGCGGATGGCGGACACTTGTGGGGTGTCCAGCACGTCGGCGTTTCTGCTCTGGAGCGCAAAGAGCACAACTTCTCCTCGCTTCCCACTGCTCTGGGCGGTCACCGTCTCCCTGCTCTCAGAGCTGCGACACTGGAGGGGCTCTGTGGAGGTCTCCGCTCTCTCCCGCTCCCTCTCCAAACCCAAAGCCGGGGAGGATGTCACACAGAAGTATAGCTTTTATCACTGACTTTTATGGAAAAATGTTAGTTGTTGAGTCAACAAATGCCAAGGATTGCAGAATCTTTTATAGAATTAAATTATGAAGACAATCACACTTAAGAAAATAGGAGAATTTGCCCATAACACAAATATTATTAATTTGTTTCACATGCCAGCTCTCCACAGCTATCATTATAAAGGTACAGTATTTATCTTTCTAAATTCATTTAAATTATTTCTCAATAAAATTGGATATTATTCAGATGTGAAAATGTATGTTTTCTGAGAATATATAATGGTATGAATGGTAAAATGCCTTCAAATTAATGTGAAAAAATAAATATGACCTAAAACTACATATTTACAATCCTAATTTTTGAGTGTGTGTAACATACATATAATATGTAATACATATGTACTACTCACAAATAGAAAATATGCCAAAATATTAACAATAGTTTGGGTGGTAGCATTTAAAAAAATTATTACTTGTCAGAATATTTTAAAGTTTCATTTTATTTAATTTAAAAAACTTCTATTAGTATGAAGTTCTCATAATGAACACAGCATTATATAATGGAAAAATTTCCAAATATTACATTATAATTTTCCTGTGTTTCAAACGTTGATAATTGTCATTTTAATGCTAATATATTATTCCATTAAGTAGACATAACTTTTTAAATTTAATTCTCTTTAGGCTGAAGTAGGCCATTTCCCATTTTGAATGATTAAGAATTGAGTATTCCTTATCTGAAAATTGGGATCAGAAGTGTTTCCGCTTTCAGTTTTTCAGATTTTGGAATATGTATATAGAAGCCTGCTCATTCCTAATCTGAAAATGCAATATACGCCAAAATCTGCAACTTTTTGATCAAACTGTCAACACTTAAAAGGCTTTGGGTTGCCAGGGATATAGCTGAGCGGCACAAGCACCTGCCTGGCAAGCGCAAGGTCCTGAGTTCGATTCCTGGTACCAAAAAAAAAAAAAAGTCTACCAAAGGCTTCGGGTTATAGAGCATTTCAAATTTCAGATTAGGAATGTTCAGCCCATAACTCATGTTTTGGATGTCTCCACATCCAAACTGCTTTATGTGGACAACAAGGCCCTTGAAGACCTCTGCTAATCACTCAAACCTCAGGGCAAGGCTAAGGTGGCAGGAGTCGGAGTAGGACGTTCTCTCGAGAATCCTGCTTTTAGCATTTGTTCAAGTGCCAGAGTCGTGGATGAACATGATGCAAGGACGGATGGAGTTTCCACACGCTGATGGCACAGAGAAGGATGCTGCTATTGTTAATATCTCTCCCTCACCTTCACCCATTCCTCATTCACCCAAAGCTCCAGCCAGACGGAACTACTGAAAGTGGACCAAATACGACCCCATCACCCCAACCCTGCAGCTCTGTTGTCTCTCTGTGCACATTTCTCTTTCCAGAAATCCCTCCCCTCTTGTCTCTACGGGGGCCAACTCATGCTTACCCTGTTCAAATGTCTTGTTTTTTCTGAGACCCCTTGTGTGGGTTATGTGGTACTCCTTGGGTGACACAGGTCCCTGACAGGTACCTCCACCCGAATGCCACGTTTTGTTTGCCTGTTTATTTCTCTCTTCTCCATGAGCCTGAAGGTCCTCCAGCTCAGAGCTGTGTTTCCAGCTGATCTGACACACAATAGATGTTCAGTATCTTAAGTGCCTGAAAGGTTTTTCTAGGTCATTCATCTTTAAAAATTTGACTTTTAGGGGTTGTATGATATTTCGCTGTGCTACAGATACTATGGCTTAACTTTTTTTCTACTGCAGTCCCTTGTTTTGGGGGAGAGGCATTATAAAGAATTTACACAGCACATCATGGTAGTATAATGTCTTTAAGGATGAAATTTACAGGGGAGAACTTTTGGCTTTCAACATCGTAAGACTTTGACCTTATGTCACAAAAATGTAGGGCACGGTGTCTTGAGGTTCCAGCCTCCATCCTGTGTATTTATTACTGCAGCACTGTAAATGAAGCAACACAATAGCTAGGTGAATGTTTCCCTTTGCAAAATGGCATGCTTTTGGAGTAACTCAGCAGTTTCTGATGGTCCCAGGCTGCAGAGCCTGGGGCTCTGACAACACACACACAACACCTGCACAGTGGAAGGGGAGGGGGCTGCTTGGTTTCTTCAGCTCTCTGCCCACAGAAGTCAGAAAGCTCACTGTGAAGCGGGCTCTTGCAACCCAGCACAATGACTTAGAAACAAGTGTGACACTGCTGCTTTCAGGCTAGTGATGCTTCCTGACTCCCCATACAACTCTGCCTTTCAAACTTTGTTGGATTAGGTAATATGAAATTGATGATATTCAAACATTTTCCGCTACAAAAATACCAGTTCTTTTATATTTATATGTGTGTATATACACGTGAACATATTTTATGCATTGCCACATTAATGTTTTATTAGTAAAGCAAACCCCCCCAAATATCTTAAAAATAGTAAGCTTTTACATGAGGATGATAAATTTCAGAATGTGGTGCATTCCTGGATTTGGGTAAGAATCACCTGGTCTATACCTATCTGATGAGTGGACACGGGGTTCTGTATATTCAAAAAGCTCTCCAAATAGTTCTGAACTTGCTTAAGTTTGCAAATCATTGCCAGAGAACCCATTCTATTCTTCCTGTAATACAGCAATGGCTTCCCCACATACAGTATTTCCTCTTCCTTTAATTTTAAAGGAATGATTGCTGTTACATACCATTTCTTCACTAATAATTGTATTTGAGTCACTCTGAGTTGAAATTTGGAGTCAGCAGAATAAACCCAGGTTAATAAATTAACATTTTAAAAAAGCCTCCCCTTACAGAGATAAAACAAATGAATGTATTGATCTGTTGAAACTCTAGGGAGAGACCCTATGGGATTTCTTGGGAACAAGTTTAAACAATGCAAAAGTTCATTATAATTCTTTGTAGTTGGTATACTGTTTTTCTCTTATTTTAAGTAAGATGAAAAACATTCATAAGAACTTTACAAACTATTTTTAAGTAAAAAATAAACTAAATCATCCATCTGAAGGAAATATTAAATCTCTCTGAGTGGTCGTGACACCTGGATATGCAGACAGTTGGAAGTGTTGCTCGTGGTTACTTAGAAGTGAAGAAATAAATCACAGGAGGAAAGTGTTATGCAGGTAAGATTACTTTTTTAAAAAATGACAGCATTATTGACCTAGTGCTACCTTACAAAAATGGATCTGACAATAAAAAATGAGTACAATCTTGGAAATAAACAACGCTTATCCTTTAGCCATTTAAAACCATCTGGCTAACCAGTCTGAGAACACTTTCATTTAACTTATGTGCTTCGTATTTTAGATGATTTTTTTTTTTTTTAAATGCTCAGAGAGGTTAACAGACTTGGCTAAGGTAACGCAGTTGGAATTCATGCCTCCGGACTTCTCTTCCACAAAATCCGAGGCAGCAGTGCTGCAGGTGAACACAAGAACTTGTCCAGCTGGAGAAATCCCTCTGCCCCGAGGGACTCTGCAAATACTCTCTCTCTGTACTTCTCAGCTAATCTAAAATAAAGTACTCCAGAGCTGCTGTGCTAAAGGTAACTACAAAAAGAGTCTAGAGGCAAATTAGAAAGCATCGATTGTAATTTCTTCCTCTAGAGTGAGAAATTAAATCAACCAAGCAAAATCAGGACATTCCAGCTGTGGCGGCAAGGGAGCCCTTGGCGCGGCCCCAGGCAGCAGGAGAGACGGAACCCCGGCTCTCCGCTGTGCTCCCTGGGCAGCCAGCCCAGTACCCTGGAACATGTGTGGGATCCACGCACCAGAGCTGTTCTGTGTCCTCACAGACAGCTCTCTCCGCCAGCCCATAACCAGCCATGTGGTGGTTTTCTTTCTGAGCATTTGCTAATTCAACACTGGAAATGTCAGGTATATAAGGTCAAGATTTTACTCATCTTTTGAGACTCAACACAGAACCCTCTGCTGGGGTGTTTCTGACCCCTCTACATTCACTTGTTTCTCTTCTTTCTACCCAGAATTTGTGGCTATAAGGGGCTTTGAAGCGGCAGTCTGGTTAAAGCAAGCACATTTTTATATGCTTTGAATAAAAACACCACACAATTTCTAAAATGTTTTTATTCATACTTTACGAAGGTTGAGAAATCAATAGTCTTTCACTAGGAATATTATACAGACAGGTGGAAGATGTGGTGGGTATTGGGGGGAACGGGGAGCCCCTGTCCTGGCCATAACAGGTACCATTTCTGCTTTTCCCATCCTGGTCTTCACAGTCTCAGATATTACATTCAGTCTGTCTGCTTGTGCAGGATATCTGCATTTGAACAAAAGCAATTTTACCAGAAATTCCCAAATTATAAGTATAAAGCTTCAAAAGGACAGGGGTTCTGTGTCCATGTACACCGCTGTATCTAGCACCTAGTATCATGTTAGCACACATGAGGTACTAACTACATGTGGAATGGATGGATGGATGGATGGATTCATGGACAGATAGAAGTATGATAGAAGGACAGAGAGATGAATGAGTGAACAAAAATCTTGGGCTATTGAAAATGGCTTTATAGTAGATAAAACAGGATTAAGAAATGGAGTTCTAGCAACAACTGGTTTCTATTTCACATAGAAATTTCCATGCAATTTTCATATATAAAAAATATAGCTAAAAAATCTCAAACCAAGTACCTGCAGTGTTTATTAATACACCACTCTAAATATCTCCAGCCCCAGCCATCATCCCTGAGTCCTGCTGCAGTGCTGTATACACACTCCAGCTCCCACTCTGGTGATGATGGGTGCAGCTACCCAAAGAATTCCACTGGGTTACACTTGGAGCAACATTTTCTTCGTGTGCAAGGGCAGTACTAATTACAGAGCAAGACTAGGTCATTATCAGTGAAGGCTACTAAAGGATATTATATATGTCAGTCAGCTTTCCATTGCTGTGATAACATGCCAGAAATAAGCAATTTAGAAGGACTAATTTAGTTTGGCCCACGGTTTCAGTCTGTGGTCAGTTAGCCCTGTTGCTTTGGGCACGGCAAAGCAGATTATGTGGTGAAGCATGGGGTGGACAAAGCTGCTCACCTTGTGGGAGCCTGGAAGCAAGAGAAAGAGGAGGGATGAGAGATGAGGGTCCCAATATCCCCATTTAGGGACATGTCCCCAGTGACCTAACTTCCTTCCACAAGGCCCTCCCCTGAAAGTCATACTACCTCCCAAAGTGGCACCCAAGCTAGAGACCAATCCTTTAGCCATCACCTTTAAGGGACATTTCTGATCCAAACCATAACACTAATGCTGTTTCCCAAATTATGGACTCTTGTGTCTATAAGTTTGTGCCTATGGTTGCTAGGAATGTATATTTTTCTTTTTTTTTTTTCAATCGAATTCCTCACTTAAAGTGTGAACAGGGGCTATATTTTCTATTCCTCTGTGTAATAGTAACAGTATTTTTCACCCTTACAATAGCGCATTGCTGGTATTAACTCTGTTTTATGCTGAACACTTTGAGGCTCTGAGGAATTAAGTAATTTGGCCAAGGTCATAGCTAGTACAGGACGGTCTGGAGTGTCAAACCCAAGCAGTCTCATTTTTAAGCTAATGCTCCAAAGCATCCCGCCAAAGCCATCACGATGCTCTCAGAGTGGTAGATCTCTATTATGCATGTTGCCCGATTTCCTGTAAATCTGTCACAACTGAAATAAAGTGGAAAGGGAAAGGAAGAAGAGTGGGTGGGGGAGGAGGGAGAGCAAAACAGAAACAGAGAAAAGCTAAACTGGGAATAGATCTAGTTTCATAGCTCATTTTATCCCATTTCTCAAACACCAACGGAGCACAGGAGAGGTTCCTGCAGCTGTGCGCACACCTAACTGTATCAGTCAGCCTTTGCCCAGAGCTGTGCTTCTCTGTAGCCTCGTATGGATTTTTTTCCCACTTAAAAAATATACCCACACCCGTCTGTGGGTACTGTTCTCAAGATGCAATTTTCACCTAATAACAGGTCTTTGCTGGACAGCAAAGACAGCTACGTGTTAAGTGAGGAGATGGAAGTCATGGTTTCTCGTCCCTGAGCAAATCATTTTAAAGCCGGGATGGCACCTGGGTGTTACTTAGCTTGCCAAGGCCTGCTGTCTGTGGCTGCCAGGAACCCTCAGTGAAGGGCACTTAGCCTGAACCTGGGCTTAGGGAGCGGGTGCTCTGCTCAGTGAGCAATGTCTGCTAAGGGCACACAGTGTGGATACTTTTAGTGTCACAAGGCTGAGTGCATATGTAAGTACTAATTCCCTTATTTTGAATTAAGTCAGAGCAACCTTCATATCAGCCAGAGCACACCACCTTGTCTTCATCAAGTCTGAAATCAGCACAGAGACCAGTGTTATGGTTTGTGTCTGTGTGTCCCCCCAAGCCTCATGCGGCCATGGAGCAGGCTTTTAGAGCTCTCACACATGGGTGTGAGAGCTGCACCCGCCCTGGAGTGGATAGTTTGCATATGTAAGGGAGAGGAAAAGGGTGCTTGAGGCCATTCCTCCCCCATTCCACCCTGGTGTGTGCTTGTTGCTTTTGCTGTGTTCTGCCGCCATGAGCTGTAGCTCTCTGCCATGTGCCACTCTGCCTTATAATCTGCCAAGTACGGACTGAAACTTCCACGCACTGTAAGCGAAATAAACCTTTCCTTCCTTCATTTTGGGCGTCAGGTATTTTGTCCCAGCAGCGAGAGAAATGTAACCAAGACACCAGGCCTTGAGGAAGAAAGAAGGACTTGACCCTAGGTAAGGACCAGTACGTGAGTCTTTATGTCCAACCCTCGTAGCCTGCATTAATAAGTCCACCAGCGCCACAAAATAAATAATAAATACATCCTATCAGCAATGGCCAGTATCCTATTATTCTAGCAAAGCCCTAAATCCCTCCTCACAGTGGTACGACAGTATCTGATTAGATAGGACTCATAGTGATAGTCAATGGCGGCACAGTTATTTTTTTGGTAGGATACTTGCTGACAGGCTGCCTTTGAAACACTAAAAGCGTGAAATGTGTTTCACTCCACTGAGTGGTGTTCCACATGACATACTGATTGAGCCCGCAGAACCCTGTGGGCTATATAAAGCCCCGTCAGCTCTCCACTACACGAGCTTTGTGTGTCCCTCTACGTCATCTTGGCAGCTTCACGGGGTTGTTCTCAAGTAGTTAAAGAAAATGAAGACCCGTTAGGAACTCAGTACTTCTCCCTACACTGAACAGCTGAGTTGTTTTCGCACATACCTGATTAGTGTGCTGACCTGGATTCACCACTGACACGCCTCTATGAGCCTCTGATATCTTATATAACTTAGAGTCACTCAGTTTTTAAGCAGTAGGTGACAGTGATCAAAGATGGCTCTAATCAGTGGCACCAACAATACGCCCTGCAAATGTTGTCATCTCCAGGCACTCTTTTCTGGCATTGTAATTTACTCGTACACCTGACCTAAATCAGATTCAGGCTTCTGACAGGCCATTTAAATAAATGGCAAGAGTGTCAAAAATGTACTTTCCCCTAACCCTACCCAGTAATTTCTTCACCTTGGCATTATGTGTTAGTATGGCTACTGCTATCATTTCTGTTGCAAGACGAAACAAGATTGGCTACTGAGATGCACTGAGAAAATAATCCTGACATTTACCTTAACGTGGTGGTGGTGAACCTATGGCTCTTGTGTTGCAGTGGGCTGTTTGTTATCAAACAAAGCTCTAAAAGGTTCGCCATCACTGCTTAGAGCATCCAAATGCTTAACTTACTACACTTTTCTGAAGTGGGGGAGTCTTGTCTCCTTCAAAAAAGTTACCTAGTACAAAGGACAAATTATTGTATTAGGGAAATATACAGCCTTCAGGTGTGTTGGGAGGGATGTTGACTGTATGGAACTTCCATATTTCAAGCAAAATTATATTTTGCTCTTATGGAATTTGGTTTTAGTCCAAGAGGGCAGAGCCACAACCTGCCCAGTATAGCAGTGGTACACAGTTGGTACTCAATAAATATAACGCATAGAGGAAGACCCCTGCAGCGAAAATATTCCTTCCCAACCTAGGGAAACAGGAGACACAGAGAAGATTCTCCCACTGAGAAGAGCAGATCTGAACTCAACTCCTACCCTGGCTGCTTTCCAGTGGTGTGATCCCATCGTCACCTCGCTTAATGCCCCTTGGTCTCCTCGAGGATAATACGATGTGAGACCAAGACCTGGGTTCCCTAGGAAACAGCGTGAAGACACGACTGGGTGGGGTGAGGGTGATCTATGGTGACAGGATGGTAATCTACCATGGTCTAGTTGGCTGGCAGTCCTGGATGGATGACCATTATGTTAAGTGTCCTCACAGGACTATGACAGCCTTTCCTGAGCAGATAAACCATACTCTTGCTCTGTGTGACTCCTTATAAAAATTTGAGATCCTCTCTATAGTGAGGACTAAGTTGTTTACCCAAAGAGGAAAGCAGAAGCTACATTTCCAGCCAACCTATAGATCTATTCTGAGTCCCCGGACATCTATCCTAGCACACAACACATTGAGGAGAGCTACAATTTGTTTTCTGATTTAAATGATCACACACAAAGTAAGATAAACAAACAGTGGCAGGTTCTTTGAGAAGTGACCTCCCCTTTTAGCCATTGGAGGGGTTCAAACAAAGAAATGAATTCTTGCCTATTCCCACTTGCTTTTCCGGAAGCTCCAACAGCCCTCCCCCTATAGAACTGGCTGCGCTCTACTCTTGAGAATTAGATGAGACAGCAGTGCTACAGGCTGTCAAACTGAACTCCAGAGGAGGGGACAAAGGAATATGCAAATTGGGTAGTTCTGCAGATTTTCTAAGTGAGCTGCCTGCTACTGTCTCCTCTGCCTCAGCATTGCTTCCTATTCCACCTGCCAAGTCTCTAATGCATTTTCTTCCAGGGAATATGGGGGAATACCACTAACTTTTCCCTCTCTCTTCTGGAATACTCTGCTTCTACCCTGCTGGGCTTTTCTTCTCAGTCAGGCTGTTCTCATAGTGGCTTCACTTCACCAGCACCATTCTCTACTGATGACTCCTTTGTAAAATTGGGGACTTAGCTTTTTTACCCCAGCCCCTAATTTTCTGCCATACCTTGCTTCCCTAGCAATTTCAGCTGTGAGAGTGAGGCAAGATCTATGCAAGCTAGCAGCAGTGAAGTTCTTTTGGAAAAAAAAAAATCCCACGTAGGTTCATGATATATATTTGTTGAATGAAGGAATGAGTGAATAAAGTAAGCCAATGGAGAAAAAGACAACCAGTCTATATTGAAAACTTGAGTGTTAATGGATATGGCAACTGGGATTTATTTTAAATCTGTTACTGCATGACAAAATTACCCTTCATCGATCAGACTCTGCTCTTAAGAATTCTATCCAAGGTGCCTATATCTCAAGTAATTATACTAAAATGGTGCTATTAGAGCTAGTTCAAGAAAATGATCCAGCAAGTGAATGGGATCTAAAAGAAAAAATTCATCTTAAAAGAGACTTCTAATTACGTAGTTTAAAAAATTACCAGGATTTCTGTCCTGACTGCGTCTTGTATTTTGTAAAATACCTTAGATGGTAGCAGTTTTCATAACCAACCTCCCCTTACTAGCAAAAGATTTCCATGTTATAATGGGTGAAATTGCAGAATCACTAAAAGCACGGGCTCGATAGTGCACAGCAGCCAGCTGGGGGACCCTAGGCAAGTGCTGAGCCTCCCGAGGCTTCCATCTCTTTGTATCTGGAATGTAGACAACAGTCTCTAACTTGAAGGGATCTGGGGAGGGCTCAAGGGCATAATACAGTACACAGTAAGCACTGAATAAATGTCAGCTACTCTTCTACTTGTGTATTGCTTTTCCCTCAGGTCTGCTGAAGAATGGCTGTGATTTGCAATCTCTCCAGAAAAATCACACTCCCTCTTTGCATGTTTGCAAAGTAAACTTTATTTAATGTCATTGACCCTGTGGTTCTTCTCTCTGAACTTCTGGTGAAAAGATGGAATCCGATATTCCTGTCTCCTTTAGATCAGTCAAAAGGAGATTTCTGATCCCTGCCTAGGCAGGGCCACTGCCCCTCCTCAGCCCGAAGCAATTACATGCAGAGAGACCACTGGGCCTTCTGCACCCCCTTAAGAATAAGGAACCAAAGTCTGGAGCAGGTGGGATGAAACAGGATAGGAGAAATAAAAACTAGGTCGAAAGGGGACAAGGAAATTGAGATTTTTAAAAATTGTAGTTTGAAGAAAAACTGCAGCTTCAGAACACAAGCCAAGTTTATTATTATCATTTTATTTCTCTCTCTTCTCCCCAAACAGAGTAAAACTGGGCTATTTCCTTTCCCCTATGAATGAATTTGCTTCCTTTTATCTACAAAAGGGACCACCCTTCGGGGATTTCCTGTATAAATGGACCATTGTCTCACTGTGGATGGGCCATCCTCTCCAAGCTCCCACTAGTTGAGACTAAGACTACAGATTATTGAATTCCACAGACTTCTACCAACCAAAAACATAAGATCCTCAGCTCCCAAATGTGTCGTGGATTATTTCCCTGAGCATTCATACTCTGCTTTGAGTGCATCTTATATCTACCTCTAAAAAATCCTTTTTATGTCTTTTAAAAAAAGGAAAAAAAGGCTGACCAACCCTCCCCCCAAATCGAAAGGGATATGTGTGTGTATGTGTCTCTGTATGCATGTATGAATCATGTATACCACGTGTATACTTTCCACAAAACTGAGTTCCTACAGGGGGTGGTAGATTAAAAAGCTAACATTTGTTGAATGCTTACCATGTGGTAGTTCCTGTCTTAATTGCTTTGCATATATAAACTCATTTCATCCTCACACAAAGTCTTTCAGGCAGTTAGTACATCTCATATAGCAACTACTCACTCAGTGAACGAAGACTTAGGTGACATTTACTGATGTACCAGTACAGGTTCCATGGTCTGGTGGTCAAGCATGTTCCTGCACGCTCCACTTACTAGTAGTATAACTTTAGGTAAATTGCTTCACCTCTAAGTACCCCAGTTCTCCATAGACAAGGTAAGAATCATTAGAATAGTAACAATAACAGTCCTACATGCAATTATTATACAGATAAGATTGGCGCAGGAGATTTGGGAGTGGCAAAGCTGGTTGGGGAAGCAGGCATGACCTGTTAATTATGAGATCCTGGAACACATGCACGGAACAGTGCCCAAAGCCCTGCATTGGTCTTCTCGTGAGAACTGGAGCAGGTTTTCAACAGGATGGCCTAGACTGGATAGCAGCCTGAGGCGTGAGGTCCTAGCACCGCCTCTCAGGACCCATGTGTAGAAATTGTTGTGCGTTTCCTCTAGATTTGGACAGCGTAAAAGGACACAGATGCCAAGAGGAGCTTGCTATCATGGCTGTCCTCACCACAGCCCACCCTGCTTCCTTCGGGGTGTAATTTTATCTTGCTTTTTCCTCTTTTACTCAGCTCAGCCTTGCTCTGCAGAACCAGTTTCTCCATCCTCTTCACTTTTACTTTTTCCAGGAAAACTTGCCATTGCTTTTTGCTTGTTTTGTTTAATTCTTCGTTTGACATGAGAAGAATCTGGACTCTAACTCCACAAGGAGAGGCGGGCAACCAGACCTCAGTAACATTTACTCAGCGAGCCACTTTTAGAAGGAGCTACCCGGTAACAAGATGATACAGGGAAAGAGCTTAGCAAATGCCAGGTAAACAGTAAGCATTCAGTACATTTTAGCATTTTAGTCCACTTTAAAGGGGAAACAATAGTCTTTCTCTGAAGTAACACCCATCCCATTCATTATAAATACAAATAAACACCACTCATTTTTCTTCTCTTGTAGAAAAACTACAAGGTCCAAGTTTGCACTGACATGAAAATATGAATTGCTCTTGGAGTAGCCAAGAAAACAAAGGAATAATTCTGTGATGTTCAGGATAAATTAATTAGTCATCGTTTACCTATAATAAGCAGAGGAAACTTAATTAACTTACATGAACTTATGAATGATCTTATTTGGGCATAATGTGTCTATGGATAGAACACAGCAGGTGCACACCCAGGCCGATTAGAGTTGAATGTTCACTTGGTTTTTCATTTATTCATATGTGTTCCCTCAACAGACTCGCTGAGCTTCTCCTATATGACAGACGCTGTTCTAGGCATTGGGAACACAACAGTGGATAAACAAAGTCTCTGCCCTTGGGGGACTGGCAGTCTGGTTTAGGTGAGGCAGACAGCAAACAAATAAATACATAATATGTCAGGGAGTGCTAATATCATATCCAACTAGTAAATTTGTATTTGCAAAATTACCTGTTCCTTAACATGCTAGCAGCAGAGGGGAATGGCTTAAAGACTAAAGTGGCTGCTGAACCATGATAACCTGTCAGGTCATGTAACTTAGCTACTACCCGCAAATCTCTACCAGGATCTTCTGAATGGTGGCAGAAGAGATAGACACAAACAGAGGTGTATGTGCCAGCTCCCCCATTCCTGCCAGGGTCAAAGCTGTCTTGGCCAGGTACCCTGGAGAAATGGGGAACACGGGAGAGACACGGGGTCCAGCTTCTGTGTCTCTTCCAGTGATGCCGGCTGAGCCCAGCTGAAGGCTCATTCCCACCAGGTCACAACTCAGTCCCGACTGCTTTTGGAGCTCTCATCTGACGTCCAGGGTTCATATCTAGATCTCCTGACCGCTTCTGACCTGGACTACCTGACTCTCTCATTCCGCTCTTACTCAGCTCCAGTGGTACTGGGCCCATTTCTGTTCCTCCAAAAGGCCAAGCCCTTTTTCTGTCTCATGGCTTTTGCATTGGACATTTTATGTGTTCTTTCTTCTTCCTCTGCCCCAACAGCTTCACTGTTCTCTGACCTTTGCAAATCAGGTCTTTGTTCAAATGTCATTTTCTTGAGGAGGTCTTCCCCTGTACCTCATCCCACAACCTGGTCCAATATCTACTGGAACCTCTCCCAGAATATTGTATCGGGGTGTGTGTGTGTGTGTGTGTGTGTGTGTGTGTGTGTGTGTACTTGGGTGTGTTTGAGGGGGTACTGGAGGATCAAACAGGTGGTGTTTAGTGAAGGTCTTGCAAGTAGCTTACATCACTTCTGCTTATACTTCTTTAGTATGAGTTCAGTTTCACAGACCGCTCCTATCTGCAATGGAGGAATTTATTTATGTATTTATTTATTGCTCAGAGAGAGAAAACAGCATGCAGGGAACACACTGAGTTCCACAGCACACATAACTAAGAGTTCAAGTGTGTGACTTCCTCTAGATACTCAATGGCGCAGGGCTCTAGTTTTTCTCTCTCCGTCTCGGGATTCCCTTTCACTCTGACAGCATTCTCAGATAGGCTCTTCTCTCACTAACACAAAAGAGAAACACACACTCTGCACATTGCCACTACAGTGGTAAACGGTGAAAGAAACCACAGCAGAGTTCTCATGGACTCTGGCCGGGTCACCTTCCCGTCACTGAACCAACTGCTAGGGTGAAGTGTATGTGACCAATATTGTATTCTCCGTCCCTGGATTCAGGGGATGGGTTGGGGGAGACAATTGAACCACAGGAGATGAAGCCTGGAGAAGGCGGGATCTTGAAAGGCATTTTATAAAAAGTAAGACAAATCAATGTCAATGGCAAAAAAGAAAAATACCCACTATCACAGTTTATATGGTTTATCAACCAGCAATACACAATGCTAACTACTCTCAAAGTTCACCTCAAGGTGGATATATCACATCTTCTTCTTGCAGTAATGGCCTCTGCCAGAAGCATACTGCATAACCACAACTATGTTTTAAAGTACATAGAAACTTGTGGTTCTTTGCTCGTCTTATTTTAGCCTGAATTTTTTATTGACTAAGGAGAAACCTAAAGCTTACATCAGAGTTCACTTCCTTTGAAGCACAATGATGATGATGATGATGATAGCAACTAATATTTACTGAGCATATATTATATGTCGGGCATTACATGAGGTGCTTTACAAGGTGATTGCACTAAGCTTCATGATAGTCGTGTAAACTACTATCCCTAGTTTACAGATGAGGAAACGGAGGTTCAGATTTCCTTGTTGACAATAATGCTGGTCATACAGTTCCACTTTATATAGCATAAGAGCTTGTCACATGTAAGTCGACTAAAGGAAGGAACCTGTCTTTTCATTCTTGGTATCCGCAAAGCACTGAGTAGGAAGCTTTGTCCCTCATGAGAGGAGAGCAGGTGACCCGAAGCCAGGCTTCCGCTCTGGTTCTCTTATTCTGCCCTCTTGTCTCTTTTCCCCTCCCCTCCGTGTGACAAGGGGCTTCTGACCCACTGGCTCACCTTCCTCTTTTACAAGCAGTTAGAGCAGGACGCAGAGCGTTATTACTGTGCAGTGTGTTATTACTGTTATGGAGCACGGAGCCATCAGAAACAAGGACAGGCAGAGGCCTCTACTCACACTTCAACTTAGCATCCCACTTGGCCCACCATTTTTAGCGAGACCCTTCAGGCTATTGGAGTAGTCTTTTTTTATTTTAAAGAGGAAAAAAATAACAATAAATCAGTTTCAAAAGAGGTCAGTAGGAGGGTTACAATGATTAACACACTGTGTATTCTGTCTTTGTAGTAGTTACTCAGAGTACAAGATATAGACATAATATCTTGTTCAAACAATGTTAGCACAAACCTTTCTTTTCAAGGAACTAAGAGAAACTAGCTGTGTAACTATCTTAACTATCGTGTGTATAAATATATTTTTTCCTTTTTGGGGTAGTCTTTAATGCTTTAAAGCTAAACTCATTTTGTGACCCTCCCCTTCAGATAATTTCTAAAAAGAGCTACAATCATGAGCAGGAATGTATGAGATCCAGATTGAATCAGATTCAAGGAATTCCAACTGCAACTAGATTTTCCATTTCTCTTTAGTCCATTGTTTTAGGTCAATCTTCCACTTGATGAAATAGAAAATGAGTAATTCAAAAACACTCACTGTATCTTCTACCTGCAATTTTAAGAGAAATGAGGTTACTGAATTAAAGGTGAATGGAAGATCACAAGGAATTACTTGGAGGATCACAAGGAAGCATGGGGGTGCACCTGTTGCTTATTCCTCTAGATGCCCTATCTTTTTCCTCTGCCTTCCCTGGACTCAGTTCAGCCGATCCTTTAAGCCTCAGCTCAAACAGCACCACATGCAGCCCTGCTAACATGTCCGAAGCGCTCTTCCACCGTACTTCTATGCCTGTGATCATTCCTGTCTTAAATGTTAAGATGTACTATTAATGTATCCCTCCCTCTTCCTCCCTCCATCCCAGACTATAAAGGACCATGTCTTACCCATCTTAGAAACCCCAGGCCTTAGCCCAGTTTAGCAGATACAGTGAGATAAAATGCATAGCAGCTGCATTCAGTGGTGGATGGAGCTACATTGTATGAGGCAGGGAAAACAATATCCTGTAAATGGGGGGCCTTGGTTCTAGTCCTGGCCTTGGGACCACATCTTACATGCTGCAGGATAAGGCCCTGAGCCTCTCTGGGTCTGTTCATCAGCCAAAATAACAGCGCTGGACCAGCTCAGCTCTGAAGGTCTCCCAGCTCTGGCCCAGAGCAATCTGTGTGTGCAGACGGGATGCAGCTGAGGATAATACATTCACACAGGCTGGCTCCACAAAACCCTCATCATTAATCAGAACTCTCCCATCTGACAAAGTCCCTCCCCAAACACTCTCAGAAGGATGCTGCACACAATGAAGGAGAAATAATCACCCACCGTTTCCAGCAGAGAACTGTGTTCTGATGTCTACCAATTGTGTCAGTCTTTTTCTGGAGTGTAGACAAACCCAGCTTCTCACGCCTGGCTTCTCCAAGATGGGGGTAGGCAGGGGACATGACTGGGTACCCAGTGACAGTGGGCCCTGGCATTCACTGTGGACAGCTAAGTGGCACAGAGAATATTCTGCATGTTTTAATCTCCAAACTGACAGTTTACACTCAGCATCAAGATCAGAGTCCTAAGAAAATGCGGAAGGCTTTCAGTGGAAAGTATTTCGCAGAATGTAAATCTGAGCAGACCCATGAAGAAACTCCTTTCCTATTATTGCCATGACTCCAGGAGGGCTTTGTAGGTCTGTCCCAAACTGTGAGCAGAGGTGCAAACTTGCATGTGATGCTTGGCTCCAGAGGCAGACTCAGGCAGCCTGGGAGAACACGCACACTGCCCACTAGGCTCTATTTCCCTAAATGCTTTCAAGATAGAGCTTCTGACCTGGTCTCTGTATGCTCCAGTTAACTTCATTGTCCACCTTCCCCCATGTGGATTTTTTGCATTTCTCCTTCTGGATTCCTGAATTCACAATCAACTAATAGCTATTCTAGTGGAGGAAAATTGTATGCTTCCAAATATAGATAGCTACTAAATATTCTTAAATGTCTCAATGTAAACATGTCCAGTCTCTTCTTAAAAGCCAGGGGCTATGCCTACCACTTGTTTTGAACACCCTGCATACAGGTCATCGATAATACACTCCCAGAATCAACAAGCCAGGTCTTCAGGGCATGCACAAGCTCCCCAGCTGACGTATAAGGGCTGGGTATGTGAAATTGCAACAACAGGGCTTTATCTGATCATTGCTGAAATTGATTTTATAGATTGTATTTGACTGGTTTACATTTTCTCATATGAAAGTGATTTTTAAATGGATTTTTAAAATTATTTTTGATAAGGGCTGGGGATTTAGCTCAGTGGCAAAGCACCTGCCTGGCAAGTGCAAGGTCGTGAGTTCAGTTCCCGGTACCGGAGAAAAACCAAAAAAAAAAAATTATTTTTGATAGTCTTTTATCAAAACTATTTCTACCCAAATGCTGAACAGGAACCTTAAATTCCTCCACATTTTGTGGTCACAGTATTTTATAATGTCTTCATTCCTTTTAAAAAATTTTTATTCAGTTTATTAGTACATTTTACGTATACATAATGATCACATTCATTATAGGGAATTTGTACCTGTACAAGGTATAACTTGATTCTTTTTTCCCCATCCCCCTACCCTCCGTTCAACCCCTCTTCCCTTCATTTATAAAATCTTTGTTTCCATTTTTTCCTTCTTTTCGTATCAATTTTTTCTTTTCCCTTCCTTCCTTTCCCTCTTCTCCTCCCTAGTTCCCCTTCCCATTTGAACATTATCTTCCTATTTCACAAAATCTATTATACATTTTGGTCCTTGTTTATACTTTTGGTTTCTCACACCAGAGAAACATTTCAGTATCCACACATGTGTGTCCAATTTATTTCACTTAAGAGAATGGCCTCAAGGTGCATCCATTTAGCTAGCAATGTCTCAAGTTTATCCTTCTTTATGGTAGAGTAATACTCCACTATATAAAAAAGCCACATTTTCTTTATCTATTCATCAGTTGATGGGCATCTGGGATGTTTCTAAGATTTAGTTACTATAAACTGTAATATTATAAACATTGGTGGGCATGTATCACTGTGGTATGATGCTATTAATTATTTGGGAAAGATTCCAAGAAAGGGAATAGATGGATTGAATGGAACCTCTAGACCTAGTTTTTTGAGGAATCTCCACACTGATTTTCACAGTGGTTGCACTGGTCTATACTCCCACAAACAGTGGAGAAGGGTTCCTTTTTCTTACCACCCCACCAGCATTTCTTATTGGTTGGTTTCCTGACAATAGCCATTCTTTCTGGGGTGAGATGGAATCTCAGTGTTGTCTTTCATTTGCACTTCTTGAATGTATAAAGTCTTCATTCTTATGGGTTACATAGCCCATCATTCTGTGTCAAAGAAAATAAGTGTTTCTTCATACTGTTAAGAATACAACTGTCTTGAACCTGAAAACTCTAAATATGACTGTGGTTCATTAATAGAAACTGAGGTTTTCTATATATATAAGAATGTTAGAGCCAGGGATATAGCTCAGCAGCCCAGCACCTGCCTGGCAAGTGTGAGGTCATGAGTTCAATTCCCGATTCCTGGTACCAAAAAGAAAAAAAAATATTATGTCATTTTACCAAATTAAATGAAATAAAATGATAAAAGCTTCTGCAACCAGTGTTATAAAATACCATATAAGAAACTTACTAATCATACAAATACTTCAGAGTCTTTATCACTATTACAAGACCCTAATCTTTGGTACCACAAAGCCTAGCTCTTAAAAAATCATAATACTTTCCAAAGATGTTACAAAAAAATACAAATCCAAGAGCCTGAATTGTTACATTTTTAAATTCATTCTTTGGAAGTCAAACAACAAAGTATATTTTTAAAATCTCATCAGAATATTTGAAGCCTGAGAAAACTATACCAGTGCTTATCTATGTCTATTTGTTTATAATCTCTAGCAAGATGACATTTTTTCTAGAACTGGTTTTGAAACCTCAACCACTTATCATGCATATATGATATAAAGTTGCTTTGATAGGAAAAATGTATAACGTGATACCTCACTCGTTAGGTCCAATTATCACTGGGAAAAATATTACAAGAATTATGGCCGTAAGAATTATCAAACAAGAATTATCAAGAATTATCGACAGTGGGCCAAAAGAATATAAACGAGACCATGGAGCCTGAGGAGCTGAGGTCCGTGTATAAGCAGAAAGCAGATGGACTACGTGAACCAGGGAATTGCAGGAGGTTAAAGGCGCCAGCACACGCCTGAAGCATAAGCATTATTTTTATGCACCAGTTTTGAAAACAATGGAGCAGAAAACAAAGGTTTGACCATTTGCTGAAAGGAAATTTCAAATGAGGTCAATTTTTTCACACTCCCATTGACTCCAATGAAAGCCAAAATAGATAAAAAGGCTACGATTTTAAAAATTCAAGCAACATAAACAAAATTACTTTTCAAAAAGGAAATCTTTTGTTTTATCAGCTTTTTTCATCCCTGAAGGAACCATTACTAGGAAAGTGTGTTCAGTAAAGCTCTTATATGAATTCCCTTAAATGACTTTCATGACCTTGATTGCCTCTTACTTAATTCTCCACAGAGTTTCCAAGTTGGGCTGATGTTTTCGTATTGCATCTGTGCAATGATCGAGGTGCTGAATCTGGCGTTAGGGTCTATAGAGGTTCTTTACATTGCCTCCCCTTGACTTTTCAGGCCTCTGAGTTGCCTGGGGGTCTTGCTCCCGCTGATTCTGTTCTTTCCTCTCCCTTGGACACTGCCCCGGGGTAGTCTGTGCCACACCATGGTTGCTCCATGGACATATGATCTGTGCTGCCCAAACCTTGCTATGCCTAAAATTCCTTGGGGTGTTACATTACCACTCCTGATCTAGTGTGTTTGGGGAGTAAATCTGAATTTCTGTTAAGCTCTAAGCTGACATCAACATAGACTACAAGACATACTATAGGCTACATACTGAGTCTCTGAGAAGCAAGGTGTATAGTCAACTTTTCAGGACCCCATCTCTTCTGGTGAGCCAACATATCAAACTAGTGATGGACAGTCTTCCTTGTGCATTGGGGTATTATTCCTCAAGAAGGAGGCAAAGAGAAGAAAGGTAAACTAAAGAAGGTGAGAAGATTGGGGAGTAAGAGAAGAATGACCTAACATTATTGTGCAAAATTAAAGAAGAGATATTGTGGTGAAAATAATATGATTGGGCATAATATGATATGATCATATGATGGAGGACAATAATAGTACATATTAGTAACATGACTGAGGATTCGTGGTGATAATAAGAACAAAATAGTCATAGAAAAGTTTATTGGACTGATAGCATGAAGAGTTCTTTCAAATGCCTTCCATCAAATGTTTTCAGGTTTCTCTCTGACAAGCTGGCTCTACCCAGACCAACTGTACCATGCTTTCTGATGGGGAAGCAGTGGGTGGAATGCTGCTCTGAAGGATGTCAAGGAGACAGAATCATGATTTGCTGTTACTGGTTTTAGACATGTTACTTATCTCTTTGGATATAAATCTCACCTGTCAATTGGGATATTACAACTCGCTATATGAATTGAATGTGAAATGTGGAGTGATGCAGTTAATACCAAGTCTGGCACAAAGCACACATTAAATTTATGAAAACTACTATCAACAGTATTAATAATAAAATATGGATTCTACATATATAGTTCATTCCCAGGATGGTAATCTTGGCAACAAAGAGGTAAACTCTTTGTTGAAAAGAACTAGAGAAAGCAATCCTAAATATCTGAATATCTGGATAATGCCTGAAATGTTACTGTTTAGACAGAGGTCTGACACTAAACAACACGAAGGCAGTAAGTCAAAGAATTTGCTATCTAGTATTTTCAAAGCCTTTCTGTTCTCTTTTAGTTTGGCTTCTAAGAGAGTCTGTGCTTCTGGGGAATTTCAAAGCAGACTCAAGAAAATCCACCTAGTTCCTGCCTTCTGCCTTCTTACTTATTAATGGAATCATATGTAGAATGTCAGAGACCTTTAAAATTGACTGGTCTAATCTGTTCTCCAGTGCTGAGGATTATGTTACTCTTTTAAGAAATATTTTAGTGGGACCAAAGAAGTAAAATACTTTTATAATAAACTATAGTACTTGGAAAAAGGAGATCAAAGAGGACATTACATAATGGAAAGACATCCCCTATTCCTGGATAGGCAAAACCAATATTGTCAAAATGGCCATACTTTCAAAACTGATGTACAGATTTAATGTAATCCCAATCAAATTACCAACAGCATTCCTCAGAGAACTAGAGAAAGCAATCCTAAAATTCATATGGAGCTGGGAGAGACTAGAATAGTAAAAACAAACCTGAGCAACAAGAACAAACAGGAGACATCACAATCCCAGATTCAAGATATATTACAAAGCCACAGTGATAAAAACAGCATGGTGTGGCACAAACACAGACATATGGATCAGCAGAACAGAATAGAGGGCACAGAAACAACCCCAGACACATTCAGCTATCTGACCTTTGACAAAGAGGCCAAACACATATGCTAGAGGAAAGATAGCCTCTTTGATAAATGGTGCTGGAGAAACTGGTTGTATACATGCAAAAGACTGAATTTAGACCCAAGTATCCCACCATATGCTAAACTAAAATCAAAATGAGTCAAAGATCTAAATGTGAAACAGAAACACTTAATTTTCTGGAAGATATAATAGGTAAAACCTTTAAAGTCACAGGCATAGGCAAAGACGTTTTGAATAGAGACCCAGTTGCACAAAAAATAACGCCAAGAATCAACAAATGGAATCATATCAAATTAAAAATCTTCTGTTAAAGGAAACACCAACAGAATGAAGAGACAACCCACAGAATGGGGAAAAAATTGTCAGGTATTCCTAGGACAGAGGACTCACATCTAGAATATAGAAAGAACTAAAAAAAAAAAAAAATCCCCCTAAAGTAAAAGACTTGATCAAAAAACAAGCAACTGAAATGAACAGACAATTTTCAAAAGAAGTAAAAATGGCTACTAAATACAAGAAAGCATTCTCAACATTTGCATTAGAGAAATGCAAATTAAAATAACAGTCAAATTCCATCTTATTCCAGAACAAATACTTCCATCAAGAAGTCAAATAATAACAAATGTCAGCAAGGCTGTAGGGGAAAAAGAACCCATATACACCACTGGTGAGAATGGTAAGCTACCACAGTATAACCACTATGGAAATCAGTATGGAGATTCCTGAAAAAACTAAAACTAGGAACTCCATTAGACTCAGCTATTCCTCTTCTAAGTATCTTCCCAAGAGAGTTAAACACATCATATTACACTGGTGCACGTATACCCATGTGTACAGCAGTATATTTCATAATAGCTAAGTCTTGGATGCAGCGTATAGTGTGTCCATTGATAGATGAATGGATAAAGAAAATGTATGTATAGACAGTGGAGTACTGCTCTGTTACAAAGAAGGATAAACTTGAGCCAGGTGTAGGAAAATGGATGCATCTGGAGACCATAATGTGAAGTGAAATAACGAGAGAGACGAGTTTAAATATCACATGGTTTCTCTTATGTGATAAACCCAAAAATAAAAAGAAAGAGCAAAATAAGAGGTAGATGATAGGAAACAGGGAGGTAGATCTTTTGCAAAAGGGAAGAGGAACAAGAGATGGCGGAAAGGGGCAAGGGAAGATTAAGATGGTTATACACATGTACAAACTCCCCATGAGGAGTTGTAATCATTGTACTAGTAACATGTACATGTAACATGTACTAGTAAGTAGTACATGTAACATGTACTAGTAACAATAAAATTTTTAGAAAAAAAATACTTTAAAGGTTTACTAACTCAGAGACCAATGTAACATGTACTAGTAACAATAAAATTTTTAGAAAAAAAATACTTTAAAGGTTTACTAACTCAGAGACCATTGTCTGACCATTGACAGCAGTCTGAGGGTGGTTTCATATGTCCTATGCAGTAGTATGGATTTAGTAATAACTGTTTTCATTTGTATTCAAAGGTATCTTCTGTTTATTTCCAGGTGGGTGAAGTTGCTAAAAGCTCACCAGCCTATGGGTAAATCTGGCCAGATTCACTCTGAGGTGTTCAGTGGGCTGGTGGTAAATAGTAAGAGCAGGTGCCTAAGGAGACACCGAAGGGAGCTTAAAACCTTAGCAGTCTGAGGACAGCTTTTTTTTTTTTTTCTCTGGTACTGGGAACCGAACTCACGACCTTGCGCTTGCCAGGCAGGCGCTTTGCCGCTGAGCTAAATCCCCAGCCCCGAGGACAGCTTTATTTACCTTCCAGTTGGTGCCTGCACTCTGGAAGGGATCTTCACATCAGTTTTTAAACTGTCCTGTGGCAACTCCCTACTGCAGGCACGCTGGGGACCTGGTGGAGAGGGGAAGTTGAAGTAGTGGGACTGTGGATGCCCTCCCCAACCAGAGCAGCTTCCTTTTTAATCTACTTATACGTTGAGGCATTGATGAAAATTTTTAAAAAAATCACTGATGTGGAACTCCTCATTTCCCAGGCACCTAAATCCCTTCATCAGATTGATTTCTGTGTATTACTTACAATGAGATTTCACTGCAAGTCACCAAGACACAAACTCTTAGTGAATAAATATAATTTTATTTCTCTTTTACCTAAAAACCCAGATTGTGCCTGGTGTGATAGCATCAGTTATGTGGGACCAGACCACACAAGCATTCCGTTCCACTTTCTCCAAATATGTTTTTCTTATTCTTATGGTCAGGCTAGAACTCCACCTATCACACTGATATTTTAAGCATGTTACGAAGAAGGGTGCACACTGTCTTTTAAGACCCCACCCCACCGAAGTTACATTCTTTTTCACATCTCACTGACTGCACCTCGTCTCACTGGCTCCATATAGTTAGTTGCAAGGGAGATCAGGAAATGCAGCCTTGCCCATTCTGGTGCCATATGACCAACTAAAGACATTCATCAAATCAGGATGGGTGTGTGATAGACCCACCGTAGACTGAAAATACTGTAATTTACAGAGGAACTAATGCACCTAAATTATAACACAGCACCCTGTAGGGTACCAGAGGTTCGCCCCATCAATGTGTGGCTGCTTGGGAGCTATGGCTCCTTGCCAGGCCCAGCTTCTCCAGAGAGTGCTCCAGCTCATATCCCTAGCCCAGGAGAAGGTCACACTTCACAATGTGACGTATGGTCTCCAGTGAATGTGTACTGCCTTTTTTTTAACCATCATAAAGCTGAAAAATCTTAAGTTGGCCCATTGTAAGTCAGGAACCACCTGTATTGGGAATTGAGCATAGGTACTAAAAGACACAAACTCTTGTCTGCTGTAGACTGTATCTTCAATCAGTGAGTTGGTCCAAAGCTTGGAATATCTGATTATTTTTCCTTAGATCTTCCCAGAGCAAGCGGATTAGAAGGTGATGCGAAGACACCTTGAGCAGTGACAGCTGAAACAGCAGCAGCTGCTGACTTACTTGCAGGGGTAAGGGCTTACTGCCCTGAGCCATTTAGTGAGAGAACAAATCAATATTTACAGTGCAGCACAGACCTTGGCTATGGAGGAAAGGTTAAATTACATCCAGCACATTCTGCTTCAGGCATGGGAGGACAGACAAATTAAAGAGATTCCCCCTGACTTAGTTAAAAGTTTTAAAAGACATTTAGAGTCAGAAGTTTGGTCACCTGGGAAGGCTACTGGATGCAGCACATGTCACTCCGAGCGTGCAGGTAAGTGAGGAGTGCAGCTCTCACTCAGGTTGTGTGACCCCAAGGGAAAGCTTGGGGTGAAGAGGATACAGGGAAGCAGAGGAGACATGGCGCCCCTCCAGGTCCCTGCACCTTGAATGGGTCTTGCACCTAGTGTGTGCTGAATGAGTATCTGCCAACAAATGAATGAATGGATGAGTTTGGTGTCCTGCAACCCCAGCTTTGTGGGCACCAAGAGGATAGGGTTTTTGAGTTTATTTTTGGATTGGGAATCAAACTGGGGCCTTCACACTGAGCTATATACCCACCCTCTTTATTTTGAGATAGGGCCTTGCTAAGTTGCTAAGTTTCCCAGACTGGGTTTGAACTTGAACTCTTGCGTCAGCCTTCCAGAGTATTATAGGTTTGCAACACCATGCCCAGTAAGACAGGGTTCTTCCAAGAATGGGGAACAATATTCACCCATTGACCAATTCATTTAAGACCTAGCCACAGGAACAGAATTTGGCCATTAAATGAGGAACATCTGTACTGTATTTTTTATAACTGAAGGTCTGTTCAAATCACAGAAGTCTATACCAGTCATAAAAGACAATATTATAAGACTTCCTTTATATGAGAGACCTGGAGTAGTCAAATTCCTAGAGACAGGAAGTAATTCTACTGCAGTGGCTGCCAGGGGTTGCAAGGACCAGGAGTGGGAAAAGGGAAACTGCTGTTTAATGGGTTCGGAGTTATAGTTTGGCAAGATGTAAGAGTTCTGACGTAAGAAGGCAGTGATGATGATAATATAACCATGTGAATGCGCTTAACATCACCGAGCTCTATTCTTAAAAATGGTCGAATGGGAAGTTGTAAGTCATATATATTTTTTACTATAAATTTTAAAATTTAGTCCAAATATTAGTTGCTTTTCATTCCAACTGTAAACTTTTTAAAAAAACATTTTAGCCATATCTTCAACAGCTTTGAAAGTACTCCCACTGTCCACCTGGCATCTATCCAAGGAGAAAGTACAGAGCATTCACCAAAATTCCCTTAAAAGTGATTCTCAAAGTGTGGTCCTGCACCAGCAGTACCAGCATCACCGTGGGTATGCTAGAAATGCAGATTCTCAGGTGTTCTGGAGCTTTCTTGATCTAGAGCCCGGGGGTGGGGTCCAGGTCTGCAAGGGGATTCTCATGTATGTGGAAGGGAGGGAATCACTGCTTTGAGGGTTCTGGGATCTCCATGTTGTTAACCAGCACAGTCATTAGAAGAGCGAGAACAGTGAGAAGGTCTGTGTTTCTTTTCTTCATGAGGGATCTTCACCTTTAAAATAAGGATATGAATGCATCTTTCATCTTAGAGGACTGTTGCAGGGATTAAATGAGATAATATAAACAATGGGTATAATACACTTCCTAATAGATGGTAGGAAAAAAAATCACAAATGCTTAACACTAATAGTATTATAAAGCTTATTTTATGGCTTGTGTTTAGATACCCCCCAAAGCCTTATGTGGTCATAGGTGGAGCTTTTTCAGAGGTAGCTGGATGTAGAATGCATGATTGATTCATGGTGCAATGCTGGGATTAAGGGTGTGTGTTATTAAATTGGTCCACTGATTGGTCTGGCACTGCCCTAATCCCGGTAGCCTAGATAGAGTATAATGGGGCAGAAAGACACTACTAACACCCCTCCATCGTTGTTTTTGCTTTCTTGTGGGCGTCATGAACTGTTCGCCTCTGTGATGCCCCTCTGTCATGCCACCCTGCCTTGCAGCCAGTCAATTACAGACTGTGAACAAAATAAACCTTTCCTCCTTTAACTCTGGGTGATGGATATTTTGTCACAACAATGAGAAAAGAAACTAAGACAGCTATAGCTATATAAATGTCAGTATCTGTAGTATAATTTCAGAGATAAAAATAAAAAATTTTAATACAAAAGTAAGGAAAGATAATTCACATACTTTAATGATAACAAGAAGAAAAGGCGCAAACTTTTGAGAGAATTAGTATAATGTGAACAGGATAGAACATTCATCTTCTAGATAAAGTATTAAATAAAAACTAACATTCTAAAACTCAAAGGTTCTTAAATTTCTTTTAAGATCAGGAAGTCATTTTCTTATTTCTCTCAACATAATTCTTGATATAGGGTAAAGATGATACTGCATATGTGCATAACAGTGAATACTGTTTTCAAAATGAATTCATATCTATTACTTGAGAGAAAAGATAATATAAGAAAGTCATCAGAAACACAGGAAGGTATATTCTTGGAATTCTACACGACCTGTGATAAAGAGCATGTAAAACCATCCCCACCTCCACAATCAGCCTTTGATGGCTCGAACAACTATATATAACAACCTGCTGGCAATCTTAAGTGGCTCAATTACATGAATTCTGATAAATCCTTCAGGATAACTAGTCACAGTATAGTTACATGTTTCAGGAAATGACATAAATCTGTTTTGACAGATTTTGCTGTTTGAAGACCGACAGATTCATAGGACTTTAAACTGATTTTACAAAATCATAGAATAAGAACTGGAAGGATTTCAACTGAGACCACTTTGGACAAAGGTCTCTTTCCTCCAATACTAGAAACTTGAAAAAAAGCACCACACAGCTATCTTCTTTGGTGGATCTAGAATAGAACAATCTCGACAGGCACTTATTCTTATCTCTGACTCACAAACAAAACTATTTTCCCAGAGAGACTACTACATTTTTCCAAAGTGTGTTCCAATTCCCCTAATCCCTTATACAGAGGTCAGGCTCCATAGTAAAATCTCAAAGTTCCTAAACACAAACTTTTTTTTAACCAAAAATCTACCAAGCCATACAACTAAAACATCATGCTTTGAGAGAAACAGTATTTTGGTAAAGAAAAATTCATTCATTCATCCAGAAAATATATATATTAAGCACCAACTACGACAATGTGTAAGGCATATAACTTTTCTTTTTTTTTGGAATTATAGGGGATATATTTAACATTCCATCAAATGAATTGTTTTAAAATGTGCAATACTGTGGTTTTTTAGTATGTTCAGAAATTATACAACCATCACTGCTATCTTATTCCAACAAATTTCCATCACCACCAAGAAGAAATGTACCCATAGCAGTCCCTCCACATTCTTCTTCCCCAAGAAGAGAAATGTGTCTACTTTTTGTCTTGGTGGCATTCCTTCATTCTTGTGAATTTTGGCACATACTTGTCCCCAGGCATTTGTAGACACTGGGGGACAGATTAATAAACAAAATACCTTTAAGTCTTCCCAATGGTATTTTTATTTTAGTATCTGCATGCATATCACAAAAGTGGAAAACTCTACATACATATTTAGTGATACAGAAATACTTAAAATAAAATAGAATATAGTAGGAGATCCCTTATCTCTGATTTCACTTTTCCCAGTTTCAGTTACTCATGTTCAATCTACAATTTTAAATAGAAAATTCCAGAAATAAACAATCCATAAGTTTTAAATTACATGCCATTCTGTGTAGTGTGAGGAAAATCTTTCTCCATCCTGCTTTGTTCTTTCCAGGAATCATCCTTTTGTCCAATATATCCAAGTGTTATATTGTACCCTCCTGTTAGTAACTTAATAGATGTCTCAATTATCAGATAGATTGCACAGTATCACAGTTTCTGTGCTCAATTAACCCTTATTTTACTTAATAAGATGGAAAGGCAGTGATGTTGGTAATTCAGATATGCCAAAGAGAAGCTGTAAAATGAACAGGTGAAAGTTATTCATCTAAGGAAAGAAAAAAAGTTGTATGATAAGGTTGCCAAGATCTATAGTAAGAATGAATAGTCTGTCCACGAACTTGTGAGGAAGTAAAAGGAGGTTCATACTAGTTTTGCTCTCACATCTCAAATTGCAATCGTTGTGGTAACTTCACTTTATCCCATCATACAAGCATAATATCCTCTCCCATCACCATAAGAACAGTAGTTACAGCATGGTAAAATACTTTGAGTGTTGAAACCACATTCACAAAACTTTTATTATATTATATTGTCTCAATGGTTCTATGTTATTATTAGTTATTGGTGTTAAACTCTTACGGCACCTAATGTATAAATTGAACTTTCTCATAGTTATATATGTATATATAGGGAACAGAGTATATATACACAGGGTTTTGTATTATTCACAGTTTGAAGCAGCCACTGGTATTCTTGGAATGTATCCCCTGGAGATGAGGGAAGAGTACCCTGCTCACACGCGCACACACACGCACACACACACGATTAATCAATCATGAAAATACGCAAAGCAGATACAATTTTCTTTCTTATCATTTGACTTTTTCTAGCAAACCAATCTGTGGGGATTTCACCCTACTTTCCTCTTATCCTGCAGGAGAGTTGTAAGATTCTGAACAAATAGCTAACGATAAAGGGTCAGGAGGGGAAGCAAGGACTGGACCATGCACAAACTGGACAGCTGCCTCCAGAACAATCAGAAGGTGTCTTCTCATCCTGTGTCCACATTCCTTTCTCTACAAAACACCACAGTGCTCAGACACTGGCTTAAAACATCAGACAACACAAAAAAAGTAAGTTCAGAGGAAGGCAAAAATCATTAAAAATAACATATCACAGACAAAAGTTCTGAGCCCTAGTAAGTCAAAGACTTGTCTGTTTCAGGTAGAATACACTAGTGTGATTTCACTTTTAAATTTTTGAAGGAAAAATGTGGTTAATTCTAGACATTTGCTGTGACAGGATCTGCAGGCTTCCACCTCCTGGGTGTGAAACACTATGATCAGTTCACAATGAAAAGGTTTTCCCGAAGTTCAATCATTGCTCCAAAGTGATTGCCCCTGCGATTTGTCTTAAACTTGCTGGATTCCTAAGAGGGACATTACAAAGATACATGAATACTGCCATATCTTTATACATCAGCATTTATTTTTCAACAGTATAAATTTAAATGTAGGACTACGGTCAATAGTAATGAAGAAAGAGAGGGGCCGGGGATTTAACTCAGCGGCAAAAGCGTCTGCCTGGCATACGCAAGGTCGTGAGTTCGGTTCCCGGTACCGGAGAAAACCAAAAAAAAAAAAAAAAGAAAGAGAATTAGTAACTTTAAAATAGCTTTATTTGGATAAAGTAGGGCCACACAGTCAAAGTGTTTTGTGTAATTAGATTGATATTATAATTTATCATAGAAATGAGAGAAAGAGGGTACCATTAACAATTAAGCTGAGACAGCAGACATAAACACAGTGACAGACAAATGGGGACAAATATATGATCACCCTATGAGTAGAATCATGCAAAGTCCTACCTGAGAACCAGTTCTCAGTCCTGCCCCAGAACGTAGAATCTAGAGGAGATCAGATACTGTAGCAAATGCTAATCATTATAAAAAGACAGTTTCTTACAACTATTTTTCAATACTCTCTGGATAGGCTCAAGTTACTCTGAATATTAAAAGCTTTAAAAAATAAACCTTGTCGGGCATGGTAGCACACTCCTGTAATCCCAGCACTCAGGAGGCTGAGGCAGGAGGATCATTGTGAGTTCGAGACCAGCCTGGGTTACAAAGTGAGCTCAAGGCCAGCCTGAACTGCATAGTGAGACCTGTTTCAAAAAGACCAAAACAAAAACAAAAACAAAAACAAAAACAAAAAACCAAATCTTGCAACCAGGTACAGAGCAATGTATAGTGAGATGTACCACGAGGACAGATCCAAAATAGGTAAGTGATGAGTACAAGTTGGAGAGAAGATGTTATGGGGTGAGGTGTGCGTGTGCACAGGAGTGCCCACATTTGCACACATATCTTGGTGAGTGGAGAGATAGGGCAAGGAAAAAAGAGGTTGGTGTGATTTCTTTCTTTAAAAGAATTAATGAGAAATACACACAGAGATGCTAATTCAATGGTGACATAAAAAATAGCTCACTCTACAAAATGTAAAACAATGATTTGTGATAAAAACAATAGCTACAACATTTTCTCACAGCTCTTTTTAACATTTTCTGATAAAATTAAGGGTATACTAGTTGTTACTAAATTATCCTTATGTGCAAAAAAGCACATAATAGAGAAACTTTCTACACACACTTTCGCACCTGAATCATGGTACTGAGCTCCTTTACAAGAAAAACAAATGAAAAAGCAGTCAGGCTTTCTAAAAGCTTATTACAAGGTTGTTGGTACCTTATGCTGCAAGCTCTTACCTAGCTACAGAATCAGTGTATACAGTAGGACCTGCTTACAAACTTAATTTGTTTTACAATTTGGGGGAAGATGGTTGTGTTTGTGTTTGTGTTTGTGCTTGTGCTTGTGTTTGTGTAGGGAAGATGGCTGTGGGTGAGTTTGTCACCTGATGTAGAGTTTGCAAGTGGAAGCAGAATTTTGCTGAATGCTTTTGTTCGTGAACCAAATTGTTTACAAACAGAAGTATTTGCAAAGCAAGCTATTGCTGTATTTATAATGATAATATAAACAACCCACAAAATCAGTCAAGTCAAATGAATCCTATCAATTAACCTGATAAGTATATATTGTTGAAATTAGATTTCCATAGATTTATATATGGTAACTTGGTTCTTTTGAGTTTGGCCTCCCTATTCTACTGAATGTCATAAAATGACTCCATTCTCCAACTGCTCTTCCCCATTCTGGTTCTATGTGGAGCATTCACTGTCACAAATACTGCCCTGTACTGTCATTCGGCCTTGCTTTGACTGGAAGGCACTATTTACATTCACCTCTGTTCTTTGAGCTGCTGGTTATTGAAGAAAAACTACCTGGTACCAATGCCCTAATAGCCACGCATCACCGTAGGACTCAAACTCAAACCAACATTTCATTTCAAGGTGGTAACCTAGCGAGTCCCAAACATGCTTATGTTAAATTTATTTTAAAATCATCAAAATGGGGGCTGGGGATTTAGCTCAGCGGCAAAAGCACCTGTCCGGCAAGCGCAACGTCGTGAGTTCGGTTCCTGGTACCTGAGAAAAACCAAAACAAACAAACAAACAAACAAACAAAAAAATCATCAAAATGATTTTCACTAGAATCGTAAGTTCCACACGGTCAGGGATGTGGATCTATTTTGTTGACTGTGATAATCCCAGAACCCAGCAGAATATCTAAAATGTACTAAGCTCCATCCCCCACATATATGTGTATTTGTATAATACGTACCCACAGATATATTCACATACAATTAATTTATGTTTAAAAATGAATGGAGAATTCTCAACAAGAACACCTGTGACTACGTGAAATATATCTATGATCTCAGTCTCCTAGAACCTGAAGGGATAATGTAGGCCAAGCCTCCTTCCAATGGCTTTGACAACTGTATGTACACACAGAAGAACTTCACTCTGATGCTCACTTGATTTTACATCCACATCACTGTGACAAAAAGCAGTGGCTCACAAAGTCACCAGTCTTTCTCAAGAATATCTATTCACTGGCAAAGAACTGCTTTGGATGAGCAAAACCCAAAGTCATCAAACTGTGGTGCAGTGGAGCATAAGAGAGAGGAGCGGGGAGGGAGCTAGAATCTGTTGTCTTCTCATCTGCTGTAGGTCAGCAGACACTGTGATAGAAATTTGACCTCTGTTGCTTAAACTTCCCAAGAACTCTAAGAGGTGGGCTTTATTATATTACTTCTTGACAGATAAACTGATGCTCAGAGAAATGAAACAAGGCTGGCAGAGTAAGGGACTGGGCAAGTGGGTTTGGGATCCTTCTACAGTTCCCTGAAAGAAGTGATGCTTGGCAAGGGCGGGGCAAACGGGCAAGTATAGGAAGCAGAAGGGGAAGGGAAGATTTCCTGTCTTGAAGATAATGGATACATCAAAAATAAAATGATACTGCCCCATTTATTTCTAAGAAACATAGCAGAACTTTTTTTTAAAACTCTCATAATCCCAGCCAGAATTTCATTTGCTTTGGTTGTAAAAAGTTTGGCTTTTAGTTGATCTTTGCAGAGGATCCCCTGTCACTTCAAGGACTGGTGACAGGCATATTTATAGGTTTTAATCCAAGCTTCCTGGAATCTTCAAAGATAAGGTTTACCCCAGCACTTGAACAACACATTATAGTACCCATCCCTAAATAAAACTACAGACTTTCTTACATTTATCCCATTTATTGGAATGGACTTTTGACTTACTAAAGTAAAACTCCAGTGGGGAAAAAACTGATCTGGTTGTGTCAGCCTATAGCTCATGGAAGGCAGAACTAAACAGATGTGCAGCCAGCTGTGGCTCTGGTGATGCAGCTTGGACTGTAATCTCAAGGTTGACTCTTACTGGCTGTTTGTCTTTGAACAAGTTTCTTGAACTAATTAAGGCTTACTTTCCTTATGTGTAAAATACAGATGTTACCAGTAGCTCTCTCAAAAAGTCTTTGTGAATGTATGCATGTAAAACACTCAGCATTTGACATATAATAAGAATTAAATAAATGTCAGTTATTATTATTAGATTATGACTAGAAAATATTAGCGCTAACGTGATGATACATGGTAGAAATAGGCCATGTCTACTATTTTTAGACTGACCACAGTAGATTGTCACATTTACATAACTGGAAGCGCATGATACTGTAAACTACCCTACAACTCACCCTTTTTATATGCAGTGGCATTCTCCCAAGAATACTTAGGACCATATTTGGAAAAGAAATCACAAAATCTTTTTCATTAAAATAATGAACACTGTTTGGCTGCAAACCAAGTAGTAAAAAATAGAAAAATTTACCAAGGCGAAAACTGTTACAGTGATACAGGAATGCGCCCACACAAGATTCGATGTAATTTTACCCTTCTGGTATACTTTTCCTTAATTCAAAGAAATTTTTTGAGTCTATACTGCCATCAAGTTACTCAAAATAAGCAGTACTAGATGAACACAGAGCAGACCTATAGCCAACACTCACCCCTACTACTTAGGTTCCAAAAGAACAAAAAGGAAAATTCAGAGATGAAGAATGATAACAGCTTGGGGAAGACCAGCGCATGGACAAGTGTTATTTATTTAAGGCATTTGGTCCCCCAAAGACTATTTCTGATGTGCTATTCCGACACACACAGGGCAAAAGGGACAAAGGGACATGTGTAAACACAGTTATCTTCTAGAAGCCCCTTTGGGTCCTCTTGTCCTCCTAAAAGTGGAGATAAAGACTGAGGAGGCAATTACATACAATTACCTAAAGCAAATTAAATTAAAGCAAATTGAATTAAAGGGCACCCATAGCAACAACTTGGCACTGTTCCTAGTCCCACCAAGTATACTTCCCCAAGCTGGAGCACTGATGTTCTGATGTTTCTTCTCTTTATGTTCTTCCTCCATAGTACAGGTAGCTTTCTGCCACCAGTGTTATTTTTAATATTTTCTAGATGTAATAGCAAATATCAGTTTTTATCTCTTATGTGCTAGTAGGCGATGCTTAACATGGTGCAGTATTTGCTTTTTAATTTAAAACATCAGTTTTAGCCAATAACTGTGTACTGTATGTGTGACGGAATGGTTGATGAATGTAAAAACAAGTCAGATGTCAATCTTCTCTGCTTAGTCAACAATTATTTAAAAGTGCTTACGGTAATTCCTGCGGGGCACCGGACTAGGGAACTGGGTGAGGAAAGGCTGCTGAATAAAAGAGGAGTATGAGTCCCATTCCGGAGGCACTTACATGAACCGAAAGCCAGTGGAAGGGAAAGACTGCATGCTATGACGACGGCATAATGTAGGAAATGGCTATGCATTATATCTGCCTAGATAATCAGTAATGGCTGATAGGGTTAAAAGGTGTCTCCCTCCGAAATTCAAGTGCTGCCAATGAGGTGGTGTTAAAGGTGAAACCTTTAAGAGACGACTAGGGATGAACGCTCCTCCCTCACAAATAGGATTAGGTGCCCTTATAAAAGGGCCTGAGAATAGGGCTCACTACTTTTGTCCTTCCGCCATATGACGCAGTAAGCAGGCCTTCACCACAGGCCGGCACCTTGACCTGGACTTCCCAATTCCAGATCCGCAAGAAAATACATTTCTGTTCTGTATAAAATTATTCAAGCTGCAGTACTCTTGTGATTGCAACGAAAACAGACTAAGACAATGAATCTATTAGTATGCTTATGTCCAGCTTAGACTTGACCACTACCATCATCGACCAATAGTTATTGACTATTCCCTAAACAGCTCCAAGGTAAGGGTCTGAAATCCAGTTTAATAATAAATTGACCCCAGATTCTGATGCATATTTGGTACAGACTTGGGAAAATATTGCAAATATGAGACTATAATGAAGAATAAACAGGAACTCCATGCTCCTCAAAATCTCTACACATTCCTACGAGTCAGTCACGCAAATGTCAACATCAAATATTTAAATTTCTAACCCCCTTTTTAAAGAGTAGCAAAACATACATAATACAACATTTATAGTTATAACCATTTTTAGGTAGACAAAATTCAGTGGTGTCAAGTACAATCACACTGTGTCACTATGCCTCCTTTCACAGCTTGCTTTCTTGTCAGTGAGAAGGTCACATCTGGGTGTTTACTGACATACAGCCGGTGACGGTAAGCCCTGGCCTCTAATGCTTTAGTCAGGCTTAAACACACACCACACACGCACACCACACACACACACCCCCACACCCACTAGGTAGAGAAACTCAGGAGCAGCAAACACGTCTTCTTAAATGTCAACTAGAATTTCCTGGCAGTGTCTGCCTGGAATGCCGTGTGGGAATGTAAGTAAAGAGCCACGACTGAATAGAGCCTCTTGCATCTGGTGTGGGCTTGGCTGACGGTGGCATGCATGCTGCATATTTATTGTCCTTGTACTAGTCATTTTAGTACAGCGCCATAGAAACAGAACAGGGCTTGGCCTTTTAATAAGCACACAGTCACAGATGATAGCTCTGTACAGCATCCCTGGGATTCATCAGGCTTTGCAAGAGCTGATGACATGAGCCACTGGGCTGGCACCAGCTACTTGCCTCGGAACTATCTGGTTTGACTCCATTGAATTCACTCAACATTGAGGGTGTTCTCACTATGTGCAAGAGATACCATTCTAGGTGCTGCAGTAACTAAAGGCTAGGGAGGACAAGTTCAGTGGGAGTTAAGGCAGGTTCTTATAATCATTACATGGGGAAGGATATAATTCTTCTTAGGGAAAGACAAAATGGTACTGGGAGTCAGGCTATGTGACTGGGGTCCTGCGGTCTCAAGGCCAGTGTGACCTTGCTTTAGCAATAGAGAAGTATGCGGAAGGCTGCCATGTTTCACTCCTAACCACGGTGCTCCTAGGGCAAGATAACATCGCTGAGGAAAATGTAAAGAATGCAGGCATCCAGGCACGGGGAAGAGCTCCTCCATTCTTTCCTCTGCCTACCACAGTTGCTGTTCCGGGAAAAGTACACCACCCCCTCTCTGTGCTCCTGGCTTGCTAAGAAAAGTGGGTCAACCATGGAGATAGGAGTGCCTGTCCACTTCAGGCAGGTTCCTCCTGGTGCCTTTGTACCTTGAATATTGTCTTTTGTCTTTCTTTATTCCCTATGGTCCCCCTACAAGTATCTGGGGGTCTGATCAGCCCCTGGCAAATGGAAGTCAAGATCATCATTTATATTCAGTGAAAGGTCAAATGGGCGATGAAAAATCAGAGAGTTGTGACAAGTAGCATCAAAGGCGCAGAGAGGGCAGAGAGAGCCACGACCTATGGCTCAGGCCCAAGAAGGACCTATGGTGAGGGGACAGTCACTGGCACGGAGAAGAGAGGGCACAAGATCTGCCATAAGAAATTCTTGGCAAAATATTTCCACCTTTGTTTCTGAAGGTACTTTCTGTACAGGAAAAGTTATAAACATACAGAAGTCAGAAGAGCTCACTCTGCCACCATCAGCTGGGGGATTTTTGGTAAGTCTCATAACCTCTCCACACCTCCTATCTCCAAAATAGGAAGAACTGTGTCTAACTAATCGAGATGTCTTTTTAGGGTACCTAATACCTTTTGGTTCTCTTCATTTAAGGAAGCTCTAAGTAGAATAGTAGGCCACAGAACTTTATCAACCCATATTTATTAAACAAGCACAGTATTTGGGAAATTTAAAGGACTTTTAAACCTCAGTTCCCACTTTCAAGGAATCCATCAACTGTTGGAAAGAAGAAAATGCATATCTTAAAAGCCTAAAAGAAAAGAAGCTACATGCATCAAATGTCATAGCATGCTCATTATGTTAGGAACTTGTACTCTCTGAGTACACAATATTCCTTTGGGAACACTGAAGCAGCCAGAAAGATCTCTATAATCTAGGGAAGGAAGGGTGAGACGTATACACACTACAAACACATTTTCTATTTCAGCCCTCATCTTTACTAACTGTGCGACCTTGTGCACATTTCTAACCTTCCTGAGTCTCCAATCCCACAGTCATAAGGAGCAGGGTAATCTCTTTCCTGTTTTCTCCTATGGGAGCTATGAGATTCAAACAGAGTAGTGTACAAGGATGGGCTTTTCCAACCACCAAGAGCTATACAAGGCAAGACATCACCATTACCACCATCTCAAAGGGCAGAAGTAAAATTTCTGTTAGTAAAACATGGGCTCACTTCCTCCTCACTCGTGTGTAGACTGGGAAAAACAGAAAAGCCCAGCTGAAAGTTCACCTGCTTACACTGTGAAACTTGCACTGCAGAAGTTTGAGTCAGATGTGCAGTCATCCTTAAATTCAGGATTAGAAGTGGACGTGGCCTGACCTACTTGTGCAGGTGGGCAGATGCACCTGGGTGGCCCCTGCACACGCCACTCAGACACACGCACACTATGCTCTGCTTAGTGACACCAACAGCATGTTTTTCACTACATGTTTGCACAGCCAACAGAAGTTTCTGATGAAAATGAAAAATTTTATTCTGGGTTTCTGTGTGGAAAACTACCTGAAATCTCTAGACTATTAGGGGAGGCGGGGGCTCCCAACACTCAACAGCAAGCAGTTAAATACTGAACTGGAAACAATCTTCCCTTGACATTTTGGTCTCAAAGCCCCATGTGTCTTCTAGAAAGAGGGGTGTGAGTTACCAGCACTGCCTCTTCTTTGCTCACAAATGAGGTCTGAAAGTCAGTCCCTCGGCCTCCATTTCTCCTGAGGATGGTCTAGGCTGGTGTTGGCAAACCTGTGGCATGCATGTTGCAGTGGGCTGTTTCTATCATTAAAAACTTTGTTACTGCTTGTTTCTTTTAAGATAAAAGATGTTAACATATGAGTTGTTTTTTCTAAACTAAAACCTCAGTATTCAGGTTTAATTGCAGTGTTGGCATTTCACGATAAATGAATAAGTTTGGGGTTGCAGTTTGGGCACTTAGTCTCTATAAGGTTCACCACCACTGGTTATTTCATCTTCTGTTGATCTTTCCTTCTTTCCCACCCCAGGACCTTTGCACAGGCTGTTCCTCTATCTAGAACAGTGACGGTGAACTTTTTAGAAACCAAATACCCAACAATGCAACCCCAAACCCACTACTTACTGCAAAGTGCCAACACTGCAATTAAACCTGATTGTTGAGGTTTTCGTTTAGAAAAACAACCCATACGCTTGGCTCACATGCTGACACAGTGGGCTCTGCATGCCTGCCGTGGCACACATGCCATAGGTTTGCCACCACTGATCTAGTGGATTTTTAAAAAATTATTCCTTATACAGGGAAAAGTCTAATATCAATTGTAGCTGCGTATCACATTACTGATCTTCAGCAAGAAAACAAGAGGATGTAGGGTACATGCTAAAAAATGGGTGGTGCCCAGTATGGTGATAAGACTGTGAGTCTGTCCCTAGAGACTTGTAAGCAGGACAGCTGTCCCCTCTTCCTTCCTATGGCTTGCCAGAGGTCAGACACCCAGAGGTCAGAAAGCAGCTGCACAGGCCTGTTCTGGTCCATCCCCTCAAGGGACGCCAGTGGAGGGGCGTGAATGTTCTAGGCAGCCCATGCACACTGAGGAGACGCACACTGGGGCTCCGGAGATCAAGATCAGCCTAAATCTGCAGCAGGGCCGCGGTGGCTGGCGAAGGCAGCGCTGTGTGGAAACTGAATCTGACGTCTGTCTTGCCTCACTCTGGGGAGGTTATACGACCTCAGTGCCTTAGTTCTCTGCTCTGTAAAACAGGAATGGAGAGAACTTTTTGTAGAGATTAGTGATTGCCATGAAGTAAGTGTTCACCGCGTGGTAGTTATCATCAGCCGTGAAGCAAGTTTAACTAAAGACACTGGACCTGGAAAGGTGCCAACGGCCTGGTCATCCTGATGAGAGTAGGATTTTATTAGTGTCAGCCCCACAAGTATCACTTCATGAAGATCCCATGAATTAAATTAAATACAGCACATTAACACTATTTTATTACCTTGTCATCTGGTACTATAAAAGTTCTGTTCTGAAAGCTACTGAGGATGCCAGTTGCTCAATTTCTACTGTCTCTCTAGCTTTCCATGTATTTGGCATTGTACTTCTTGCTAGTTCCCCTGGTTTCCTGGAACACCACTTCCTGGTTCGCTCACTTCTCTGACGATTCCCTTGCCCTGACCTGGCTCCTGGTCTGGTTTTTTGTTTTTTGTTTTTTTTTCCAGTACCGGGAATAGAACTCACGACGTCGTGCTTGCCAGGCAGGTGCTGTGCTGCTGAGCTAAATCCCCAGCCCCTCTGGCTCCTGGTCTGGATCAGTGGGGTGATATCTCCCCTTGCTCCATGGCTGTTCTCCATGATTCTCCAAGCACACTACACCCTGCTCCTTACTTAGTTGTTCACCTCTATTCTGATATCTTTCCACTCTACTAGTTTAGCCATGTTTCCTCTTCTGAATGTGGGGCCTAAATTTTCCCAGTGTCCCAATATACCTCAAATTGACTGACCACACCTGTGCCTACTTGGAGTAGCGCCCAAACCCCTACCAGCCAGCCAGGATGGAGGTCTGCAGGAAAAGCCAAAGGCAAATTCTCGCCTTGGAGACTATGTAGCGTGGTGGCGCTGTTCCTGATTCTTTTTCCCCCCTTTGGTAATGGGGACTGCGCTCAGGGCCTTTGCACTAAGCTACATCCCCAGCGTGTTTAATTTTTTTTTAATTTTGGGATAGGATTTCTCTAAGTTGCTAAGTTGCTCAGGCTGGGCTCAAACTTGAGATTCTCTTACCTTAGTCTCCCGAAGATGGGTATCTGATTTTTAATTCTGACTACTTGAGTTCAAGTCCAGGCCCCACTACTTATTAACTGTGGGACTATGGGAAGTTATTTATTTATTCTGTCAAATAGATATTTAACAGCCTCATGATAGTGGTTGTGAAGATCAAATCAGTTCATACCTAGATCAAGTACTTAGAGGAAAAGTCTGTGGTACACAGCACGACATGAGCACGGGCCACCACTACAACTCTTCTTCAGGAATACAACAGAAAAAATACGAGTGAATCAGGCTCAGTAGGTTTCCCAGGCAAATGTTTTAAGACTGTTAATCTGCTTTCTACTAGGGAATAAACCATGGTATTTGGCAGAAATGAAGCCATTAATCAGAACTTAATGTTGACTGTGATTGGCAACAAACCATGTTTCCTATGTGGCAATCTGGTCAATAGGACAGATGCAGCTGCCTAGTCCGTCAGAGCCAGAGGAATTGTAAAGATCCCATGACAGAGCGGCCACCGAGCTTGAGGAGCACCCAAATCATCAGGGGAACTTTAAAAAAATACTTATTTCAGGGCCCTGACTCAGAGAATGTGTCTCATTAGGTCTGAGAGGAGTCCTAGGAATCTAGGATGTCATGTTTGTTTGGGATCCACTGATTTACTTCATTCTCTTCCTGTCAAAGATGATGGAGCTAAAACCCAGCAGGATTAACCTGTCCCACATCTAAGACTAAGTAGCAGAGGCAAAGCTCACACGTGTCACACAGGTCTCCTCCACCAAAATCATCTCTAGAAAGTTCAACAAAGAAATGAATCCTACAGTGAGCACTTATTGTCCAATAGTAAACATATAAGCATACCCTTGTTCAGTTCATTATAGGAACAGGTAGGTTCTGGCTCGGTTTCATGGGTTCTTCCATTTGTAGAGATAAGTGCTATTGAAAAATGTTTCTAATCTGTTAGGTCAGTAACAAGAGAATTTAACCATAATGTAACTTAATGTAACTTAAATTTAACCATAATGTAACCATAATGTAACTTAAAAGAAAACCTGGTTTTTCTTTTTTTACCTTTTTGTCTCAAATTGGCTTTGGGAATCTTTTGAGTAAAAAGCAGATTAACAGTCTTAAAACATTTGCCTAGAAACCTGCTGAGCCTGATTCACTCATATTTTTTCTACTGTATTCTGGAAGAGAGTTGTAGTGGTGGCCAGTGCTCATGTCGTGCTGTGTACCACAGACTTTTCCTCTAAGTACTTGATCTAGGTATGAACTGATTTGGTTTTCTCCACAACCACCATGATGAGACTGTTAAATATCTATTTGACAGATGTGGAAAAAATAAATCATAACGTGTCTTTCTTTATGTACAAGAACAACCTATTCTAAATTCCCGGCAAGTGAAAGATCTATCCATCAAAGTTTCAGTAGGTAAGAGAAGAATGATTTTTCAACTTCCAAACCTTCTAATGATTGGAGAGAAACTCACTGCCAGCTGTGGCTTTGGCAGTCACAGCCCGTGGAAACAGCATGTATTGTCTCTGTGATTAGCACAGGCAGCAACAGAATGTGAAACAATGACCTCATAACTCAAGTGTCCACTCCCTCGGCAGAGCCCGAGGTCCCACTAGAAAGATAAGGCCCAGGCTTTATCACGCTAGGCCAATGCCTGATGTGATCTGTGGCCCCAGTGACCAAACAGTACTTGAAAGATCTGGAAAACAGCACGCTCAGGAGTGGCTCAGAGGCCCCCACCCAAAAACCTATGTTATCTGTTCACAGTTGTTTTCCAGAGTGCAGCTGGTAAAGGAGGGTTGGACTCTGCTGGGTTTCCATTTATTCTAGGTTTCTGCACTCAAAACTGGCCTGAGGCCACAATGAAATCAGTGACACAGGGTGATGCTATGGCTCACGACGACCTCATTTTCCTCTATTCCCAAATGCCTCCTCTGTTTCTCCAGATTATTTTTCTTTTCTCTTTTTCTTTTCTTCTATTTTTCTTAGAAACTGGTGTCAATTTAAAAAAAAAACTTAAGTCCTAAAGAAGAGTGATACTTTTAGCTTTTTCCCATCTGCAGAAGGGATTTGATAAAATCAGGAAGCAAGGTTGAGACCATGAAAAGAAAACCATGGTTCAGAACAGGAGGTTGAAGGTCGATGGGTCACAGAATATCTCCCCTGCCCCACAATCTTGCTATGGACCGACTGTCACTAGATCTAATTGTTCTTTTCAATCCACACAAAAATCAGCTGGGAGAGGGGTGCTTTAAAAATGCAGATTCCTGGGCACTAAGCCTGGAGTCTGATGCAGAAAGTTTGGGGTGGGGCCTGCATTCTCTCAGGCTTTCTGGCCACCAGAGGCCCCATCTGTGGGGAACACACACTGACATCCTTCACAAGCTCTGCATAAAACTGGTGAACAGTTTCTTTGTTCTAGATTGTGACTCTAAGTAGGCAACTTGAATGTCTGATTCTGCCTCACACGTAGTGACGGCACAGGTGGATTTCCTGAAATCTCCTGTTGCAATCTCTCTCACACCCGTAAGTACAGGTGAGGTGGGTATGAACACACTTTTAGAAATGTAAGGCAACATAAAATGTAAATCATTATGATCTACTTTTTCATTTTCACTCATTTATAACTTATTTTTAGAACATTTTGGCAAACTGCTTCTGAGGGATTAGAGAAATAAAAAAAAAAATTCCCAGGGGCCCAAATTAGGATATACTATGCAGCCTGAGCCAGTTTTCAGGGAAAATGTCACATTCTCTAAATGTAATAAAGAATAGGATGAATTTATAGTATAGTGAATCCCAGAATGCCTAAAGTCAGCGTGATGATGGACGGGGCACGCCTACCCCACACACTCACAGAACCAACTGTTCATTCTTGTGCTCACACACCCCTAGATTCCAAACGAAACATGCATTCAATTTTTAAACAATTTTTGTATTTCCAATAATTACTTCAACTTTCTTCTCTCAATAGTTATCTTTAAAGCTACCACAAAAGAGCATTTTTCTGTGAGAGGAGGGGCCTTGTTCAGTGCCTGCTGCTGTCCTTATAGGGAGCAGAGAGAGTATAGCCATCCCCACCAACACCACAGAGCACAGCAGAGACACCCAGCAGGCGCTCTTACCTGAACTAGACCTGCCTCATCAGAAAACTAACTATGCTTTGAAATTTAGACAGCAATCCATTGAAGTCAAACTTCCAAGAAATTACATCAGTCCTTAAAACAAAATCATGATAGTACAACCAAAAACTTGGTTCTTGACCAAGAGTTTCAGAAAGCACAGCATGGTTTGTAGCTTAAATTTTTACACATGCAGAGAAACTCGGAGGTAGAGTTGAGTTTCGATAGATATCGCCAATGAAGAGTCATAAAAGTCTCTTTCTCTGCTGCCGAATTGTAATATTTCCCCAGGTTTTTCTTCCGACTGAAAAAGAAAAATAGGTCATGGGCAACCTTTATTACAAACACGGAACCACAAACGACCAGTCCACAGCAATAGTCTCTTTCCAGGTTTCTTACTTCCACATCGCCTTCATGGAGCTGATATTCAAGGGATCTTTCAGAACTATCTGTGCCGAAAATACACACCAATTCCTTTCCCTGATGTATAAGGCCCTGCCCAAACCTGGCTCTTATTTTGGACCACTTTGGTCCTTTCCTACTACATCATGGCCACAAAAGCCTTTTACCTGGCCTTTAATGCATGTTTGTACCACTTCCTTCTGGAATGTCTTCTGCCCTCATCCTCCACAGGGCTGCTCTTCACATTAGGGTCTCCGTTTAAAGTCTGTAGTTTTCAACGAGACCTTCCGAGGCCAGCGAATCTCAGGTGCCTGTTTCACCACTCTATATCATGATGCCTTGACTGATTGTCTGCTGGGACCTACCTCCAGCTGATAGTTTTCTTGAACAACTACATTATTATTATTATTATCATCATTTTTATTTATTATAATCATCTTCTTCAAATGGAATGTAAGGGCCAAATTAACAGGGCCCTCCCTAGTCTAGAACCATTTCTGGAACATAGCAGGCCCACAGACATTTACTGGATCTGTTAAAAATGGGAAATACTGGGGTTGCCTAATTCATGTTAAATCTTAAAGAAATCTTAAAGTTCAAGTATTAATTTTGGGCTCAGAGATGTGTACTCACAGACCCAATTAGTTTAAATCACTGTCCTCTGCTGGGGCTAACTTAATTAAAACATAATTCAAATGTTTCATGTCCTTTATAAAATTTAATATTAGCCACGTTATTATTAGTGGAGTGCTGTGAACATCTAGAAATTATCCCGATAACCATGAAAGGTTTTGACTTGGGGCACAACCACCAACTTGAATAGATGAGAGTGCAGCATATGTCACTGGGCTCGAATCTCATCACTGCCTAAATTACTCTCTGGGAAGAAATTCAGCAGATTAATCTTAAGTACATTATTGGGGCAGTATATCCAGTGCTACCCTGATCATCTAAAAAGGCTTTATCTGAGTTATGGTTAGGGGCTTAACTTGGATAAGGGATGGGGGAGACTCAAACATTAACTATCATTTAAATGTTATTCTAGGTCTAGGAAAAAGCAATTTGTTAAGTAAAGGTCATAGGAAATGTTTATTCAGACATTTAGATATTTTAATATTTTTCTAGAACAATTGGTAGATTCTAAATATAGTTCACAAGTTTTTAAGGTCAGCAGAGAGCAGTAAACATGTTGGGATATACACAGTCATGCTGAAGACAACTGAGATTCAGTCATAACAATCTACAAAAAGTAATACCATTTGTACTGGATTTGGTCATAAAACTGTTTTTTGACAAACACATATTAAAACCTACTAGTAATTTTAAATAGTGATATAAAAAGCAACAGTGGAGAAAATAAAACTCAAATCAATATTTCTCCATTTTAATATGCAGTATTAAAGGCCTAGGAGTCAGAAATTTTATTATAATACCCAGAGGAGTAAGAATTACTATTAGCTAAACTGCATTAATAAACATCTCCTGAAAATACAGGCTAGGAAAAATGAGATGTGCTGTGCTTTTCGTCTGTCAACAGATTTCTGAGAAGCACTTGGCACATTTGTCTGTTTATATTAATCTACTTTTCAGACTTGGCCAAACCTCCTAGAGAGAATGGAATAGGAACATAAACTTTTCAGACCTAAGAAAAGAACAAAATATTATGATTTTATGTTTAGGTCCTAAGGCATATTGCTATCCATAAAAGCCAGTGGCATCTCTCATCATATTTATTTACCTGCTAATGCCAGCAAGTCCCTGAAGCTTAAAATCCTGAGGCCACTGAGAGAAAAACAGCACTTATGGGGGGAAAATAACTTCAATAAATTTGAAATTATTATTTTAAATAATGCCTTCACTTTTAGAGATTTCTACCTCAGTAAATCTGGTCGTCGATGTTTAAAAGTGGCTTCCAGTCACTATTCAAAACCCTTCACACAATGTGACACATTGCTGACCTATTCTTTATTCTGAATAAAACTAATGCACTCTGTGGGCACTTTTAACGGCATTTTAAAAGCAAGTCATTAGTAAGAATATAAGCAGAAAATGCTACATAATAAATACAAAAATATGGGCACTTGGGATTGAGAGAATTTTAAAAATATCTCAAAAGCTGTGATTGTTTTAAAACTGGGAAGGGTTGCTGCTTTCTTTCTTTGTATTGTTTTTTTGTTATTGCTATCTAATAACACTGTCTTTAGGTTCATTATAGTTCAATGCAGTAAGATTCACCCTAGAGCATTTATTTTTTTCCTTCTTTCTCTGTTAGATTCTGAAAAACAGTTCTTCCATTAACTAGATCCATGGGGGATATATCCTTTCTTGACTGGCTTTCATGGGAGAGCAGACTTTCTAATTTTATAGCACAGACAGACAATTTGTGGGTGGGACGTGCTGAGTTCATCTGAAGCGGCTCCCGCCCGGACTGCAGGATTCCTTCCACAGCGTGTGTGCCATCTGGGTGTCAATTTGTTGCTATAACCTAAACAACTTTCCCAGGTGACATAATGAGAAACCAAATGGAAATAGTGTTAAGGCCACATGAAACACAGACGATGGCTACCCCGCCATTCTGCAAACAAACTTCCCTTTCTTATGAGCAAAGTTTCTGCGTTCCCTCTGTCCCTCTTCAGTGGCTCTCTGTCCCACCCAGAGGAACCACAGAAGATCCCAGGACACAGAAAGAAGTGCAAAAACGGAATACAAATTACTCCCGCAACTATACAAATAAAATAAAATAAAATAAGGCCCAAAGTCTTTTGTCACCACTCGTGGTAGCTAAAGGTGTGATGTGATCATCAAAAGGCAAAAGCACTGATGGAGGAACGAGACCCTGAGCGTGGCAGAGAGACCCTAGGGCGACTCCAGTGACCACCCCCCTCTTGTTCATGCCTTTCTGCAATCCTCTCTGTGAGCGTGACTTGCGACTTGCTTCTAACCAACAGCAGCACAGGGTGCAGGGGTGTCATTCTCATAATTTTCACATCAGACTCCGGTCTAGTGAGCTGGAGTGAGTCTTTTTCCTGCTCAGCGGCATAGGGAGCTAGGGGGAGAAGCACAACTGGCAAAGCGCTGAGGGTGGAGCCTAGTCTACACCTAGCAAAAAACTGATTCCTCTGTAAATCCTACCCATAATCCCAATGAGCAATGAGGCAGACCCCCGCCCCAGGCAGGCCTACAGATCAGAATGTAGCCCAACAGACACACTGATTACAGTCTGTGAACCCTGCTCTACACACCGGCTTCTTCTGCCCCATAGCAACTGTGAGATAAGAAATGGGCATTGTTTTAAGCTATGAAATTGGTGGTTATTTGCCACACAGAAACAGAAAATTAATACATTGAGAGAGGAAATGAGGGTCTGTCTTGGTTACTTTTTTCTTGCTGCTGGGACAAAATACCTGACGCCCAAAATTAAGGAAGGAAAGGTTTATTTTGCTTACAGTTCGTGGAAGTTTCAGTCCGTACTTGGCAGATTATAAGGCAGAGTGGCACATGGCAAAGGGCTGCAGCTCATGGAGACAGAACACAGCTAAGCCGCAAGCACACACCAGGGCGGAATGGGGGAGGAATGTCCTAAGCACTCTTTTCCTCTCCCTTACATATGCAAACTATCCACTCCTGGGCGGGTGCAGCTCTCACACCCATATTCAAACTCTAATAGCCTGCCCCTCAAGCCTGGCCGCTTGAGGCTTTGGGGGGACACACAGATTCAAACCATAACAGGGTCCTTCGCTGCCCATCCCTAAAGCGAGTCAGAGTCAGCCTAAGTCTGGCTGAAGAATTCTTTGCTAACCCCCTTTTTGTGCAAATAGTCACTGAAAGCAACATTCAGGGAGTGATGGACAGAGCCAGGTAAGTGCTGTGGCAACCATTCTAAAGGACATCTACCAGCCTCTTAGATGATCTGAGTTCTAAAATGCAAAGCTTATTAACCAGAGGGACCTCTTAATCTGATAATGAAAAATAATAGGCACAGAGACATGTTCAAAAATCTTATTATACTATACCAGAAACTTCTAAGTGGCTTTACTTGAAACTACTTGAAATGCAGAACAGTAAAAGACAATCAATTTGTCTTCATCTCTGTATAGCTGATGTTTTTGCAAATAAGCTTCCCTTAAATCTCCTTACCTGTGAGTTCATATAATAATTTTTTAATGAAAGTAAATTAAGAAAAAATGGGTCATGCAACCTTCTACCTTGAAGGTCTTTTTTTACAGGGTTGTGATACTTCATGTGCTAATTTATTCCTATGTTAATTCTAAATTATATTTTTAGACTTTCAATAACTTCTTCATAGCTTTTTAAAATAGGATGATGACTTCAAAAGTGAACCACATAAATTGACTTGCATAAACTACATAAAAGCTACTAACTACGGAATCTGTGATCCCCATAATAAAGGAAGCTGAAGCCTAAATTGAAACCGATTATAACTTTAAATGTAGGCAACATATGTTCATGGTTCCATTAGTCCTCCCCTTCAATTGTCCGACATCAGTATCAAGTATTTGATTAACGACATGGCTACTGGACTAGTATTTGGATACTTTAGCTCTTCGTTGAATTATGTCTTATAATGATCAGACAGCAAGTGTTAATATAAGCCATTCCTGATATTAACCATGATATATGCCACACACGTAAATTACTTCTATGGTTTTTTTTTTTTCTAATGCTAAATGTTCACAAATAAACCTAACCTTTGAAGAATATTAATTAAGCATTTATAGACATTAAGAGTTTATTTGAAGTAAAAACACACATACATGGTGTGATAAAAAATACTATGGTGTGAATGCTCAAACTTTTTAAAACCAATTAGCACAGTAAAGAACATATTGCCAGTAATCCGCCTCAGAACAATTCCCCTTGCTTAAAACACAGTTATCCATCATTCTTGCTGTATTTTGAAGCAGCTATGGACAAAGTCCTCTTTCACGTGTTCAGCTGTGCTGTGGTGGCAGCCTCAGTGTCCTGAGCTGATTCAAAACATGTACCTTTCATAGTCATTTTGACTTTGTGGAAGAGTCAGAAAAATTGGATGGTGCCAGATCTAGAGAATAAGGTGTGTACAGACACAACGTAATTTTTTTTTTTGCAAGCCTGCCTTTCCATTGGATGGCACGTGACAGCAGCATTCACATCATATTTTTTGACCATGTCTCATGAAGACACTCACGGAAGAGGACTTTTATTTGCAGAACTGCTTTATAAAGTGGCAAGAACAATGAAATAATTGTTCAAAGCAAGGGTGTGGGGAGTATTTTGGGAGGAATTAATGGCAAGGTATCTTTTACTGTAATAAATTTCTAAGATTTAAACATTCACCATATAGTTTGATCACACCATGTAGTGTCATCCCTGTAATGATGAAAGGCAGAAAATGGCGTTAGCATCTGTATTTTGTATTACAGCAGATGTTGATGTCCCAGAGATTTCCAGCAGCACGTGGCACGGCAATAGTCTGAAACTGACAGCCCGGGATAATCTGTGTTTGGGGTGAGCCTAATATGTAAAGCCTGGAGTTTAGGCAAGTTAGGGGTATAGCCATCAATCACACAGCTACATACTAGTGCTATGTACTGCGGCACAGTTCTAGAGCTGGGGTTAGTGCAGTTAAGAAACAGGTTCCTGCTTACATTCCATCTAGGGGGCAGATAATTAACAAGGGAGGAAACAACTGACAAAGTAATTTCAGGGAGCAGTGAATTAGGCCAATTCAAATGAACATTTAAGTGAGTTCCTATTCCCTGGCAGGCAGCGTTGTGGCACTCAGGATCCATTAGTGAGCAAAGCAGATGGAGATTCCCATCCTCATGGAAACCACAGTCTATCACGGGCAGAGACAATAATACAAGGCTTAATAAGAAGCCTGGGGGGCTGGGGATTTAGCTCAGCGGCACAGCGCCTGCCTGGCAAGTGCAAGGTCGTGAGTTCAATTCCTGGTACTGGAAAAACAACAACAACAACAAAAGAACTCAAGGATAGAAGCCTGTGTGATCTGTGTACTGTATTAATGGGTATATGTACTATGCTAGTGATGGCAAACCTTTTACAGACGGAGTGCCAACTGCCACCCAAAACCCACTTATTTAGCACAAAGTGCCAACACTGCAATTAAATCTGAATATTGAGATTTCAGCTTAGAAAAAACAACTCTGTCTTTTGTCTTAAAAGAAAAGTACAGTAATGTGCATGCCATAGGTTTGCCACCACTGTGCTATGATAAGACAGTAAGTGAACTAGCAGGATAAAGGTGACTAAAAGCGTTCATCAAAAGGGGCAGTAGGTCACAATTTTAACGGCCAGTCAGTGTAGGCACCAGGGAGAAGGTGACTGTGACAGGTAAGTTTGACTGTATCAACTTAAATGCCTCGGGTGCTGCCCAGGAGACTGGCGGAGCACACTTCTGGGTGTGTCTTTGCCATGTCCTTCTGCCACGATGTTTCTTCGTTGGCCTGAATCCCCTGAAATCACGAGCCAAACTACACCCTTCCTCCTCTAAGCTATGGGTGTCAGGAACTGTGTCTCAGCAACAGGAAAGCTGACAGATACAGGGACACTGAGAAGACTTGGGAGAAGAAACGGGGCTGGGCATGTACTGAAAATGAAATGGGCTGGGTTCTGCTACTGAGAGCACTTGGCTACCAAGCATGAAGTCCTGGTTCCATCCCCAGCACCACAATAAAAAAGAATTGCTAGGAGAGGAAATGTGCCTTCAAGGAGGCACCAAAGAGTTAGGAGGAGTGGCTAGAGGAAGCTACAGGGCATTACTCTAGCTGGAGGACAAGGAAAGTTCTTTCTGAGATGATACTTTAGCTGAGACCATCATGATAAAGGAAAAGCCAAACAAACACAGAAATCTAGGGACTAAGCATGCCCAGAAGTGAGAACTGAAAATTCCCTAACACAGGGGTAGCAAACCTATGGCGCATGTTATTGTGTTTTTCTTTTAAGACAAAAGATGTTAATGAATATTTTTTTTTTTTTTTTGTAAACTAAAACCTCAGTATTCAGGTTTAATTGCTGTGTTGGCACTTTGCAAGAAATAGGTGGGTTTCAGTTGGGGCACCCAGCGTCTAAAAGGTCTGCCATCACTACTCTAATGTTAGACTGAGTTTGGCGTGGAGGACCAGAAGGCAAACTACAGTGGGCATAAAATCAAGAGGTGGGGTCTTCAGTGTGGGCAGTGGGCAGATTATGTGGAATTAAGTGCAGAAGTTCAACCTACATTCTCAGCTGCATTTCTGCTACACTCTCTCCCGTCCCAGTCCATGGACTCTACTCACCAGTTTCAAACACATTCTAATATCACCCATCTTTAGATAATCATCCAAGTCTCCGGTTATCCTCAGTTTCTTCTTCCCTCCCAGCTGTTTCTCCAGAGGAGACTACACGGGGCTGGGGATTTAGCTCAGTGGCAAAAGTGCCTGCCTGGCAAGCGCAAGGTCGTGAGTTCGGTTCCTGGTACCAGAGAAAAACAGAGGAGACTACACATGCCAGCTGCCCCACGGGCCCCGCAGTGCCCTCTAATCGCACTTGTCTTTCCTCGTCTGGCTTTCTGCTGCTTCTGGCACAGATGACCACACTCACCTTCCAGACATGCTTTCCTTTCTCCCTGACACCACAGCTATCCTTGTTTTCTACCACCAACTCTGACATCGTCAGCTTCTCTTCTTGGGAATGTCCCATGAATAAAAATGTAGGTATTCACATGAGAAAAAATACGTAGGGGCTTTGGTTCACTGAAGGCTCATTCAGTAGCCTCGCTGACCTTAGTCTACAGGCCTCCTTCAGTGGAGAAGATGGAGCCTCAGAACAAACGAGATCTGCCTGTGAGTGTACTTTCTAACAGTGTGACTTTGGAAAATACATCATATCTCCAGGACTCAGTCTTCTCATCTATAAAATAGGGATTTCAATAGCCACCTTGCAAGGATGTTACGAAGAATAATTTATCCTTCTCAACATCTCCAGCCAATGCCTACCATTTAGTAGATGCCTTATGCTGTTCCTGTTATCTAGAGGCTCAGAAAAACCTTTTATTTGAATAACAAAGGGGGGAAAAATAACATGAAAGAGATGGGAGAGTAGAGCTATTATTAAACTGTTCTGGAGAAAGCCATTGTTAATGACCCACAATCAGATTAATTTTCTTTGTTTTATAAATCTAACAGGACCTATGCTCCTGCGTATCAGTCTCCTTAACTGTAAGGTGGGAATAATTATAGTATCTCTATCTCATAGGGTTATTTTAAAAATGAAGTGAGTTGACGCAGATGAACATTTAGAGCAGGATCCCAGACAGAGTAAGCTCCCAGTAAACATGAAGATGCCAACAATGACAAGTACTGCCACCATCAGTCCCGCTATCACTGGAGCTCACTTACTGTAAACCCATGAGCTATCTGAAGTCAGCTAAGTTGCTTGTCCACACCTACCATTTTCCTATATAAAACATGCCCATATGTGTGTATTATAGAGAAGAGAAAATAGATGTTTTGGGATACTTTCCATTTGCCTTTCTGGGTCTACTAATGTTCCTCTATTTTGTCTTCCAGGAGGCTGACCTTCCATGTCAGTGACCTTCCTTATGCTCTGGCTTCTGCTTGAGTGCAGCCAATGGAGACACTGACACAAAAGAACAAAGTAGAAGAAAGTGAGTGCTGGGTATCTATTTCTCCAATGCCTTCCCTGCTGGGGAAAGTGGTTGGCTGACTTCTCCAAAGGGACACTGCTCCTGCCAGTTCCCTCTCACCAGCCGTGGCTACTCTTTGATCACCCTCCCTCTCCTTACTCAAGCAGGTTTGGAAGAGGTAAAGTCTTTCCACTGTTGCAGCTCCAGGATGCTTCCCCATCTCTTGTCATCCTGAACATATGGTTTTAGATTGTCCCTTCATTAAACTCTTCTAAATTACCTGATGGTTTCCTGCTGGAACCCAGCTGACACATAGGTCAAGCTTAGTGACCTATGGCCAAATAAAACATGATGGGAAAGTGGTACCTTAAACACTTTATAGAAATGAAAAACAGCAATGAATCCAGAAGCTGAGACTCCCTCACAAAGCACTCCACTGCAAACTCTTTTGCGATTGGATCTGGGTAACTCACATGGAGGGGAAAGTGAGAGCCTCAGCATGTGCTGTCCTCACTGACCTCTGGTTAAGGCAAATGCTATTTCCTCTAAGATCTGTGGAATAAGGCAACTTGCTATGGATCAAATGATCCAAGTTACTTCTCTATCCATATCCACTCCATTAGGTACACCCTGGGGGACAAGTTCAAATACACATTTCTCTAGTGCTACCTTGCCTTTGCCAAACTGGCCTAGCTGAACTGAAGTTAAAAGATACACCCTGTTATCAATCAAGCTTTCAGTAACACTGAATGCTATAGAGCTGCAGCTCTTAATTATAATCAGAAGGTTAATTTTAGAAGGTGACTCTAATATCAGCTTTTGGCTTCATGATATGAATTAATCATTAATTGTATTTTAAGTCATAATTTATATGAAGAAATTATTCAACCAATATTTGGGAGTTGCTCTGGTGACAAACCATCAACCCAGGTAAATAAAATGGACAAAGCATATTTCAATACTATGAGACAACATACCTAGACTAAGAAGTAGTTCCAGTAAGTTGTAATGCAGAAAAACCATGTTCCTTTTATATAGTGCTATCTACAATTTGATGTGGACCCAAAACACATAAAAGCGAAACTGCTATAACATAAGACCTTCAAAATTATAAGGATGTTTTTAAAAATCACAACTATGAATAATAAATGCTGAAGTTATATTTTGTTTAAGATGGGTAATGTCTAAACATTGTACCCGGTAGGAGATGTTTAACATAGGAAAAAGAAGCAGGACATATGAGATAGAGAAAGAAGGAAAACTAGGCTGATACCCTTGCTCAGTTGTGGCATATAGTTTATGAATCATGACATTCCATTGAGTGTCTTCTTGTGGAATTTACAACTGAGCAGCATTAGCACCTTTAAAAATTGGTGTTGTTTCTTTCAAAACCAAAACAACTGATAAACTGGAGAAAAACAAAACAAACAAACAAAAAAAAAACAACAACTGATAAGCTGTAATTTTATTTACTCAGGAGATACATTACTAAATTGCTGTACACAAGTCAGATTTTTGTACAGACAATCAATCATATTTCAAATGCACTGGGGATCTAGCTTTATAGAAGCGATGTTCAGGTAAATAGTTTGCAGTGTGAATAATGAAGTTGTTAATCCCAGCTTTCTCTCTTCATATGATATTAAACAGCTGGTTTGTGGATGTGCACATGGATGTGTGCAGGCATGTAGGTATGGGCTTAAATTATTTAAAACACCACTCAAGTTTCAAGTCACAAAGGATTTAAAAGTAAAGTCACATCAAATGTTTACTAACAAAAGAGAAATATGATGTCCCTTCAACCAACGATATGAAAAACATTTTAATTTGATATAATATATAATGATATTATGAAGAGGTGACTTTTTGTCAATTTACTTTTATGCTAACCATTATGTATATTGCATAAGAACCATAGGAACAGGTTTTATTATCTCTATTTTGTGGAAAAGGGAGAATAACTTGCCCAAAGCTATATAGCTAGTAAAAAAAAAAGTCATATAATCATCTCAGTACATTTAGAAAAGACATTTCACAAAACTCACCTCCTATTCATAGCAAAAATTCTCAGTAAAGGATGATACAGCAGCCACAAAAAACCTAAACCTAATACCATAGTTCACAGAGAAAGACAACTTCTCTCGCCACTTCTAATAATAAGACAAGAAGGAACAAAGAAGTAAAATTTCTTTATTTTCACACAACATAAATATCTATATAGAAAATTCCAAAGAACATGCCAAAGTTATAAAACTGACAACTGAGTTTATTAATGTCACAACATATAAGGCCAATATACAAATACTGATTGCATTTTTACATACCAAAAATGAGCTGGAAGTTGAAATTAAAAAGAAAACATAAAAAACATGACACAGATAATTTTAACAAAATATGTCCATTTAAAACTATAAACATTCCTAAGAGAAACTAAGGGAAAAATAAATAAATGGAGTGATATACCATGCTCATGGATTGGAAGAGTCAATGTCTTTAAAGTGTTTGTTAATCATTTCCCAAATTAGCCACATATTAGATACAATACCAATCAAATCCCAGCAGAGATTAGTGTAGAAATTGATAAATGAATTTTAAAAATGTAATGGACATCACAAGGACCTGTTTCTAGAATATGTATGAAAGTATAAAGCTGGACTCAGTACTTTCTGAATTCAGTACTTAGTATAAGGTTACAGTAGTCAAAACAGTTTGGTATTAATATAAGATATATAAATGAAACAGAACAAAGTAAAGTGCAAAAACAGACTCATAATATATGGAAAACTGATCTGTAACACATGCTAATATAAGGGATATGTTTTCAAAAACTGGTCCTGGAACAACTAGCTATTTATATTTGAAGAGAAAAGAACCTGGATCCTTCCTTCTCACCAAAAATGAAAAGTAACTTGAAATGGGTCAAAGATCTAAGTGTAATAGCCAGAGCTCTAAAATTTCTAGAAGAAAACATAGAGAAATAATTCTGACTTGTGGCTAGGCAAAGATTGCTTAAGCAGAACATAAAAAAGCACAAACTGTAAGAGAAAAACTATGTAATTTGGGTTTTATCAAAAGTTTAAAACTCCTTCCAAAGATTGTTAAGAAAATAAGACCAGCTGTAGACTTAAGAGAAAATATTTACAAAATATATACACGATAAAAGATTTGTAACCTGAATATATAAACAACCCTTAGCAATCAATAATAAACAATCCACTAAAAACTACAGACAAAAGATCTGAATGAACACTTTACCAAAGAAAACATATGACTGGCCAATACGTGTATGAAGACATACTCGGTATTATTAGCCATGAAGGAAATGGAGTGTATTAGGTCTATAACCTAACTAGGACAACTAAAATTAAAAGGTTATAAATTCTAAGTGGTGGGAAGGATGCAGAATATCTGGAACTCTCACATATTATTGGTGGAAACCAGTAAGGTGATATGACAGTTGATTTTATGTTCCAAATTTGCAGGGCCAAAGTGCTGGGATATTCAGTTAAATATGATTCTAGATATGTCTATGGAGGTTTTGATTTCTTAAAATGAGATTAACATTTAATAGTAATACATTGAGTAAAGCAGATTACCCTCCAGCTTACCCTAATGTTAATATAGGTGGGCTTCCTTCAGTCGACTGACAAAGCCTGACCCCTCTCATGAGCGAGAAGAAATTCTACCAGTGGACTCCCACTAAACTCTAACTTGAGGGGCTGGGGATTTAGCTCAGTGGCACAGCACCTGCCTGGCAAGTGCAAGGTCGTGAGTTCAATTCCCGGTACCAAAAAAAAAAAACAAAAAGAAACAAACAAAAAAAATAAACTCTAACTTGAACTTCTCCCTGGGTCTTGAGCCTGCCAGCCTACTCTCAGATTCTGGATTTGCCAAGTTTTGAGAATCATGTGAGCTAGTCTGTTAAACTTACATAAATAATCAACTCCCTACACATCTCTTTTTTTGTTTGTTTGTTTGTTTTTCTCCGGTACCGGGAACCGAACTCA
>NW_004955434.1:3384977-3411295 GCF_000276665.1 Chinchilla lanigera | reverse complement strand
CTGAGCTAAATCCCCAGCCCCCCACATCTCTTGTTATTTCTGTTTCTCTGGAGAACCCTAATATGGACAGTTTCTTTCTAATTAAAATTGTACTTACAAAACTAGGCATGGTGGTACAAACTCTAGATAACTCTGCAAATAACTGCAGATAACTCAGGATAACTGCAAATTTAAGCCCAGTCTGGGTGAGTTAGTGAGACCCTCTCTCAAGAAATAAAAAAGGGGTAGGACTATAGCTCAGTGTGAAGGCCTTAGGTTCAATCCCCAGCTCTGCAATCAATCAGTCAATCAATCAATCAATCAATCAATCAAACACCCCCTCGAATGTACTTACATGTGCTCTAGCAACTTTACTCCTAAGGACTTGTCTCTCAAATCTGTTTCTTTCCCCTCATGTCTCATTCTCCTCCCTCCTTCTTGTTCCCCCAAACTGAAAACAAACGTCTACACAAAGATCTTATGGAAATATTCCTCACAGCTTTATTCATAAGAGTAAAAATGAAAAATAACTGAAATGCACATCAAATAGCACATGGATAAATGAACTGTGGTAATAGAACAGACTTGGCAATAAAAATGAACAAACTACTGCTCTATGCAACAAGGATTTAATCTCTAAGTATTATGCTAAGTGAATAAAGTAAGACACAAAAGACTACACAATGTACAATTTCATTTTTGTGAAATTTTAATGAACAGCAAAACCATAAGAACAGAAAACAGATCGGGGGTTGCCAGGGGAGGAAGGGACGGGACTGGCCACAAAAAGGCTCAAGGGAACGTTCTGGGATGACAAGCGTTCAGTATGTTCACTGGTGGTGGAGGCCACAAAACTGCATGCACGGGTCAAAATTTCTCAAACTTGGAAAATTAAATAGGTGAATTTTAAATAGGTGAATTTTATTGGACCTCAGTTATACCTCAAAATTTTAAAAACAGGAACAGTTGGTCGTAAAACAAGTATTAAAACCAAAAATACTTCCATACATGACAACCATATCTTGAGGCCCATAAGCTTTCTGTGAGGTCTTTCGTCCCCTTTCAGTCCCAGTGACCTTGCCCTCCTTAATGTCAGCAGCCTCACTGCCATGTCTCTTACCCGGTACTGTCGTGTCTGATTCTGCAACCCACTGGTTGAATGGAATGGGAGCTCACTCAAGCTGTCCTAAGGATGCTTTATGGAATTCAAGAGCAGGAAGTACAGCTGGGCCTCAGGAAGGCTTGGAACCGGATACTGACACATGTTTTCCTCAGGATCCATGGTCTTTCATTCCTCTTCATGCCTCATTCTTCTTCTTCTCCTGCTTCTTCTCTTTTTCTCTCTTACCACTTGTCTATGTACATAAGCTAAACATGGCTGGTCCAGCCCACTCCCACCAGGCCTCCAATCACTTTATAAAGTCTCCCACCTTTTTCTCAGGAAAAAGAATCTGATTGATTCATCTTGAGTTCCCTTTGGTTCTGGATGCACAGTTCATGTATCAAAGCCCACTGTCGAGTGAGCAAGGGGGTCAGGGTAGAAAACAACTCTCAGGAAGGAAATACGGGACAGGGAAGAAACAAGGCCGTATGAGGCTGAGCTGATCCTTGACTAACATTTTCAAACCATGTACTTTTAGTTTTTCACATAACCCAAGAACTCCAAGCATGCTTCTGCCTCAGGGCCTTTGCATTTGCTGTTGCCGCTGCCTAGAAGGCTTTTCCCATGGACAGTCACAGGGCTTGCTTCCTCACTCCATCAGGCCTCTGCTCGAATGTGCAGGCTTTCTCTGACCACCAAATCCAGAACAGCAACTCCTATGTCATACTCTTTGCCATTAATCTGTTGTATTTCTCCTCGGAGCAATTTAAAAACATGACATGATCACATATGTTTACTTATTAGTCTATTTACTATCCCCGCCCCATAATATAAGCTTCATGAAAGTGAGAACTGTCATGGTTCCTATCATATCACTAGGACACTTAATATCGCACAGATCAGATATTCCACAAATATTTGTTGAATAAACTGTGAATTTCTGCATGCCTATTTTACATGCCTACTAATTATAAATGACTACTGTCAATGTTCATTTATCTCCAGGGATACTGTCCCATGCAGAAGACTGCCTACTGTTTTAGTTATCTTCTCACTGTTGGGACAAACACCCGACACACACAAGTTAAAGGAGGAGATGTTTATTTTGGCTCACAGTTTGTAGAGGCTTCAGTCCACAGTTGGCTGGTTCCAACACAGGATGGAATGGCGGGGGCAGGGCAGAAGACAAACAGCTCACAGCTCAGTGGGCAGGAGAGAGTAGGCTTCCTTCTTCTTTCCTTTTTAAATTCCATCTAGGCTACAAACCACTTAGTGGGCGCCATCCACACCCAGGGTGGGTCTTCCCTCTTCAGCAAATCCATCGCCCACACCCAGAACAATACTAAACCATTCAGTGGACTGATCCAGTATCTCACACCCGTGATCTAGTCACCTCCCAAAAGCCTCACCTATGAGGCCTGAGGCTTCTGGGGGGACATCTAGGTATAAGCCATAACACCTACCATTCCTAGGCTAGTATTCTTCAGTGCTGACACTAGCTCTGGGGGTTTTTCTTTTTCTTTTTTTTTTTTTTTGGCCATCTCCTAAAATTCTGCTGTAGTTCTCAATCAGTTTAATTCCTCTTTAGCCAAATTCAATCACAATTCTGGCACCTACGGCTTGGCTTTCCCCATCCAAATATGACAAATGCTCTCACTACAAGATTCTGTTTCTAAGAAGTCCTACAGAGATCCAGCTTTGTCATGTCTTGGATCAGATCTCCAGAGTTTAAGCTCTTTTGAATGCATCCACAGAACTTTGCACAGTGAATTGAAAACAAAATAAGCTTAACAAATACTTGTGGATTGTTATGTACTGTTTATTAAGTATAAAGGGAGCTAAAAATTTTTTTTGCATCAGGCAATGTATTAATTATGACCACTTCTTATTGTTGCACTGCATAGCAGGGGCCAGAGCTGAAGAGATGAACAATCATAGCTCCTACACTCTTTCAAAAGATACACTTTAAGAGCAGAGATTTAAAAAAACCCACACAAATAACTAATAAGGCAGATATAAGATAGAAAAATTCTCAAAGTCGGGAATGGTGGAGTGAAACGAGTCCTACATGTATGATGAGGAAAGTTTTAGGAAAGAGACAGAATATTTACAAGGCCTTGAAGAATGGAAGAAATACTTAGAGCTGAATTGGAATGTAAACATTACCTGAGAAAGATTTGGAGAGATAGCTAAAGCAGTAGAGGAGAATATAGCTTTAAATACATTTACCAAGGAACAAAAAAATTAACAATAAATAAGCATTCAGATAGAAAAGTTGGAAAAAAAAACCCAGAAGAAACTCAAAGAAATAAAAGTAAGGAAATAATTAAGGTACAAATTGGTAAATTAGAGAACTACAACAATGCACTCAGAAATTGATTCTTTAAAAAGGTTTGGTACATAAACATCTGCTAGTGTGATCAAGTCAAAAGAGAAAAGTTCAATAAAACAGAGTAAAGAAAAAGAGAAACCATTACAGGTACAATAAAGGTTTACAAAGAAATGGGTGGAGACTGTCTTTGATGTTTGACAGACGAAGGTGGGGGAAAGAACTCCAGAGATAGCACAGCCTGGGTTGTGCAAAGCCTCGGGTGAGCTCGTGTGGGGGAAGACTATGTGCGGAGCGGAAGCTGGGAATGTCTGCTGAGAGCCTCGAGAGACGCAGATGAAGAGTCATTAATGAGACTTTCATGGTAAAGTGCCCTGCAAACAGATCTTATTCTGGGACTAGCAGGGAACTCTTGTTGATGATTTCTGAGCAAGGGGCGGTAATGAGAGCTGTGCTTCAGGAAGACTCCTACTTGCAACCAGTAGGATGACAGCTTGAAGGAGAAACAGAAGCAACCCCAGGGAATAAGACGGAGGAAACAGTCTGTAGTTCGGCAAGTGACTAAAGTCCGTGTGGGGACAGCAGTAGGAGACGGGGATGAGAAAAGTGTCAGCTGTCCTGACAGAGTCCAGTGGAAGAAGTACGTGGTAACCCTCAGGACAGCACGTCAGATGGAGGTGGAAATGGAAAGGAGACAGAAAGAAACTGGTTGAGGAGTTGAACAATTTTAATTTAGCTATGTTCTTTATTTTTTTCTAACACATTTTAATCTTTGATCCTTACTGTCCTATGGGATAGGCAGGTAAAAATGACTGTAACTTGCTTAAGCTGCACAAGGCAACAAAACCAAAGTCAACTTCTCTACTGTAATCAAGAAGCTGAGTGTGGTAGCCAAGCCTGTAATCTCTGTACTCAGGAGGCTGAGGCAGGAGGATTCTAATGAGTTCAAGGCCAGTCTGGGTTATATAGTGAGTTCAAGGCCAGCCTGGAACACAGAGCAAGATCCTATCTCAAAAAACCAAAACCAAACCAAACCAAACAACAATAACACACACACACACAAAAACATGATCAGGACAGGAAATGGTCAGTTATTGAAAACATCAGGATTCATAGGCAAAGATTCATAATAACACAACACATGCAAAACATTTTCCTTTCTCTCGGTTACCATGGCCTGAACAGCATTGTGTGTTTGGTACATTAACCCCGTCCAGGGTGGATGAGGCAAGAATGCCTCCCTGAAGCAAGAGGGAAGAACACAGGTACCTGCTCATTCAGTTTCACCTGGAGCTAGGAAAGAGGCTTGGGGGAGAGCTGAGCTCTGCCCAGAAGGCAGCCCTGATAGGGGCGGATGTGGGAGCTCCAGATGTGAAAGAGGAGGGAGGAGCTTCTTGCGTGGTGGTGGCACTGGCCTTGGGTGATGACAGAGCTGGAAGCTGTGATTGAGTTCAGGTCCCAACACAGAAGTTGCACACTGAGAGCTGGTAGATGGGGCGTTTTCTTACCAGGCCAGTTCTGATGTCTGGTGTTGGACACTGTTCCAGGCAGCTCGGCCTTGTTGCAGCTCCCCAGTGCTCCCAACGGATCTCCAGCGGCTGAGGTTTCTGCTCAGTCGGCCAGAGTCACTGTCTGTCACTTGTGTCTAAGAGTCCTGACAGATACACATTGACACCATAAATGCTTTATTTTAAATCTCAAATATGTGTACATTCATCCACCAATCTTATAATCAGTTGAAAACCAGACCTTTTTAAAAAAAATATATATATATATAATGTGTGTGTGTGTATATATATATATATATATATATATATATGAGCAAGCTGAAAGTAGGAAAGGGTTTATTTTAATAAACATGCAAGAATCATTTTCTAGCTTTATTAAAACTTATTTATATTCAGTGAAATGAAGCAGGATGCAAAACAGCATATATTTTGTACTTTTGTTACACACACACAGAGAAAGATTATACTGAAATGCCAAGAGGATTAAGCATAATGAGTAACATCGATTCTCTATTTTGCTTATGTACAGTGGATAAATTTTCTACCATGCATATGCCATTATTATGTAATTTCTACTGACCAATAATAATTGTACATCTTCATGGGGCACCACGTGCTGTTTGTAAAACGTTGTTGTTGGAGCGCATAGAAACCTGTTTTCTTCTGCAAGTATGCAGATCATCATTTTCCATCTCCACTGGGCAGTTTCAGGAGAAACTTGCTTGCTTTCGACTGGTGTTCCCACAGAGGATTTGCATGAAACAATGCCCTGGGCCTCTTTAGCTGCACCCCACCCCTCAACTTTCCCTCTTCATAGACAGTTTAGGAAATCTTGGGCATGTCTGGCTGCGGCCTGTCCTCTCTGTCTTTCATCTCTGTCTGCCCACAGCACCATGCATTCTGGCCTGCTCTCTATCTGGTCTGCAAGCTGGGTTACCAGGCTTGTGTTGCCTCTGCCACGCTAGGGTTGAGAGCACGAGTGATGTTATTCTGGGCAGTCGTAGGCAGTCATATACCTAACACACAGTTTCCAACTGCCCTTATAATTAACAGAGCTCCATTTGTCTCTGACCATTTCTGATGTCTGGTGTTGGATACTGTTCCACGTAGCTTTTATTTCTCATTAGGCTCCAAATTTGAGAGGTATCTTAGTCCATTTTTTGATGCTCTAACAAAATACCAGAGCTGAGGTAATTTACAAAGGATAGAGGCTTACTTGACTCATGGTTCTAGAAGCTGGGAAGCCCAAGCACACGGCACATGCATCGGTGAAGGCCTTTCAGCTTCTTCATGACACAGCAGAGGATGTCACACAGCAAGACAGACCAAGTATGCATCACCTCAGGCCTCTCTTCCTCTTCTTACAAGACATACGCCCCACCCTGGTAAATTTATTTAATCCCAATTATATTCAAAGTCCCCACCTCTAAACCCATCAACATACATATAGGGGGGTTAAGTTTCAACATGAAGTTTTGAAGGCGACATTCATACCAGGGTAGGAGGTGGGTGAAGGAGGTGGTTTAGTAGATCCACATAGACAGCATCAGCAATCTGTGATTAACACTATTTCCTTAGGCATCTCAGGGCTTGGCATGCATAAATCCTGGGGCACAGAGAAATACAGGCTGGTCTCAGTCACCTGTAGTTCAGGGAGAAGACACACAGCCCCCTAATCTGCTGCCAGTCCTGCCTACAGCATCTCTTTTCACTGCTTCTGTGGGAAATACATTACTTAATGTTCAGAACTCCTCTAACAGGACCCAGTGCCTTAGTAACAGCAGTACAAAGCTTTGCTCATCAAGTAAAATACATAAAGCTGGGCCTTGGGGTATCATTAACAGCAAGACATTTTAATGGGATTATAGCTTTTTCTCCTCTTTGGGTTCAGAAAGCACACAGGCTCCACCCTAGAAAGCTTATCCATTGATCTTAACCTTTTCTTTCACAAAGTATATGTAAAGAAAGCAAATCCTAGCTTCTCAAATCAGCAGCTCTGCCTCTGTTGTATTTTATTATTCCTTGCCTCCCTCAGATAAAGCATCTAAGTTTCATAAATCATTACTCTTAAAGTCAAGCCATAAAAGCGCACCCGTCTTCCCAAGAGTTTATCAGCGTTTTGCAAAGTAGCTGGATATGGCAAGTGCTTTAAAAACCACAGTAAAGTGGCCGGCCAAATTCTGAATATTACATGTGATCTTTATCTGGCAGCTTCAGGGTACACAATAACTGAAGTCAATCACCTCTTTCTCAAGTTTCCTGACTATATTTTCCTCAAATTTATTCTTAAATTATCATTCAAGGTCACAAAAGCAACAGTTTAAGATACACACACCATTAAACAGAAAAACAAACCTCATCAAATATCTGAACCGTAAAAGTTGTGTCCAGAATGCGCCAGAATGTAGGATGTAGACACAAAGACATATAAAGGCAGACACACACAAAAAACAATGGAGTATTTAAAAATCTTCAAAATGTTTCTAACAGCATTGTTTCCCAGGAAGTCAAATGAAGGGTGTGGAATGAACGGTAAAGTTGTGATTAGTCCTTTTTAATCAAAAGAGTAACCAGCTGGCTGGGATTTTGGTGGCTGTTCTGTTAGGAGACGGAGATACGGTCTTGATAATGAGTGTTTGAAGCCCAGGAGTGGAGGGCTGGCAAGTTCTGGCCACCGCTGCCCAGGTTGAGCTACCCTGCAGCCCCTGTACCTGCCTATCCAGTTCCGAGCGACAAGGCGAAGGGCCAGTCACCTGCCAGAAAGTGAAGAACTTGGGTAAAGCCTTTCTCCTAGCTCTTCACAATCACTGGCCCATAGGTGCATGGCCTCCCATTTCTCACCAAGAACAATGGCCGTGGGAAAATTGAAAGGAAAAGGAATGGAGACTGGGTGGGAGTGCATAGGCGGGTTTAACTTCACAGTGAAGTGACAAGGAGTACTCTAATAAGCTGTCCCGACACACCAAGTGCTGTGGACACAGCTGTAAAGGATGAATATGTACCTGATGCTGTGAACTTTACTGTTAACCAGGTTTACCTGGAAGTACATTTATACACATTTACACATGCCACTCACCCATGCTGAAGATAAAAAGATCACATACCTAGAAACTGGTAAGCCACATCTGCTCAGACATTTCTCTCTTCAACCTACCTATTCATTTCACAGTGGGCAAGAACCATCACTTTTAAATCACAAGGTTTTCAAGTTGGCGGTAAAGACCACCCAGCTATTATAGAATCGTACAGTTTTAGGACTCCACGGAGAGCCCCAGATGCAGTGAGAGAGGTCTGGAGCTTAGAACAAGGGCAAACGCAACCAGCCTCCTTCCTGGCTGCCTGCTCTGATCCACATCCCTGTGGCCTCCTGGAAGTACTTCGTCTCCCAACGCTTAAGGCATCCAGCTGGGTCACCGACTCTGATTTCCACTCTGTGAGGCTTGGTCAGCATAACCTCTGCTTCACAAACCCCCTTTGGGTTTTAGATCTTATAGCCAGGAGCCCATCTCAGGTTCCTCCTTGCAAGTCTCATGCTTTCTTTGAAGTCAATTTCTTATGTTTCCTACGCACCCTCCCAACTGGGTCTTCCTCTAATTTCCACCCTTTATTTCAGTGAATGGCAACCCCCTGCCTCCTGAAGCACAGAACAGAACCTGGGAGTCTGTCCTGATGCCTTTGTTTCCTGATGCCCCACACCCAATCCTGACAGCTTTACCTGCCAAGCGCCTTCCCAGGCTGTGCACTTCTCTCCAGGGTTTCCGTCACCTGTATTCCAAACCTCCACTACCCCTTGCAGCTGTGTAATGCTTCTTAAAGGGAACAACCTTCCATTTTGTAAAATGTGTTACGTGCATTTTCCCTTTTGCCCACTTTCCAACCTAGGACTGAAGAAAAGCATAGATCTGAACGTGTCTTTTCTTTATGTGAAATGTTAAAATGGTTTCCCATTGTTTTCAGATTAAAAAGCAAAATTTCTAAGGTGGCCTGGGGGTCCTGCTCGCCTAGGCACAGCTCAGACTCCAGCCAGGGACCCACACTATCCCCTCAGGCCCCTCCTTCCCTTCCCAAGACCTTGGTGCATGCTTTCCCATCTGCCTTTCCTGACTCAACGTGCACATGATAGGATCCTCCTATCACACGCTAGCACTCTCCCCTCCCACAGCACACACGCATGCGTAATGATACTGTGCGGAGGAGGGACAGGGCAGGTCTCCTGGGCCTGAGGAAAAGAGCTGCAGGGCTCTGCTCCCGCCAGCCCCAGGGCACGCAATGGTGTGTCAGTGCTTAGACAGGAGCAGAACTCAGATCCCAGAGGCTAAGGACCCCGGGGGCTAACGACCCTCCCTCAGGATCACCCTTCAGGGGAAGCTGTTCGGCCCTCAAAGGATCTGGAGAATCAGTATTCTCTTTCTGTGTCTCTGAACCACCCTCAGATGTCCAGTTTGACCTCTAGGCTTGAAAGGGGGTGGAGGGTAGTATTCTTTTGATATGAGCTTTGAAGACAGTGACAGCTTTAAGTGTTTGATTAATAGAATCTTTTAAAATAATAATAAATATTTTAACATCAGTTCAAATTGAGAAAGTGTCTAAGAAATGAGAAAGCAGGAGTGTCCTTTCCCACACCCTTCTTCCCCATGTATAAGCAGAGAGTCAACTAAAAAGCAGTGTGGCCTACTGGCTGTGCCTCTTGGACGAATCACTGAGCCGCTCTGTGTTTCAGTGGTCTCATCTGGACAAATCAGCAGCCCTTCTAGAGCTGTTGTACTACATGAGCGAATGTACATTAAGCGCTTTGAACAGTGTCTCACACCGTTTATAGTAAACAATACCTATATGTCTGCCATGTCACTGTTACTAGGTGTTTTCAAAAGATGCTTTATAGCATTCTGTTATATTTGGGTTAGAAGAGAACTCTATTAATGGCTAAAACTAAAATATTCACTGGTTTATTCTGCTAAGCAAAACTATTTTAAGGAAAATATTCTGAATGTGTAACCTTGCTGATTTAGATAAAACAAACAGCACAAGGTGCTTGTTAGTAGACGGCTCTTGGCTTAACAGAGGGTGGCAAAAACATTCCTCAAATATGTATGAATAACTGGTTCAGTATCCAGTGAATTCACAAGCATATGCCTCGTTTACCTTTGATACACACAGCAACAAAATCATATTCAGTTAACTGAGCTAGATAATAAAATAAAAATAAACCACTGCATTAAAACAGTGCCTGTTTACCTACATCTATCCTTGAGTTGTAAGTAATACATGTCAAAGAGCTGAGGGTAACTGAGGGGTACAGACCACTTACCTATCATGTGAGGCCCTAGGTTTGATCTCCAGACCACAAAAACAAACACACAAAAAAACAAGAAAACGTGTTAAGGTGACATCGAACTGAAAGGTATTGATAAAGCAGTTAAACAGTTGGCATAGATGGTTCCAGCTACTCTCCTATCTAAATACCTAAGAAATATGAAAAGGACAGAAAGACATATACAAGAAGTAGCTTTGTTCGTGATAATAACCAAAACCTGAAAATAACCCAGATGTCTATCAGTAGGAGAATGGATAAACAAATTGTATATTTGTACAACTCCGTGTCATGCAGTAATGAGAACGGACAATGAGTAAATGCATGTAATAACACTGATATGTCTTACAGAAATTGTCAAGTAAAAGAACCTAAACACACATAAAGAGTGTACAATGACTGTCATGTCCTACAGGCTTGTCCTTAGGGTGGGGGCGCGGGAAGTGGTAGGATATTTAAGAAGTGGGCTGGTGCGAGGTCGTTAGGTCACTGAGGTTGTGCCTCAAAGAGTATTGTGGGGCCCCAGGTTCCTCTCTGTCTTCTTTTTTAAATTCTCCTGGCCATCAGGCAGACAGCCTTGTTCCACCCTATGCTCCCACAATGACATGATGCCTTGGTACAGGTCCAAAGCAGCAAGGTCAACTGACCATGGACTCAAACCTCTCGAACTGTGAGCCCAAATCAACTTTTCTCTGTGGAAGTTGATTATCTCAGGTATTTTGATAGAGTGCATGGAAAGCTAATCTAATCCCATGATTCTCTTCATATGAAGTTTAAGAATCATCAAAATCGATGAATAATGATAGAAGTCACAACAGTGGCTACCTCTGGGGAAGGCAGAACAGAGACGCGCTGGGACAAATATAAGAAAATCTTAGGTGTTGCCCACGTTCTACATCTTGACTTGGAGTAGCTGCATGGGCTTATATGTATGTAAAAGATGTCAAGCCATCTCCTTGAGATTTATAAACTTTATACACTTTTCTGTATGTGTTTTACTTCTACTGTATTATAAAAAAAAATCTTCCCAACTGGTAATTTAAACCATCACTGACTATACTTTGATTTAACAAAAGTGACTGCTGTGTGCTTCCTTCACATGCTGGAGAGTTGGCAGAGGGCTCCACCCACAAACACACCAAAGTGTTATGGACTGGAGTGTGCCACCCACAAAAGTTATATGCTGAAGCCTGGAACCCCAGTGTGCTTATATTTGAAGGTAAGTCCTGTAAAATATAATTAAGATTAAATGAAATAATAAGGGTGGAACCCTAATCCAGTATAACTGGTGTCCTTACAAGCAAAAGAAGAGACACAAGGGATTTAGAGTTAGAGGGAAGAACACAAAAGACACAGCAAGAAGGTCCTATCAGCAAGCCAAGGAGAGGCTGCTGGAGAAACCATACAACTGACACTTTGGGTCTTGGACTTCTAGCCACCAGAACTGTGGGAAAATAAATTGGTTGTTTAAGCCACCCTGTCTGTGGTTTATTGCTATGATCATCCAAGGAGACACCAAGTAAAGAAGCCTTCAAGAGAAACTCCAGGAGCCTAACACTGGCCTAACACAGAGTTAATGGGACCCCACTGCCAGTATCTGCATCTTGCTTGGAGAAATCAAAAGGCTACTCAGAGCTTGCAGGGTGAACTGAGAGAAGAATTACATTTGGAGCAAAGGTACTTCTGCCAATAGCACAGTGTATGTGCTTTGTGTGGCCATAATGTAGGCCCTGCGGAAGCCTTCCTGAGCAGCACGAGGCGAAGTTCAAAATGTGATGAGTTTAACACCATTACACACTTGCTGGAATGGCTAAAGCTAAATGAATGGCAGGATATCAGGCACTGCTGTGGATGTGGAGCAGCCACAACTCTCGTAAACTGCTGCTGGGAACACACACCGGTACAACCACTCTGGAAAACTGCTTGGCGCTATCTCTAAAGCTAAACACACACTTACCTGTGACCCAGCAATTCCAATCCTGAGCCTACACCTCGCAGAAATCAGTGTATATGTGTGCCCAAATGCACGTATGAAAATATTCCCATTGCAACAACATAAATGTCCTTCATAGAAGAAAGGATAAACTCAACATATGCACAGAGTAATTACTAAATAGCAATAAAAGGGAAAGAACTAGTGGTACATATGAAACATGAATGAGTCTCTAAATACTAAACAAGAAGACAGACACAGAACCCTAAATACTGTGTAACTCCATTTATATAAAATTAAAAACAGACAAAACTGCTGTATAGCGATAGAGGTCCGCGTGGTTACCTCTAGGGTGGTGGTTGATAGCTACTTAGAAGGAACATAGAAGAGCCTCCTGGGAACAGACACTTTGGATACTGACCCAAGTGCTAGTTACATAGGTTTTCAGATATGGGAGAAGTCAATAGGCACTTGATATTCCTGCTCTTTCCTATATTAAAGTCATATTGCAATTTTAAAGAATCAAATATTAGATGTGGGGGTTGGAATTTTTATTATGACACTAGATAATACTATATGATTAACAGATTGCATCTGACTTTTGATCACTTAAGAATAACTGGGGAATCTAAGAGAACTAACCAATGGATGGTATGAAGTGGATATAAAGGAGCCATGAGAGAACTAAAGATGGTTGTTATTTGCACCTCACTGAGTCTAGCCCACTCAATCATTTCGTATACCTAGAGGGCAGCTTTTTAAATTTGAAGTTCTTTAAACAAAACAATGCTTTCAGACTGTGTCAGAGTTCATAGGTTTCTATTATGGTTTGTATCTGGATGTTCCCCCAAAGCCTCATGCAGTTACGGGGTGGGCTTCCGGAGTTTATGATTGATACATGGTCCAATGTTGGAATTACGGATGTGAGTGCTATACCCACCCTGGGGCAGGTAGTTTGCATACAATGTAGAGGAGGGAAAGAGGCTGCTTGCCGCCACTCCTCCCTTTTGCTCTGGTTGCTTTTCCTATCTTCTGCCACCACAAATTATTGCCCTCTGCCATGTGCCACTCTGCCTTGGAGCCAGCTGAGTATGGACTGAAACCTCCACAAACTGTAAGCTAAATAAATCTTTTTTCCCTTAATTTTGGGCGTCAGGTATTTTGTCTCAGTAATGAGAAAAAAGTAACCAGGACAGTTTCTGTTTACTGTCCTATTCCAAAGATGAACTCTGATTTGACAACATGGTAGCCATGGTTCAAGCTGCCATCAGAAATTTGCTGATTTTCATCTGATGATGATATTCAAAAACGTTGGGGAAGAGAGAAGTGCCCTTGCTTAGTCTAATGATATCAACAATAGTTCATATTACCCAGCTAATGACAGATTATAACTCTTTGCTTTGACTAATACAGTAACTTGCTAGATGATGCTTAGATTAGTTAATTCCCAACCGCAGTACTGATCTTTGGAATTGCAGGATATATATGTTTAAGTATAGGCAAGTGTACACACATACACAAGCACACATGCACAATAATGTATTTTAAATTTCTACTTTTTTTGGCTGTGCTGGCGATTGAACCCAGAGCCTCATGCATGTTAGGCAAACATTTTACCACTGAGCTACATTCCAAGCCCTAACTTTCTACTTCAGTTATACTTTAGATTCCCCTTTAGCTTTTGTTTTGAGTGGCACCTAGTTAAAGGTGCCAACAGACTACACATATTTTTATCTTTTTCATCTCAAGTAAAGGCATAGATCAGGTATAGATGTACAAGGAGAACAGAAGAGAGAATATCCATAAGTAAGAGACTTTAATACATTTCTGAGTGAACTGTAAAACCCCAGGGACACATATCTAGCAAAGAATGGCATGGAGAAGGCTCTGGAAACAGAGGATTTACTGGATCAGAGCAGCTGGATCTCCAGCCCTCTGCTCCACACAAGACACACCTATCACTAGATCCAGCAGCTATTCAGGAAAAAGACAGGTATTTTGGGATTCCCAGAGAGGCAATTCAAAGGTTCCCTGCCTGCTATCCTAAAGAGGGGTCACTGGTCTGCTTGTGGAAAATGTCAGTGTTTCTGCGGGCCTCCACAAGGTCCCCATTCTCCCATCCAACTGCCAGCACCTATAGTATTTGGGGGAGGAGGGTTGCCCTAGCTTTGTCCTTTCATGCGGAGAGCCAGAAATAATTCAGAAATTATGACACCACCTCCACCCCGCCGGCACCTTTCAAAATGCCTCTTCCTGGGTCCCTAGCCAGGCTGATACGTATGGAGTATGAACAGGAAACCCACTGACTTGGGCAGATATAACACTGAGGCTGATTTACACTCCAGCACTCCTGAGATCAAGCTGAAGTCACCCTCTGTGGCACTTTGACTGAGATCACACTTTCATTTGATTTTTTTCTCCTTCTCTTCTCAGTTTCTCTAGGGAACATTTCCTTACTAAAAAAGCTCATGGACACATGAACTGTGGGTCTACTTCTACAGAGTCTGACCTATGACATCTATAAATCTTGACTAATGTAGACCTTCTGAGCAGCACTCCTGTCACAGCCCTAAGAATGGACAATCAGTAATAACCAGATATTTGCTGGAAACCTGCAGAATTACAAAGATCGATCAAAATAAATAGTGAGATGTAAACAGCCCACTGTAATTTCCCCTGTGGAAGGAAGGAGAAGGGGGTGGTAAGAAAGGGGCAAGTTAAACTCCCAAAAGAAGAAAAGGTAAGATTTACTTTTGAGAACATTATGTGCAGATAACATAATAAATGAAACTGGAATCATCTGCCTTCATAAGCTCATTCTCTGTCTTCATCAAGGGAGCCCCATGCCACATAAGAAGCAGTGGACAGATGGATAATTACCCCCCCGCACACACACAAGCCTGCCTTTCCTCCTACCCCCACCCTGCTCCTCTGCATCCATCCACTAAGAGTAATTTTGAAAACAGCCTTTGCACTGCAGAAAGCACTATGTTTTGTCTCACACAGAGGAGCTTAGACATAATAGGGAACAAATCTTGAACCTCTCATCCTCTACTCCTCCCAAGCAGCCTTCAAACACCTTGCATGACTTAAATGTAATAATGCACTTTTAACACTGGCTTAACATTCTGCCTTTAGGCCTAGACCTCATTAACCATGGCAATAACAATTTATTCAAGTCAAAAGTACACTTACATTTATTTTATACATGCTGTGGATCTTTTTTTTTTAACAGGCTATGGCAAATTAACATAGTTTGACAGACTAAAATGTTTAAGTACTTTATTGAAAGCTGACTTAATTGCTCCTTTCCTTAACAAATTTCAGTGAAGAATATACACCATTAAGGATTTTGGTCCCAATTTTCTACAGTTCTTTCTTCCAACCCCTTAAGTATACTCAGGCACATACTCAAAATTTTCTGATTATAGGATAATACAGAGTTCCTGAGTTAAAATGGTTCAACTTAAAATTTTTTAACTTTATGACAGTGTAAAAGCAATGTGTATTCAGCAGAAGTGATAAGCTTTGATCTTTTCTTGGGCTAGTGAAATACAGGCATGACACTCTCTCCGGATCCTGGACAGCAGCACTGAGCTGTAGCTCCCAGTCAGCCATGTGATCACGCGGAGAAACAATGAATGCTCTCCAATGTGCTGCGTTGCTAAGCTAAGGCGTTCGGAAGTTAAGCATACACAATGCATTCTTGCCTTATGATATGTTCTTTTTACAATGAGTTTATTGGACACAACCCTCTCATAAGTTGAGGAACATTTGTTTTCATCATAGAATATTTAGAAACATAAACACACACAGACATGCCCTGGTATTAATCTTCCATCCACCTTTTTGTCCATCTCATCTTGAGAAAATTTTATGTATTTCTTCATAATCCAACTTTCAAGCTTGTACTTATTAAGAAGTAAGACAAGAGCTGTGCTCAAGGCTTTGCTTTTCAAAGAGATGTATATGATTCCTGAATACATATTGGGGAAAAACAATTAAAAGAATAAGCACATTCTACTAAGTCCTTTTTATTTATAGCCAAATGCACCAGGTTCTTGCTTCCATGTTGAATTTTGAGGAAAGCATACCAAAAAGCAGTTTAACTGGCATGGACACAGCTTAGGCTGTTCTAGAGTTCCTTGTAGTGACAGAAAGTCCAGGGGAGAAGAGCTAAGCATTTGGTTATTTCAGTTGTGCTCTTTCATGCCAAAATGTTTTTGTTTTGTCTGCTTGTTTTCTCTCCTTTCTTTCTTGACATTCTTCTCCTCTGTGGTTAATGGGGGGAACTTTAATACAGGAATCTCAAAGCCCTTAATTTAATCACAAAACATTCACTCACTCATGTCCAGGAATTTGATAGAGAATAAGCAGAATTTTGCATAAAAAAGCAATGGATATTCTCATATCTGCCATTTATTCAATATGTACTTATTCAGTGTACAGGATATATGTGTACTGGGCAGATAGGAAAGATGAACACGACCTGCTGGAATCCCAAGTGGTACAAAGTGCAGTGAAATTTTAGAGTTGGGGTGAAGAAACACAGGTATGTGGGACAAAACCAGCCCACAGCCTGTTATTGTACTGCCAAGGAGCTAAGGATGGTTTTTAAGTTTTTAGATGGCTGAAAGGAAAGTCAAGATGAGTACATATCCCTGGTACATGATAATAGTATAAAATTCAAATTCCAGCATCCATAAATAAACTTTTATTGGAACACAGCCATGCTCATTGGCTTACATACTGTCTAGAGCTGACTTTGCACTATCACAGCAGAGTTGAGAAGCTGCACCAGAGACCACATGATCCCCAAAACCTACTCACTATCAGGCTCTATAGAGAAAAATCTGCTGACCCCTGGTTTAGAAGGAGGAGATGCTTTGGGATCCAGGGAATCATTTTTGTTCAGCATCATTATGAAGGAAACAGCGTACCCTCTTTACTTTTCTTTAGCCTTTTATATCTCATTTGTTTTTTTTTTTTTTATTTTAAGGATAAAAGGAGGGAAACATTAACAGACATACAACATTTTACAACATATCACAAGCACAATACAGACAATACAGTTATATCTCATTTGATTCTTCCAGAATATCTGAAGAGATCAGAAGGCCAGGTTTATTTATACCCCTTTCACAGCTGGGAAGCTGAGGCTCAGGCAAATCTGGAGATATGTTCATTGCTGGCAGCTTATTAAGGCAGCACCATACTTTAACTCAGTCTGAGTCCTTTCCAAGCCACAGTACCAAAACTGGAAAGATAGCAATGCAATTCACACACACGCACACACACACACCCCATGTGGGATAAGGATGTCATAAACAAGTGCGCAGGTGGGGTGGGAGGCTACTACCACGCCCAGAAGACAAGGAGGGACCAGCAGCTGTCAGGACCTGGTCCTACCCCTAGACCTATGGCAGTTTCCCTTCTTCCCTGTAGTCACAGAGCCTCTGAGACCCCCAAAGTCTTAACTGCAATGCAATATAAGTTCTCTCCTGATGTGGTCTCGTTTTGTTTTGTTTTGTTTTGAGACAGGGTTTCACTATGCAGTTCAGGCTGACCTTGACCTCTCTTAATTAGCTAAAGCTGGCCTCGAACTCACGGTGATCCTCCTGCCTCTGCCTCCCAAAAGCTGTGCCACCATGCCAGGCATGTGCCACCATGCCAGGGTCCTGATGTGGTCTTAAAGAGTAAATCAGATCATTATGAGACGTACGTGAGTCAGTCATGTGGATAGTGCAAAATACTTAACATATTGCCTGGTACTGTGTAATGTTAACTTGTTATTAGTCACTGGATGGGAACCCTTCTGAGTTTTTAAAAAAGAAATTGATGTGTACGGTATTTACACTAGACAACTAGACAGCCAGAAAGGACACGATCACACTTCAACATCAGATTCATTAGGCTTTCTTTCGTATGATCCAACTCCGTGGAAATCTTCTACCTATATAGCAGCTTCTTCCTCCTTCAAGAAAGGACTCCCCCAGGTGTTAGCTCAGGGGAAAAGGAGCTTTATATTTTCAAGTGATTTGGAAGAAAAGTGGGCATAAAAACCATTTTTACATCTGGGAAGAAATATATGAGATTGAAATTTAGAATTAACTAATTGGATTGAACACCGAAAGCTCAAGGAGCATTCCAGAACCTGTGCATTCCCCCCTTGCTGTGGTTTCCAATTTCCATGTTAATAATTTCTTCTCTTAGAAATAAAGTGTTTACTTAACAATAAAATTTCTCTTTGTGAGTATTGTGACATCATAAACCTACACCACCAAATATCCAAATATGCTAATGATGTGAAACAAATAGGGAAAAAAACCTTTCTGACATGAAATTATTTCAAACTATCAGAAAATAAGCATTCTTTTGATGAATGTAATACAATGGAGCAGTGTGTTTTACACTGTATGTCAGGATATATTAGGGCTGAAATCAGTTTACTGTGTCGGCAAACATGAAAAAAGCCAGCCAGAATAGGATAGAAAATATCAGAATGCATTACACATAATGAAAGGCAAATATTGCTGCATCAAACTTGTTTCAGTGGTGTGTGTGTCTATGTGTGTACATATCTTCACCTATAGAGCCAGATTATGATATCAATTGTATTGTCAGTAAGGATTATGGTAAAAAATGTGCAAAAGTCTTGCAATAGGGTATCATCCACTTTAGTACAGTCTGATGTCAAAATCCTAATTCATCAGATAGTCAATCTAAAAAGTAATTATTTCTGATAAATGGGATTTCTTTAAATGACAAGCTCTTCTTTTGCATTTTAAATACGCTACAATCAGGCTGGGATGTAGCTCAGTGTACAGAGAGCTTGCCTAGCATATGCTAGGCCCTAGTTTCCATCCCCAGTACCCCTGCCCCCCAAAAGGCTACAATTTATACACACCTTGCCAAGTATACTTCTTTAAAATAGTGTGTATCTGTTAATAAATACAGAACTTATTTTTAGAAACAAAATTTGTCAAAAGCCAGAAACATAAATCAATACATTATTTGGAAGGATGGCCAGTTAACTCCCTTGTAAAAAAAAAAAAAAAACCACTGCTATTTTTCACACTAATTGTACACTAATTAACCTACCATAGAATAGGAGAGGAGGAGGCTGCCGGGAAACTTGGTGGGCAGGGATGGTTTTACCACAATCATACCTTGACAACTTCCCACGATCACTTTACATATACAAAAATAAGATGTGATTTCTGTCTGCAAAATAGTATATTTCAGAAAAGAGAAAGCTGCTTTATGTGGGAATACTTACGAAGTCTCCCATTTTATAGAACATTTTCTTCATTACTTTCTTCTTAAAGTTAAAAAGCCTATTACCTCCAAAATAATCAGAAGTGAAAAATCAAACAATGCCTGAACGCTGGATGTGATGGTAACTGATTTTAAAGGGAGAAATGAAGTCTGAAAAAGATTATCTGGGAAGGCTGCAGATTTCATGAAAGGGGATGCGTTTTGTGGTTGCTTCTGAAGTATCCGGAAAAGACAGCCAGAAACAATCTCAATCAATACAAGACAGGGATGCTTATGGATTTTGTGTGATTGAAATCCAACAAATGACCAAATGAATGAATAAAAGAGGCCCTGAGTTAATGCCAATTTAGGTAAATATCCTTGGGAGGAGCTTTAGGATGATCTGTATTGGATGTCCTTATATAAACCATGCAAAAATGCTGGGTTACAGATGCCATAAATAGGAAGAAAGAAAAAAATAAACGTCCTTGTGTTATGTGAATGGGCACAGAGTGTGTAGATTAAAGTTTGTAGCGGCACCATCATACAGAAATTCAAGCAGTAATATATATCAAACAAGCCAGATGGTACCAAAAGTGGCCAGTGATGACAGACTCTAAAGTCAAACAAGTATGTAAGACCTCTGAATAAATTACTCCATAACATGTTAGGATGGATGTAGTGTACACAAATTATTATTTCTATAGAATGTAATTTAAAATATATGCAAGTAAATTAATTAAATGTAAAAGCATTTCTCTTTACCTATATTCCTATAATTTGCATATTCAAAGTGACATAAAATCTGTTTTTAAAACCTTCACGGGAAAATTGGGAGCCACCTTACAATTGAGGGTTCCTTATACACACACAAGCATATGAGATAGTCTGTACCTCAGATAACCAGCTTGTGAGTTACATACAAATCCCTAAAACACCAATAACTGCTATCAAAGCAATTTTTATCTGTCAGAAAATTCTTTTTTTTTTTTGTCTTTTTGAGACAGGGTTTTGCTATGCAGTTCAGTCTGGCCTTGAGCTCACTTGCAGCCCAGGTTGGTCTCAAACTTGCAAAGATCCTCCTGCCTCAGCATCCCGAGTGCTGGGATTACAGGTGTGTGCCACCATGCCCAGCTTTTTCTGTCAGAAAGTTCTTTAGGCTGTCTCTGTGTCATGTAGAACAGAGGCCCCAGGTCCCCTCAGGCCACTTCTAAGTTCACTTGTAGCTTTGATCAAGAGGTCTTATCCTCTGACAGCTTCCCACTCCAGCCAGGCCTTCCCTTCAGCCTCTCTACCTGAGAGCTGTCTGTTCGGCTGCCTCTGGAGGAGTAGGAGTAGTCCTACAATGCTGAGGATTTAATGCCTCCAGGCTAAGTGGAGGGAAGTGCATGTTTCACTATTGCTTGATGGCTTACAGGATACCAACAGCGCCAAGCCTCAATTGCGCTCAGCGGTGGCCTGCTCATTAACCCAGCTCTTCTCCCAGCTCATCTTCTTCACTCTTTCTCTGGTGCTTCCTGGGCTTGCCTCCCAAGTCAATGATCTTGACTCCGGGGCTGCATGCATAAACCACTTCAGCATCATGTAGAGATTCTGTGTCCTCTTCTGCAAATCTCTCTGCAGAAGTCAAGGTAAAAGAGCTTTAGCCTCACCCATTCTATTCAGTAAGTACTTAATGATCTCAGTAATGTAGAGTTTTCTGTGTGCTGTCATATATATCCAGATGAACAGGACAGAGTGCTACCCTTAAGGACCTTACACTTAAGGATGGGACAGGAAAGGTGGGGGAACAAAAGAAACCTATACTTGAAGATTCAGACCACAGATGAATGAGGCAGCAGTTCCAAAGAGAGGCACTACTTCCAGCTGACTAGTATTTCACCACAGCCTCGTTCTTCAAGTTTTCTAACTTATACATTTGCTTGACAACATCCCACCTTTGTCTAAAGCCAGCAATGACTCACACATGGGCTCAAATATGATACATGGTGATGCAGTTTTCTGGGTGACCAATTCACTCCCAAAAGGCAAAGCATCATATCACAGATTCCCTAAGTGGCTGCTCCATTTCTCAGGTGTGATAACACATGTCTAGGTGAGCCACAGGTCCTAAGGGTGCTTCCCTCCTGTCTCTTGATTTTGCCAAGCATGTTCCAACTTGAGGCCCTCACAGTGGATATTCTGACTAAAAACACATTCCCTGTCTTAGTTACTTTTCTCATTGCTACTTTTCTCCTTGCTGAGACAAAATACTCAATACCCAAAGTTAAAGGAAGAAAGGTTTTAGCTCAGTTTGTAGAACTTTCAGCCCATAATCGGCTGGCTCCAAGGCAGTGTGGCATATGGCAGAGGGGCAACAGTTCATGGTGCCAGAAGGCAGCAAAAGCAACAAGAGAGTGCGAGACAAGCTTCTCTATGTCTCTTGTATTGTTCCCAGTCTACTGGGATTAGGGCGGTGCCAGTCCAATCAGTGGACTGATCCAGGAATCACCCAACCTTAACGCTAGCAGCCTTAATCCCAGCATTGCACTACAAATCAATCACACACTCTAGATTCAGCCACCTCTGAAAAGCCTGCCCCATGACTGCATGATGCTTTGGGGGAACATCTAGACACAAACCATATTACCCCCTAATGGCTTATTCCTTTATACCTTTAAGCTCTCTCTATTTAAGGCCTTCCTTGACTACTCTATATAAAATAACATCGCATCCTATAACGTCTTGCTCTACTGTCTTTGCTGTTTAACTATTCATAGCACTTACTGCCTGACATATTATGTATTTGCTTATCTGTTTATTTTTAGTATCCTCTCACTAAAATCTCTGTAATATCAGAAACTTTCTCCCTTTGCTGTATTCTTTGCACCTTGAATAGTGATGACCAAGACAGGATGTTCAATAAATATTTGTTGAAAAATGAATAAACTTCACAGTTAGAACCTCAAAATCATCAGTCACCACAACGGAAGTTCCACAAACCCACCTGGAATCAACACCAGAAATTAGTGATGGCAAACCTCTTAGAATTTTCAATGATACAAACAGCCTGCTTCCGCACATGTGCCATAGGTTCGTCACCACTGCCATAACTCAAGGGTCTAAAGGCTACACAATTATTTTGTGAAAGAAAAAACTGATGCATGCTTTTTGTTTATTTTTTGGTTAAGCATCAATATATATAACAAGTATAAATAAAGGAACTTTAATGGTATCATAAACTTGTACAGGCCACAACTCATTCAACGTCCACTGTATATGACATTGTAAAATTTCAGATCTCGTAAACTATGCCTACCTTACTAAAATAAATTTATTCATTTATTCATGTGACAAATATATAGTATTTATGAAGAGTATGGTGTTGGGTGAGGTGCTGTATTTTATTTTTGAAAATCCTTATTTTTTCCTTTCTTTATTATAAACCTTATTTACTTAGTTCAGAGATCCCTGAACAAGTATTCGTAAATAATCCTTCAGGTAGAGTCTTTTATTAGGATAATTTAAAGGTAAACATTCTTCTATTTTCATTAAATTTAAGGGAAGTAAGAACCATAGAATTTAGCAACATTAAATACTCATCATTACAAAAACTGCCTAAGTAGTTGTCAAGCCCTAATTACACAAGGCTAATTGGTTCCACTAAAATCCATGCTCTTCAAATACAAGAGTTCCTCAAAGTTGGGTGCTAATCTTTTATCACTCCAATGGTCTCACCGCTAGATTTTCACAATGCAAATAAGTTTTTGTCATTCCACTCTTGGCCTCAATCTGCCCACAGCTTTTCTGACTTTACCTAAAAGAGCGTAGCCACTTTTTACTCCACCTCAAAATTCCTATGCTCTGTCTCAAAAGTCAAGTTCCCCCCAGTATCTTTCCATCCTCTGGAAGACTTCATCATTTAGCTTCCTCTTGAATTGTCAAATCTCTCTTCTTGGAAAGGATTCTTATCCTTAGCTCCTAAAGCAGGCTCCGACCTTTCTACGCTAATCACATTTATTCCCTCAATGCATCGATCTCTTTCCTTCTCACTCAATGTATTGAAAAGGAAATCTGATTTCACTTCTTGCTCTTCTCTCAATTACTTATTCCATGTAGAATAAAAGCCCTATATCCCCATGGTTTCATGGTTTCTTCCTTTTGGCCCCACAGGTCAATTTTCAAATGTCTTTTACTTTCAAGTCTTCTGAAAAAATAAACTGTTTTAAGAGGACCAAAAATGGGAAAGAAAAGCATTGACACATTAAGTGAAGAAAAGGCATCCATGCAAAACAAATAGCTTGCTGCAGGCTACAGCAAAAGGTACAATCGTTTACTAGACTGAATTACAGATTCAAGCTGTATCATTAACCTTACCAGTCCAATCTTTAGAAAAGCCAGGCACTGAATTTTAAAAATTACCCTATTTACAGTAGAAACAAAACCACTAATTCCTGAGTCATAAATTTTGTTGTTGTATAATTGTTCTAGTTATTTACCTTGCTAATTCTTAATATTCTTAAACTTTCTTTTAAGAAAGTTACATCTCTGATTTTACTTGCAAATATAAAGATGATGATTTTAAAAACAACCTCTTAGGATACCTTTTAAATTCCAAAAGTATTTTTCCCAGAAAGAGATTTGGCATAACTAATAAGAGCATAAAGAACTAAGATTCAAAATTCATTTTTATAAATCTATCCTTAAATCTTGGATGAGATCCAATACCTTATATTAAAATTTTAGAAGGTTGACTTGAGGGACATGGGAAATTTACTTTATGTTGACAGCATCCAGAACACCTGGCCTATATATCACCATTAATTAAGAAAAGATAAATGGGAAGGAAAAAACATATGTGAATAGCTCTAGATTCATTATTTTCAATGTAACAATTATATCATGCAAGGCTTTGCCAAAAAATACCCTAAATTTTTAATAAAGAAAAAGAAAAGAAACCTTTGGTGCCAATGTATTGTACATTTATTTCTATAGACTTGAATGCTACAGGATTTTCAAAGAGGACCAGGGCACCCAGTTTGTATTCTGACAGCAATGCAGTAGAATTTAAAGTGTTATGACTAAAATGTGTCCTAAGCTGGTTAATCTAGTCATGCAACATTTCAATAAAGAAGAACCAAGATAGTGAGCATAAAGGTGCACTTATTTCTATGAATACTGCAGGGGAAATAGTGACAGGAGGGAGTCAAGCTGCAGTGGACACATAGAAATATGCCATCTCCCTTTCTATCTTTCTCTACCAAACCTTATACACGCCTAGCCTTATCACACAGAGACAATTAAAAACTACACACTCTGGATACATTTGTGTCCTAGCTCCCAGGCTGGGAGCCTTGCATTTAATAAATTTCCCACTAGTGTGCTACACTGGATAGGAAAGCAGGGACTTTACTGCTGCGATCCCATCACCACGGGTCTTTGGAGATTTCAGTTCCCCAGTGACGGGCACCACCTAGCCATTGTGAAAGCCAGAAGTGTGGATGCTACCAAGCAGTGGATTTAAAGTATCCCATTTCTCAAGGAAAACACCCTGGCGGAGTGATGTTGGCCAAGGGGACCCCAGATATTTCTCAGTATGATCTTTTTTCTTCATTTTTACCTCACCTCTTCCATCTCTCTTCTTTCTAAGCCCCCCATCTATCTTTCTGTGCACACCTCCAGAGTTCATTGTAAAATAAATCAACACAAAGATTACACATTCTTCAGGCATAGGTTTTCCGCACTTAAATGCACACGGAGAAGGTCTAGTTGGCATTCAAAGTTGTGGGGAAGGGGAGAGAAGAGGTGACCATTACAGACCCTTCCCTTTAGAAGAGGTTAGACAAGGGATAAACAATACAATAGAAATTGCAGAGTCAGAGAGTCCAAGATCCACACAGAAAAAGGGCTGGGGACAAGTACAGGACAGAGGCTCCCTTCAAAACCTGGGACATCAGCAAGTCCAGAAGGTGTAACCATTACCCTACTTCCTTGCCCTGTGCCCCAAAGCGACATACCCACTTCCACATCCCTATCTCAGGAGGCCAGAGAAAGAGGAAGCGAGAATCCCTACCCGGGGCCATCCACAAGCAGGAGCGGAACAGAGTCTGCACTCAGAGTTGCACGGTCAAAATAACACACTGTCCCACAGTGTTCGCTGGTGACATTAACTCAGGCACCGGCAGATGTCTGGATGTGAGGCATAGTTCGGGGAGCGTGGATGCAATCACCCGCGTACGCACACTTGCAGGAGATTTTACAAACCCGCCCCTATCCCACCGCTTCCGTCCACACTCCGCACACCCAGTGCGTCCTGCCCTCCTCAGGGTTTCCATCGTCACAGTCTTTCTCTCGGAGAGCCAGCTGCCAGCAGAGGGATTCTAGCAGGGATTCCTGGAAATTTCATCCCCCAACACCTCGGGTCCGGGTCCACTACCGCCATCCCCTTTGCTGTACCTTTTACACACACACACACGCGCGCGCACACACGCACACGCACTCCTGCCATGACTGTCACTAGGCCCGCCGGCTGCCCTCAGTGCCCGGCATCGCCGCGCGCACCGGACACCGGGCATCGCTGCCACAACCCTTCCCCCGCCTCGCCGGCTGCAGGCATTGCCCCCCGCACGCCGCCCGCTGGGCTGCTCCTCCGCACCATTGTTCCACGCAGCGCTTCTCGCGCCCCGGAGCGCCCTTGGGCGAGGACCAGGGCTCCGTCCCGGGCGGCACCCGCGCCGGGCACCCTCGCTCTCCCACCGCTCCCTGGCCATGGTACCTTGCCTGACAGCTGGGTCCGCGGGCCCGCGGGAGCAGGCGGCGCTAATGACAGCGACGGTGCCAAACCTGAGAATAAAGCTCCGCTCCGGCCGCTCCTACCTCCAGCGCCACCATCTTCTCCGGCCGCTGCCGCCGCCGCCGCC
>NW_004955434.1:3309810-3384570 GCF_000276665.1 Chinchilla lanigera | reverse complement strand
CGGAGGCGCGGACGCCGCCGCGTCCCAGGGGACCACCCTCCCCGGCGGCTGCCTTCGGGGTCCCGGGCTCCTAACCGGCAGCTGTGGCCGACGTCCGCGTGCAGGAACTGGCCACGCTGCAGGACCGCGAAGCTGGGCAGCCGCGTGGACCCCCGCGGCGCGTCTTCGCCTTAGTTACCCCGAGCTTTCCCGCCTTCCAGGCCCCCGAACTACTACTGCCTTGCACTTCCGAAAAGGAGGTGGCCGGGTCCCCGAAGCGCGCCGCGCTCTGCGTTTCCGCCACAAGGGGGAGAGCCGCGCGGGCCTGGCCAGAGCGCAGCGGCCGGGGTTTGCATCCCTCGAGGGGAGCCGTCGGGTCCCGGCCGGGAGAGCAGAAAGCCTCGGATCGTGAAGCAGGGAAATGCTTGCCTTCATTTTCCAACTCGCTCCTCGGCTCTGGTCGATTAGAACTTAAAGTGTCCTTGAGCCTGGCGGAGGCCGTCCGCCCCAGACATGGCTTCTAGCTCGGGAGGGTGGGGATCCTTGCGGCGGGGGCCAGGTGGCAGGTTCCCGGCGCTTGTGAAAAGCTGGGTGCCGGGCGGGTCCCCGGCGGCCCGGGTTCCGGCGCCAGCCCCACCTATAATCTGCGATGTAGTATCTAATCTTTTCCCTTCTGCGGGACGGATTTCTAAAGAATACTACTACCAAAAATAATAATTTGTATACACGTTCTCATCTAGTAAAACGAAGTTAAGCTTTGGTTATCCAGATCCTTATGAAATGGATGCTTACCACACCGTGTTTCCATATCATTTTAAGCACAATGCCTCTAGAAAAATCTGGGGGTGTAGCCTGAAGAATTTTGAAAACCTTTTTTAGCTTTAAAATTCATATGATGTTTGCATTCTACTCTATAATGAATTTATTTTTTTAGTAAAGAAAATAGTTTCTCCCTCCCTAAAAGATCTCTCAGTAACATTTAAATATTATATACCGGCGAGATGCACCGTGCTTGTCCTGTGACACCGTCTTCATTTTTACCAGTAAACATGTACTCAGCGCGTGACAGGAGCCAGGCATGGTCCTTGTTCCACCAGAGCTCATAGTGCACTAGAAGGAAACATTAATCCATCAGAATGAGAGCAGTTGAGATGTATCCCTAACTGCAAATGTCCTAACGGTGCACAGGGAAACCTAATCTAGACTCCGGGACTAAGTAAGGCTTGTTTGTTTAACAGGAAAGAATTGAACCCAGGGCCTTCTCATTGAGCTGCATCTCCAGCCATGCATTCATTCATTCATTCATTTATACTTTGGGACAGGTTGCTGCTAAGTTATTAAGTTGCCCAGGCTGGGCTCCAACTTGTGATCCTCCTACCTCAGCTTCCCAGAGTGCTGGATAATAGGCATGCACCACCACCATGACCACCTAATGTAAGCTTATTAAGAAAGGACATTGAAGGGGGCTGGGGATTTAGCTCAGGGGGATGGGGATTTAGCTCAGCGGCAAAAGCGCCTGCCTGGCAAGCGTAAGGTCGTGAGTTCGATTCCCGGTACCGGAGAAAAACCAAACAAAAACAAAAACAGAACAAAGAAAGGACATTGAGGGACCACAGGAGCAGCAGCAGTGAGACCTTCCAGGGAGAGGGAAGGAAATGTGAAATGGTCCACGCAGGCGGGATTAAAGGGAGAAGAACCTGGCCGACAAGCAGTGGATAGAACGCGCTGGAGACCTGCGGGCCATTTTAAATAAGGATTTTATCTCATGAGCCTAGAAAAGCACTGAAAGATTATAAATTGGGAGTGGGCAAACAGGATCGTATTTCTGTCCCTGAGAGGCTGCTGAGGTAATTCTGTGAAATGCTGGTTTGTGGACGGTTAGGGTTCGGTGAGAAAGTGAGCCGAGGCGCGTCACATCATTTTTTCTGGTGAGCGTTAAGGGCCGCAGTGTTGACCCTAACACTCTTGTTTCAGTTCTTACCTCTGCTTTCCCACGAGCCCATTTTGGAAATATAGATGTCATAGTTTCTCTGTGATAATTTAATTACTTTTAGTCTACTGTAGCTTTAAAGGAAACAGTAATCTTTATTAGAATTTTAGGTTCAATAAGAAGATGCAGGTCCTAAGTGGGAGGCTCTTTTCTGTGTGCCAGTATATACTTGCTGCCATCTGGTTTGTTGTCTTGGACTTTTTTTTTTTGGTACCGGGAATCAAACTCAGGACTTTGTACTTGTCAGGCAGGTGCTTTTGCCGCTGAGCTATCTCTCTAGCCTGCTGCCTTAGGCTTCTTTCTGCATATTTTCTATTTGTTGTGCTCTCAGTTAGGATTCCTAGATTTGTGAGTGAGAGATACATTTTTTATTACACTGTTATTTAAATAATACTCTCAAATCTTACCTCACAGGACATTAACACTATTATTATAATTACCTTATTATCTTACTATTATAATTATTATTATAGAAAGAAAGTTCTGTGTTATTGTGTTTCTTTTTTGTAAGAATCTTTATGGATTATGTCTTGTACTCTGAGGAACTACTTTAAAGACAGTGATTCACAGTGTAATGACTATTTTTGTCCTCAGCGTTTGGTCATGAAGTTTTGTTTTATTTTTCCATAAAATAAAAAAATAAAGAAAATAATATCTGAAGTATTAAGTGCCACATAAAGGAAAGTAATTGTTCTAATGACAGCTTAGAGGCCTCTGAAAGTAATTAGTTATCAAATATTTATATACAGAAATCCCCACTCTCTACTTCTTCTGCACAATGAAAAACATTGCTTTAAGTGCTCCTATTACTGTCTGTACCTTGCATGGCAGGAAATTCCGAATCAGATTTACAGATCATTGTAGGAAATGGGGGGCATAAGACATTCATATCTTTATTTTACCCTGCATTTCATCTTATTATATTCTACCTATGTCTTTCTTATGCCTATTTTATTGCTATTTTTCTATTTTATGATAGATACTCTTTTAAGGCACTTCAAATATTTTATCCACCTACTCCTGTAAACAAGGATCAAAATTGCTATTCAGTGTTGAGAAGGCAGTATATAAAATATTGGCAGCCTGCCAGCCATTGTAGCAGGTAACAATGCTATACACGCAGTGCCCAGTGACTTGGATCTGTGTTTAAAGCCTTGTCCACCATTGCACATGGGTCAGAAGTCTCTGTGCGTACCAGCACAAAGCTGCGTATTAGAAGCACACTCAAGTATGTCTCCTGCTGGCTCATAGATAGCTTCCTCTCAGGCAAAGCTTGAGGTCCCAAACTCAATCAGTGTGCCCTGCACCTATAAACATATCTTACTGGTGCAAGCATAATTTGCCACGTGGTGGGAGGGAGATGATCTGTGATCTTTATTCATGTAGGCTTCTTTTTGTTAGCAAAGCCCTGAAGATTCACTAAACTTCAAACTCTATAAGAGAGTAGCCATATAATTTGGCTTTTGAGATAGTTCTGGATAGCCAAAATCAGTCCTTCCTCTTCTGCTAATGGTAGGCACTCCCTTTGATTTTGAGTTCTTTAACAATTTCCTTCTTTCTATCTCAGTCCTTCAGTTTGAATCTTATGGGCTGAGATCACATATAGGCCAGCCTTTGGTAATGAGATCTTTCTTGATTTTAGTTCTGCTGATATGTGATGGTCCAGCATACTATCTGTTGTACTGTATCTAGCCATTTTTGTCATAGGATTTAAAATGTGAAATAAAATATGGAATTATAAAGTATATAAGCCAACTTCAGTGTTTGCTTTTATATGAAGATTATTTCACCAGCTATTCCTCTGAACATAAATTCTATCCTGCCTACAGTAAGTTTCCTTTTTTCCTGTCTCCTTAGAAATGGCTTTATCCCCACACATAAACCAACCTCCATGGCCAGGGACATACAAGACAAGACTAGTGTGAGCGAGTCCGCTCCTAGTTCTAGAACTGGACCCGTCCTTCCCAAGCCCATGGCTTCCAGGGCTAGGGCAAGAGTGTGACCTGGATTTCACAAGAAGCAGGACGTGGATAGAGGGGAACAAAAATATCCACTTCCCTGTTCATTTTAGTCTTACACTAGGGAAAAACAGGAAACTTTTATTAATGTACAGTCATCAGGAAATTTGGTTGCAGGCCTTAAAGATACCATAGCCACAGATTTTTTAAAAACAACATGAAAAAACTGAGTTTGATCTTACCTGAAAATATCTGGGTATAAGATTATATGATGGGGGCTGGGGATTTAGCTCAGCCGCCAAAGCACCTGCCTGGCAAGCACAAGGTCGTGAGTTCGGTTCCCGGTACCGGAGAAAAACCAAAAAAAAAAGATTACATGATGGATGATCATAACTTTAAAAAATTCACATACTAAAGTACACCAAAATGTTAACACAGCAGTAGTTCACTAAAGTAGTAGTACTTCTTTATGTGGTCTAGTAGTTAAAAAAATTAACAACGGCCTTAATTTGAAAAAAATTAAGATTATTAAAATGTAACTGTAAAAATTAGTACCATTACTGCCAGGAACCATAAAAACAACTATTGGAATATTTTGCATTTTTAAAGCATCTTTCTAAGCTTGATTAATTCAAGGCTTATTGCAAATGCTGTACACTTCAAGAAAACATTTTCAGAATTATGCTGTTCCCACTCACATACTTCATTGTCTGAGTATCGTCACCCAAGCAGCTTCATAGCCTCTATGGGATGTTAGGCTATTAATAGACAAAAGTTGATAAAGTTGGTTATTCATTTTATGTAACATTTGCTTAGATATTTGGTTGTATCTGAATTTATTTCAGTAGTAAAGTACCTGAGTATTATGGCCATCTGGTTTGGAACACCATAAAATGTTCATATATCCATTTCATCCTACAAACTAGGGACAGTTTGACTGGGAGAAAATATGATGTCTTTCTACATAAAATATAACATAATCAGGAGCATATTACTTTGAAAATAAGCTATAAAATTAAGTGGCAATTTCATAATTTTTCTCTAGTATGTTTGCTATACATGTACATCTTTTTGCCATCTTACTAATAGATAAATAGTAAACACCAGCAGCTTAAGGCAGATACCTAGAATAAAAACATAAAGTTTGACAAAATTCTTATTACTGATTTTATCTTTTACTAATTTGCTTGTAAACCAAAAAAAGAAAAAAAAAAAAGTAGTAGGCTACCATTACTTCTTGCCTTACTTTACTCATTGCTGAAACAAAATACCCAACACCCAAAGTTAAAGAAGGAAAGGTTTATTTGGCTCATAGTTTATAGATGTTTTAGTCCATAGTTGGGGGGCTCCAAGGCAGGGTGGTATGGAAGAGGAGAAACAGTTCATGCAAAGCAGGGCAGGCAGAAGGCCACAAGCAGCAAGCAAGAGAAGCAGTGGCATTCTTTCTGTCCCTTATATTCCATCCAGGCTACCTACCTTTAGGGCAAGTAGCACTCACACCTGGGGTAGGGCACCCTTAATCCTACCCAGAACTATGCCAAACAGTCAGTGGACTGATTTAGTAATCATACAACCTTGATCCCAGCATCACACATATAATCTCAGTATCACACACTCTAGATCCTGCCACTTCTGAAAAGCCCCACCTATGACCACCTTTTAGGGTCATCTAGACACAAGCCGTGCACTTGTATTTTGGCAGAAGACCACCTTGTGCTGTTCCTAGAATAACACTGGCATGTGGAAGCATGATTTAAAATTGTTGCTCTGTTCCTATTATCTGTTAACTATTTTGTTCCAGGTACATTGGCATCATTTCCCCAGTAAGTTCCTGATCCTTAAATGTTCAGTGCCAAAATATCCATCTTAATCCCTTAGTATTTCCGCTCCTAAACATCTAGCATATTGTAGAACATCTAGGAAGTACTCAGCAAACATTTTCTGGCTAATTGTTACATTTACTACCTTTTCAATTACTCCATTAGGTCATTCAGGGAGATTATCAAAATGATTTGTTTATAAATTGATTTCCTTTTTGTCTGCCACTATTTTTATTAATATTAGTAGTGTCTGTAAAAAGTTGTGGGCATGTCTATTGACTCAAAAATAAAGGGCTTAGTTAAGGCTTTAATAGTAAGTAAACTAAGAGCCATCATTTTTATCAGACCTTCATCTCCTCCATCAGTCAAGAAAGATCCTTTCTTTCATATTTTTTCTCTCTCCCTGTCTCTCATATACCACATACACAAGTGAGAGCCTATGAAATTTTAGTTTGAGCATTTCTTAGTAGTTTTCTCCATATGCTTGCACAGACTTAGTACTTAAGATGGCCAATAACAGTGTAATTAACAGTCATGACCATGGTGAACATTTCCAGTAGGCTATTCTATTAAAAAGCTACCAGCTGTTTAGAACTTCACTAATCTCCTACTATGTGCTAGCTACTGTGATAAGTATTTAAAGTCCAAGCCAAATATCATGAGTTCTATCTTTAGGACTTTTCTACTTTAAGAAAGATATATAATGTACACATAATTTCAGTGTCATATGTTGGTTGTAAAAAATCGATATCTATTTATATCTATGTCTAACTATATCTGTATCTATATATGTGCAGGAGAAACCTGGCCAAATGGTGTTTTTGTTGTTGTTGTCACTGTCATTTGTTTCACTGAATACTTGTGTTCAGGGAATTAAATTAATTATCTTCCAGAAGTCATGTGTATAGTTAAGTGAGCAGGTGTTTTTTCCCCTTTAAAATGAATTTTTGTTTCCTAATTATAAAAAATATTATGAGTACCTAGATTGAATGATTTTCACTAATCATATGAGTTTCTCCCAGGTGAGAATTACATGCATTTTTAAAAACTATAGACAGATAAATGTGTCTGCTTCCAGAGAAGGGATAAAGACCATCATCATAATAGATGAACCTTCTGAAAGTTGAAAGAGAAAGGACTTGGGACTTTGACATTTTCTGTAAAACAGAAAACTTCTATAAAGGGACATTAGTCAGCATAAACTATTAAAAGAAAACACATTTCCTACTTTTATTCCTCAGAGAAATTTATCCTTCTTCTGCTTTCTACCTTAAACTCATATCTTTTTATTAAATCTGACTGTGGAGATGCTTCTAAGTTAGGTCAGGTTGGTTGTGGATTGAATTTTGAAAGCACATTTTAATTTCAGCATTCATGCAGCCAAGCACGGCTAAATTGAATAGGCTGTGGTTATGGGAACTGCAGGAACTGAGATGGAACCAAGAAATCTGTTATTGGAGAAACCTTTTGAGAACTGGCAGATTTTAAGTCACTCTTAATAAGGTCTGATAGGTGAAGGAATAACATGGTATGGGCTTCAAGACAGCAGTTTCCCACCCTTCCTTCCATTTGGGAATTATTTTCATCTTCACACTGCTGCAAATCTATCAAGAAAATAAAATTGAAATGGATCTCACTGAGCTGTACAGTATAAATCTGAAACTTGTGCAACAATAAAATTTTCTTACCAAGCACGTAGGTATGGATGTGTTGTTAGCAGGCTTCACAAAGAGAATGAAGTATGTATTTCAATTTTATTTGCATAGAACTAAGAATAATCCCTTAGGCTTCTGTCAAGTCTATTAAAGAAAAGAAGTGGTTGAAAGATTTTAGCTATAGACCCTCTTGGTCGGTGTTGAATCTTATTATAAGAGGAAATCACCTTGGATTTCCATGGATCCCTGGTCCCAAGTGAGGATAGTAGTTCTTTTTTTTTTTTTGGTTTTGGTTTTTTTTTTTCCGGTACTGGGAATTGAACTCATGACCTTGCTCTTGCCAGGCAGGCACTGTGCTGCTGAGCTAAATCCCCAACCCCTGACAGTAGTTCTTATGTGCAAGGAAAAAGGTCCCAAGATCAAGTAAATCTGGAGAATGCTGGAGTAAACTGAATTGTGTAGGTTTTGGATTTTCTCTTTAAATTACAGAGCTTCCCTGAGCCTTTAATTGTGAATTTCCATGAGGGGAATAGAGATAAAGGACTTATCAAACTTACAGTGTTCATTCTGCAAGAAAACTTTGAGATATAGGCAAGGGCCCTTCCTCCATAAACAAATACTGAAGATTACATATGTTGCAACTGTATAGGTATAACGATGAATATATTACCATTGTATAAAAAGACATTTTCTTTGACCTAAAAATTCATTTTATTTTTGCTTCTGATGTTAGAAAATTAAACCTTTGTTGTGGATTCCTAAAAATATTGTAGACCCTAAGCATTATACCTACCTTTTAAAGGTAAGTCAGCTCTTTAGGCTGGTGTTACATAAATAAAGTGAGTCATAACAAAAACCACAAAAATGGAATGCACTCATAGTATGGCATTCCATCAGATGTACTGAATTAGTAGGGTCATCCCTTTCTTTCACACTAGATACTAAAGAAACAGAACAAAACGAGATATACACGAAACCACACATTATGTCAAAAAGGAAAGGGAGGAGAAGAGAGAGAGGAAGAAGGGAAGGAGAAGAAAAGGAAGAGGGGGAAGAAGGAGGAGAAAGTGAGGAAGAGGAGTAGGAGCAGGAGGAGGGAGAAGTAGGAAGAGGGAGGAGGAGGAGGCAAGTGCAGCAAATCTTTCTGTTATTCTGCGTGAACTGTAGCAGGACAGCACTGTGCCTCCATGATCCAATCGCCTTCCCAAATCCATATCTCTGAATACATAAGCTGTTGGGGGGATATTTTAGATCTAAACCATAACACCAACCTTTATTCTATGCAGTACTTTCAATTCATGTTTTTATTATTTTGTCAGAGTGAAATTACTGACCAGGGGCATTGAGAAATGCACATTATTAGTCCTTGTTGGACAGGTAAATTCAGAGTAAGGAACTGTAAGTAATACACTGATGTGGTCATGACACTGAATTTGATGTTAGCCATGTTAAGAAAATATCCAGAGGTTGATGATTCATCTGGAAAAATAAAGGAGTAAAACTGAAAGTTACATGTAGACTAGGGATCTCAACTCCGGAACAGTAGTATTTTCTTTCTCTATTGAGAGTGCATTTACTCAGAAATAAATTGACACTTCTTGTTCAGGAAAAAAAGGAAATGCATTGCAGAAATACATCATATATATAGTAGAATTTAGTACATCACAAATATGGCATTCCAATTTAGTATAAAAAGATGGATTATTTGATAAGTGATATTAATCCAACTAATGCCATTTGTGCAAAACTAGCTGGATCTCCATCTCACTTCTTACATCAAAGTAAGTTTCAGGGGCTTCAAAGCTAAAAATGTAAAATAATGAAATCAAAATTATTTTTGAAGAAAACATAAGGGATTGTTAATTGTAATCTTGGAGTGGTGAAGGCATTTCCTAGCATAACACAAAAGAAGATACTGACAAATACAACTACATTAAAATTAAAGAATTTCTTTCCCTAAAAAATGAAAGCAAAAAGAGTTAAAAGAAACCTTTAGAAAATTAGCTATATAATTATGGCAACAGGCTACATTTTTTATATGAAAAGAGGTATTTACCAACCATTAAGAAAAATAATACCAACAGAAAATAATTACCAATTCCTAGGAGGGAAAGGAATAACCAACAGATCTAGGAAAGAGGTTCAATGTTATTAATAATGAAAGAAACACAAAAGGTACTTTTCAGCTTTTAGATTGGCCCAAACAAATCAAAACTTGATAATATATTACACTCCTGAGCATGTAAGGAGATAGGCATTCTCATTATAGAGTAGTTGTGAGGATAAACAACATCTGTAAAAGTCTGCTTAGCAATATATAATTCATTTTCTATGAACTTATCATTCAAAAAGAACATAAGAGCGATGTGTATGTATTCTAAAGTACTCAAAAATTGTAGCTTTTTTATTGTTGCACAAGCACGAGAAAGCATATGTATGTATTTAGTGTAGCACTGTGGACAAAAATAAGGGATTGGTGACAATCTTTAGAGAATTAAACACTATATTATACTAAAAAGGGAATTTTATAAAATATTTAGAAAGATGTAGAAGGCTCATGGATTGTTACAAGAGAAACTGTATACGATATACTATTAATTGAAAATTCAAGTAATAAAGAAGAATGTTTAGGTTGACCCCATTATTATTTTAAAATGTTATTCATCAAAAAAACTTGGAGTAATATGCACCAAATTATCCCACCGATAGTTGCTCTCTCCATCATAAATACTTGTAACACTTGAAACTTTTATAGCAGTTGTTTATTATTCTTGTAGTCAGAAAATCATTTAAAGAAGGAGAGAAAACAAAAATTTATCATTAAGTATTTTTAGTAAAACCATACTTATTTTAGAAGATTATTCTTCCTGTTCATGCGCAATGAAATATTAGATTTCTTCTGGCATTGAAACACTTGGCAAGATAATTTGTGGGCCATCCACCTTTGTCCATGAAGTTATCCTTTCTGTGGTGTCCATTATCAGGTAGAATTGGGAAAATTACCATCCTCCCCTTAAAAATTCATATGGAAGTTCTGTTAGTAAAGTCAGAAACCTAGACTCTATGCTGGGAAAATACTATTAGATTTCTCTCCTGCTATAAACACAATAGTAATTGTTAGTGAGTCATAGTATATAATTTATATAAAACATAAACCAATATATTCTCCTTATAGAAAATTTGGTAAATATAAGAGTTCAAAGGATAAAATTACTCTTAGCTCCTCTACTTAATTATTATATATTTTAAAACTTTCCCCTTTATCTTCATTTTAAGGAATATGGGATTGTATTCTATAAATCTGCATCTTGCTTTCATCATTTAGAACATTTTACCATATTTTAAATTTCTCTGCTAACACCATTTTAATCCCTATGTAAAATTTAATAATTTATCTAATAACCCCCTGCAAAGCTTGATATTTCAGTTACTTCAGAGTTGTCATTAATGTAAAAAGTGCTTAGTGAACTTCTTTGTGGATAAGCCTTTTCATTTTTTTATTCATATGTTCTGTTTTTAGTGGATCTTAAAAGTGGGGACATTAAGTTACATTGTAGACAGAATTTTTTCTGTCATATTTTATTATGTTCTATATTGATAATTGCTGCTATATCAAGCAAAAATATAATAAACAAAAATCATTGACACTTAAAAATACAGACAGAACATCTAGCTTTAAGCTATGTTACTTCTGTGTACACTGTTCAAGGTAAAATATTGATGTAATACATCCCATTAGTTAACGATGGTATCAAGACTCCTGATGCATATGGCTAAATTGCTTATTCTATTTTAAACTCTCAGCAGTAAGATAAAGGATACCTGTTTTAGTGTACCTTGGCAAACATTGGATGTGATCGGTAAAAAATAAAGCCAATGATATAAATGGAAGTCTTGTTTTATTTACTCCTATGACTGAGTATTTTCTTCAGATCTGTTAATCATGTCCTCTTCCTTTTATGTTTGTGTACTTAATCCATTCTTCTACACAGGTGTTAGTCTTTTTCTTATCAACTTGAAAAAAAATTTTATATATAAAGGATCTTCATGATTTTTTTATTTAAAAGTAACCCCAAACTTGCAGATAAGGTGCAAGTACACTATGAAGACCAACAATCATTTTTCATCCACAGAATTTCCTGGAAATTGTTGCCTCCAGTCAGTCTTTATTTTGTTGGTGTCTAGTTTTGCACTGAAAGTTTGAGTTTGAGGAATTTTTCTCAAATTATTTTATCTTTCCTTAGGTAGGTCATCTGCTCTGCTAGACAAATTCAATATCCACTTTTATTTTTGTCAAAAATCTTCCTATTGTTAAATATTTATTTATATATAGGTACTGGGGATTGAACCAAGGCCTTTCCACGGAATGACATCTCAAGCCTTTTTTATTTTTTGAAGGAAAGCACTGCTAAGTCACTAAATTGACCAGACTGGGCTCAAACTTGCAATCCTCTGCCACTGCCTCCCAGAGAACTGGGATTACAGGCTTGTGCCGCCATACTTGGCTGTCATAATCTTTTTAAATGGTTTGACTCATTTTACATTTACCCTTTTGGTCCACTCAGAAATGAATCTATAATGATTTTCCCGTAATACTTAATGAATGTTTCTCAATTTATTAATCTTTTATTATTGTTCTTTAATGTCCCATCAATCACAGATTAAACCCTCATTTACAATAAAGCCTGTTTTATAGATGAATCTGTGTACTCTTATCTCTATATTATTGATCTTAAATTATCATTGCTTTAAATATGACCATGGATATAATCATATTTATTTTTCTAAACATTACAATTATGTCTTTAAAGAAAATGGCACTTTATGTAGCATTGAGATATACATGTAAGAATTTGTTCTCTCTATTGAATGTGATCCATCTTTTTTTTCATTTTCAGGAATTTTGTGGTTTTCCTTGGATACAAAGAAGGTCTTTCACATTTCTTAGAACATTAAGTTACAATGTAGACAATCTTTTTCTATTATATTTTAGTATGTTGCATAATTGATAATTGCTGCTATATCAAGCAAAAAATATAATAAAACAAACAAAAATCATTGGCACTTAAAAATACAGACAGAATACCCAGCTTTAAACTATGTTTTTCCGTGTATACTGTTCAAGGTAAAATATTTATGTAATATGCCCCATCAGTTAACTATGGCATTATCATTTAAATTTTTGTAAGTATTGGGAAAATACTCCATAATTATTAACTTTGTCTCAGAATAATTCATCTGTAGTATTTTTGTTGTCTCAATAATTAGCGAGCAGGGTCAGTTTTAAAACCACCTTAGTTTAAGATAATAAAATCAAGTGTCTACACTTAGAAAAATGTTCCTCTTTCTCTTTTCTTTTCTCTAATACATTTAGCTCATGCCCACATGAGAAACTCATTTAAATATAAGCTGAAAGAAATCCTGTCTTATCCTATTGGAAAAATTTAGTTGTCTGTCAAGAGCCCATTTCTTCTAAGTTTGACCAAAGTAGTGCAACACTGGTTAGGATCTTTAACAGGGCTGGACTATATGTATGCAGCTGGGGTAGGACCAATTCCCATTGGTAAAATAATAAGCCAGAGAGCAGAAATAAACTGCCTAACCTAACAATACCTTTTGAGATTTCTTCTTGTAGTAGTGAAAGTGTAATAGAGATTTGAGGTGAAACAGTCATATCAAAAAGCTGTCCGTCTGAGACAGCCCGAGGGTAGTTTGAATGGTGGATACTAGAAGAAAAAGTAAGATTTTGAGCTTCTCAAATATTTCCTGAATTTATACTCTGTGCCAAGTCAATTAAGTCTATTGAGAAGTAAAATCACTGAGGAAAAAAATTTAAATAGCAACACTGATGAAATAAATGTATTATCTCTGATTATTTTTGTCATGCAACATGGATCTACCACATATGTTGGCAAATTAAATCTTTTGAAACATCAAAACATTCCAGCCTGGAGTGGTGGTGCATGCCTGTAATCCCAGCACTCAGGAGACTGAGGCAGGAGGATTGTTGTGAGTTCCAGGGCAGCCTGGGCTACAAAGTGAGCTCAAGTCCAGCCTGAACTGCATAACAAGACCCTGTCTCAAATAGACCAAAAACAAAACAAAACAAAACAAAACAAAAACCCCCAAAAAACATTCCAAATTCATTTCCAAATTTAAATAAATGCTCATTTTCCCAATTCTAGAAGATTTTGAAAGATACTTAAAACCTTATCTTAGATTGATTTTCAAGTTTCCCTCAACCTATTTTTGAAATCCAGCATTTTCTACTATTTCATAAACTATATTATGTGGAAAATTTCATGTGATATAAAGTTAAGTGGAGGACAACGATACCCAAAATTTTGTTCTTATTCTCAGTAAGTAAAATATATGTTAAAAAGAATTCTATTACATAAAATGATAGCAATTGTGCTTAAGATTGCCACAGCTCAGGTAAATTTTTTCTTTCCTGTTTTTCAGATTTTCTAAATATTATGTCAGTTAGTTCTATAATGAAATTAAATTTGACATTTATATATGCTACTTTTGATTTAGTTTTAAAAAACTAGCACTCCAGGTAAAATAATGATATTCCCATAATCTTCCACTATACCTATATGTTGTACATAATTCAAATACACCCAATCTGTTAAAAATAAACACATCAAGAAGTCACATGGAAGTACTGTTGGGGCTAGGCATGGTGGCACATGTGTAATCTTGGTACTCTGGGAGGCTGAAAAAGGAGGATCACAAGATCGAGCACAACCACTTAGTGATGTATCAAGACCCTGTTTCAAAAGAAAAAATAAATTATAGAGGGTGCTGGGAAATATCTCAGTGCGAAGGTTCTGTATTCAATCCCTGGTGCCACAAAAAAAAAAAAAAAAAGCAAAACTTGGTTTCATTAATGTTGCCAATTTTTACCCATTTTACATAGCAAATATGACATATTCTTGAATTTGATATAACATTTCCAGGTTACTACCTACATCTGTTAGGCATTTATTAAAATAATCAATGAAATTACATCAAACTCTGTTAACCGGCCTTTGTAGGGTTGGTTTCCCACAGAATCTTCCACACACTTTACCAGGGGCTGAAGGGTGACAGCTACAGGCTCTCTCTGTAAGGTCAGGGAGGTAGCTGGCTGTTTCGTTGCCTGTCCACAATGTTTTCTTAAAAATTTATTTACTTTTTTAATTGTCAAATAAAAAGTATATGTTTACTTTGTACAAAACAATGTTTTAAAATGTATATAGTTGTTCCCCTGTATCCATGGAGGTAGTTCCAGGACCTCAGGAGGATACCAAAATACAAGGATGAGCAAGTTCTTTGTATGAATTAGTACCATATTTTCCTGAAAATAAGACCAGGTCTTATATTAATTTTTGCAATAGGGCTTAATTTCAGAGGGTCTCTTATTTTTTCATGTAAGGCAATCTACATTTATTCATGTCAATCTATATTTATTATAAAAATTTATGTTATTATAAAAATTTATATTTATTCAAATACAGTCATACCATCTTTTTCTGAACCATTATCATAACTCTCCCAGTGCTGAATTCCAGCCTGAATTTCTTGTAACTCCATTTTGTGTAGAACCATGGGCCCCAGTCTCTCATGTCTGCCAGATAGATAGAGCGCTCCTTAAATGAGCCCTTCTTTTCCATGCAGCCTGCTTGTAGCGCATTGTCAACGTGGCTGTCAGTGATTCTACCCCGTGACTGCTTCACCCTAATCATGACCTTTTATAAGCTGGGCTTCACAAAGTTCCCATTAAATCGCGTGTTAGTGGAAGATTTACAAGGTAGAAGTGGCAACAAAAATGATGACAGCTAAGAATGATGGTCCCCGTAGAAGTGATGAAAAACTGGAGGCTCCAAAATTCAGAAAACGTTCCTTTACTTCACATGAGTGCATGAAGTGGGTCTGTTACAACGCACGACATATTGAATTATGAAGATTCTTATTCGGCTTAACCACATCCTTCCGTTACCAAGTGCGCATGCTACTTGTGCTTTGTGTCTGTACTCTGAGTATTCATTTCGCAGGGAATCTGTAGTTCATCTGTTTACATAAATGTTTATTTTACTTCTCATCCAAAGTTGCTCCCTTGGGTATTTACAAATAATCATAATTTATAATATCATTTAAGTATTACTGTCAATATTATTTATACTTAATTATGCGTTAATGTTGTCATTATATAATCCAATATATCTATTGTTTGTTGAAATGGATATACTAAAGGTGTCCATCTGGTTGACGATATTATGGGCTTATTTTTGGGGCTTATATTATGAGCATACTGAAAAATCATGCTAGGGCTTATTTTCCCATCTGGTCTTATTTTGGGAGAAATGGATATTTGCATATAATCTATACATACCTGCCTATATACTTCCAATCATATCAGATTGCTTATGATACTTAATACAATGCAAATGATGTATAAGTACTTATATTATATTGGTAAGGGAATAGGGATGAGAAAAAGGTCCATACATGTTCATTACAGGTAAGATTTTAGATTCAGGATTAGTTGAATCTGCAGATATGGAACTCACAGATACAGAGCTCTAACTGTATACATGATGAAATGGCTAAACTGAGCTGCTTAAAAAATTACCACACATATTTTTCATTTCTTTTGGTGACAACATTTAAATTCTACTCTAAGGGATTTTAAAGAATACATTGTTATTAGTTATAGCCATCATATTGAACATTCTTTCTCCTGAAATTGTTCCTTCTAACTGAAATTGTGTAACCTCTGACAAAATCCCCCCATCCTCCCTCACTTCTACTCTTCTACATCCTACCACCATTCTACTCTTTCTATGAGTTTTTAATCTTTATGCATGAGATTATAGTATATACATCTTTATGCATGAGATTATAGTATTTATCTTTCTATGTTTGGCTTATTTCATGAAAGACCTCCAGGTTCATTCACCTTGTCTCAAGTGAAGGATTTCCTTCTTTGTCTCAAGTGAAGGATTTCCTTCTTTAAGGATGAATAGTATTCAATTATTTATGTATACCACAGTTTTTTTACCCACCCATATCCTTTAGATACACACCCTGAAATGAGATTACTGGATCATATAGTAATTCTGTTTTTAATTGAGGTATTTCCACACTATTTTACACCCCCCCAATAGCATTTAACAATTCCTTTTTTATCCATATCCTTGCTAAAATTTATTACCTTTTGTTTTTCTGGAAATAGTCAAATAGGTATGAAGTGATAATCTGGTTTTAATTTGTATTGACCTGATGATTAGTGATGAACATTTTGTCATATATTTGTTGGCCATTTGTATGTCTTTATTTGAGAAATGTCTATGCAAGACCTTTGCCCAGTTTTTAATTGGGCTAGTTGATTTCTTGCTATTCAGTTTTTCTACTTTCTTATGCACAGTGTTATGTATATTAACACCTTATCAGAAGTATAATTTGCAAGCATTTTCTCCATGTCTCAGTCCATTCAGGTTGCTATAAAATAAGTTAGACTGGGTAATTTTTAAACAAGAGAAATGTATTGCTCACAATTTTGCAAGCTTGTTAGTATAAGGCATCAACAGATTCAGGGTCTGGGGAAGGCTCTCTCTCTCTCTCTTTCTCTCTTCTTCTTCTGCTGCTGCTGCTGCTGCTAGGGTAGTATCTTGTTGCTCTGTTCTCATTTGACATAAAGGCAAAAGAAGTAAGCAGGGACTCTCACGTCCTTTTGTGGGGACACTAATCCTATTTGTGATGCTGGAAATGTGGAACCTTTATGACCTAATTATGTCTCACCATAAAGCCCACCTCAAAGCTTAGGTTTCAACATATGAATTTTGGAGGGACATAAACAATCAGCCCATAGCACACTCATTCCATAAGCTGGCTCTTCATTTTGTTGATTGTTTCCTCTGCTGCAAAGCAGCTCATTAGGCTGATGTAGTTCCTTTGTTATACTTTCATTTCTGTTGCTTGTGCTTTCAGTGTTCTATAAAAAAATCATTGGCCAGACCAATATCATGAAGTTGTACTGTATGTTTTTTTCAGTGGCTTTACAGTGTCAGGCACTTCATTTGAATATTTTATCTAGTTGGAGTTGATTTTTATATGGTGTGAAGTAAAGGTCTAATTTCATTTTTCTGCATGTGGATAGCCAGTTTCCCAACATTTTTTATTAAAGAAACTATCCTTGCACCATTGTGTGTTCTTGGCAGCTTTACTTAAAATCAGTTGAACCTTAAAACATTTATTTTTGGGCTATTTTAAGTTGATAACAGTTTAACTTTGATCACATTTAAAAACCCAGCACTGTCACTCTCCTTTCCATACATCTCCATGTTCTTGATGTCATAATTTATCTTTTTATATTGTGTATTCCTTAAGAAATTATTGTAACTTTCATTAATAGTTTTGTCTTTTTTTTGAGACAAAGTCTCACTGTGTAGTTCAGGCTCACTTTGAACTCACTATGTAACCCAGGCTGGCCTCAAACTCATGGAAGTCCTCCTGCCTCAGACCCCCTACAGGCATACATCACCATGCCCAGCTATAGTTTTGTCTTTTAGCCTTCATGCTAAAGATATGTGATTTACATACCACCATCACAGTATAAGAGAATTCTGAATTTAACTCTGTACTTACTTTTACAAGTGAGTTCTATACTATCTTATGCTTTCATGTATTAGTGTCTTTTCCTTCATTTCTGAAGGACAGCTTTGCTGGGTACATTATTCTTTGTTGGTAGTTCTTTTCCTATGACACAATGGCTACACCATACCACTCTCTCCTACTCTGTAAGGTCTCTGCTGAGAAATTCATGATTAGTGTTACTGAAACTCCTTCATATACGCTTTGCTTATTTTCTCTCATTGCTTTTTTAGGATCCTTTGTTTGCCACTGGTTTTTGACAATTTCATTTTATGTTTTAGTAATCTTACTTGGATTGAATCTGACTGGAGACTTTGGCCTTCCAGTACCTATTTATGACTCCCTCCACATTTGGAAATGTGGTCTTGGTATCTTGATTTAGATTTTTTTCCTTTCTGTTCCATTACTTTTGTTTTGATACATATTAATTTATACTCCTATACCTGCTTTAGTATAGAAATAAACAACTCAATAGAATCCCAAAGAGTGTTTATTTCTATTTTCAACTTGTAATGTGGTTCCACATAATGTACTATCTATAATGTTTATCTTTTCCCTTGAAATCTAATTTGGATACATGGTGGTCATTTGTAGTATTATTTGAATATACAACCCTATGAACTTTTTGAAGGAGCTGTTATGTAAGTTTTTAACTGGGTGCTGGTAATAAACTCTTTTAATGTTTGCTTTTCTTTTCATCTCATCCTCAAAAGTGGGAATATTTTAAAAATTCCTAGCTGGGTGTGATGACATATACCTATAATCCCAGCATTCAGGAAGGCTGAGGCAGGAAGATCACAACAAGTGCAAGCCCAGACTGGGCAACTTAGTAACTTTGTGAAAACTGGTCTCAAAGTAAAAAAAAAATTATGAAAGGGTTGGGAATGTGGGGTTGTGCAAAAGCCCTAGATTCAATGTCTAATGCCAATAAATAAATTCATTTAAATACATGTTTTTTTAAAAAAAAATATATAAACATTGTGGAAAGGATGATAAAATGCAAAAGCTCCAACAATTCCCCGTATTTGCCAACATTGAAAAAGAAATCCACTTTAGCAGATATGAAGTAAATCTCTGTGGGGTTTTAATTTGCATTTCCTCAGTGACTATGATGTTGAGCATATTTTTATGTGTTTAATAGACAGTTGTGAATACATCTTCTCTGGAGAGATGTTTGTTTAAATTCTTTGCCCATTTTGAAACTAGGTCATTTGCTTTTTATTGTTGACTTTTAAGAGAGTTCTTTATGTATTCTGAAGACACGTTCATTATCAGATGTATGATTTATAAATATTTTCTCTTATTCTTTGAGATCTCTTCCTTCTTCATTGAATCATGAAGTATAAATTTTTAAAGCACTCTCATTTGGATTAATTACACCTTAATTTTAATTGTATGCAAAAATTTGCTCTTTGTTTGTTTCTTTTTTTTTTTTTTTTTTTTGGTACCAGGAATCAAACTCAGGACCTTGCGCTTGCCAGGCAGACACTTGTGCCACTGAGCTATATTCCTGACCCCCAAAACTTTGCTTCTATATATTTCTATTCCCACTCCATTTTTGTCACAACCTATATATTTATATAGTGTATCCCTATTAATATAATTTAGAACTATTGCAAAGTGCGGTTGTAATTTTAATTAGGAAAAGGTAGTTACCAATAAAAATATACTCATAGATGTCCTTTATATTTAACTATATAGTAACTACTTGCACTTAAATTCTTTCTGTGAACTTAAGTTACCTGCCTAAATCTCTTTCATGTAGGTTGAAGATTCCGCTTTAGTATAAAGTGCAAGTCTGCTAAAAAAAAAAAAAAAAAAAAAAAAAAAAAAAACAACTCTTGCTTTTGTTTCCCTTGGAATGTTTCGATTTCTTTCATGTTCGGAACACAATTTTGCTGGACACAGAATTCTTACTTGACAAGGCTTTCCCTCCAGAGTGTTGCACATGTCTCTTCCATGCTTTCTAATGGTAAAACAGATTTCAATCTTTCTGGGCAGTTAATGTACATGACAAATTCTCTCAAGATTTTCTCTGTTCTTGGTTTTGACAATTTAATTATATGTCTTGGGTGTTTTTGAGTATATCCCACCATCACTCACTGAGCTTTTGGGTTCCTAGATTTATGTCTGCTGTGCTTTGGATCTTGAATGCCCTCTAAAGGCCCATTTGTGAAAGCTTAGGTGGGACCTCTAGGAGGTAGTCTAGTGGAAGGCAGAGTCTGTAGGTCACTGGGGACAGGCCCTCAAAGGGGACTGTGGAACCTCAGCCCCTTCCTCTCTTTTGCTTCTTGGCCATGACATGAGTAGACTGCTTTACCACATACTCCCAGACATTGCCATCTAGCACACCTACCAGAGGCCTAAAAGCAGTGAGTCTACCCACTCATCCACTGGAAACTCTAAAACTCTGAGTGAAAAGAAGCCTCTTTGTAGATTATTTCAGACATTTTCTTATGGTGACAGAAAGCTGATCGACACGGGAAACTGGTACTGAGAAGTAGGACTACTGACTGTAGCCATACTTGATGGTGTGGAAGAGCCTTTGGAACTAGTATATAAAAATTTGTAAAAGTTGAAAAACAGGCTAGAGAAAACCTAGGATATTGTTAAGTGGGGGTTAGTGGGCAATTCTGGTAGCGGCTACAGGGACAGTAACTGATAAAAATTTGGACAGTAAAGACGATATCAATGAGGTTTCAGATGGACATGACTCTGTTAAGGCCCAGGGCTCTCCCCTTGGTACACTATGGCAAATAATTTGGCTGTATTTTGTCCATGCCCTGAAATGTTGTGGGACCCCAAGCTTAAAGGTGATGGACTAGTTTATCTGGTGGAGGAAATGTCAAGGCATTCAACTGTGGCCTAGGTATTACTGGCTGTTTAGTGAGTTTTATAGTGAAAGTCAGAATTAAGAGCAGAACAGAAAGAAAACTTTGCAGCTCGGTCAGAAAACTAACATATGGAAAGATGTAAAAGTACAGTGAGGAGAGAGTGTGTGGTCATTAGTACTGATAGAAGGAAGCCAAGTACTTTGCACTGGGACAGCACAAAATGACTCAAGGGCATCTTAGAAATCTGCAAGTCCATCCTACCCATCACAGGCTCAGAGATATAGGAATGCAAGTTTGTTGCAGAGACTTTTCAGGGAAGAGAGATTTCACAAGAGAGAAGCGACCTACATGCTCAAAACTGCCTAGAGATTTGTTTCTCTGTGTTAAGTTGGCAAGGAGCTCAAATGTCACTGCAGCCATGATTCAAGTGGGCCCAGACAGCACTCACACTAGTGGAAGGTGATATACTCTATGTGATGGCTGGGTTTGCAGGAATGTAAAATGTAAAGAGTTATGGGGACAATGGAGTGTTTTGATGATATTTCTGAAGGCTTCAAGGGTGAAGGAGTGTGCTGAAAGGTGAGAGTCCTTGCAAGTAGGTCCCACATGGCCATGTGTGGAGCTGTGGGAATAAAGCTGAAATTGCAATGAAGACCCTAAAAAGGTAGAGGTGCAGGCAATGTGCAATGCCTGGCAAGGAAAGCAAAACTTTCCCAAGAAAGAGGCCATGTGTGCTGCAACTAGCAAAGCTGTAGGGGTAGAGTTGCCCATGCCTTTGGGAGCCCACATCCTGCCAATGTAGCCTGGATGCTAAACATGGAGATTTAAAACTTAATGATTGCCCTCAGTGTTCTAAGTGTGCTAGATCAATCCCTTTTTGCTATTTCCCATTCCTCCTTTTGGAATAGAAATATTTATCCTGCATTGGACCCACCGTTTTATCTTGGAAGTATGTAACTTTCTGACTTTTATGCAGGGGCTCTTAGCTGAGTTACCTTTAGTCTTAAGAGGGGACTTTGGAGTTTGGAACAATGTCAGGACAGTTAAGACTTTGGAAATTCCTGGGGATGGATTGAATGCAGTTTGCATTCTGATATGGACAAGAACCTTTGAGAGCCAGGGAAGAATCCTATAGTTTGGATGCTGAATGTTTCCCAACAGCTTGGTTCCCTGGATGATGCTATTAGGAAGTGGTAAAATCTTTAGGTGGTGGCACTTTGTGAAAGGTTCTCAAGTTACTGGATTTGGTGGGGTGGACATGGGGGAAGAGTGTCCTCAGAAGGAACTGTGGGGCCTTCGACCCTGAGGTGAGCAGTTTGCTCCATCATGCACTCCCAATAGCTTGTGGATCCTCCACGAGAGGCTAAAAACAGTGGATGTACCCAAGCCAGGACTGGAATCTTGAAAACTGTGAATCAGAATACCCCTTTTCTGAGTTATTTCAGTATTTTATTCCAGTAATGGAAAGATGACTAACATCTTTATTCAAAATTGGGATTCTAGGTGGTCTTGGTGGCATATGCCCGTAATCCCAGCTACTCGGGAGACTGAGGCAGGAGGATTACAAGTTCAAATCCTGCCTAGACAACTTAGTGAGATCCTACCTCAGAACAAAAATTAAAAGGGCTGTGCATGTAGTTCTATGTTATAGTACTTGCCTAACATGCACATGACCCTGGGATCAGTCCTTAGCACACCACACTACCATGTGCACATGTATACATTCACCCCCAAACAAAACAGATATTTATAGTCACTGTATCTTCAAATATTCTTTTTGCTTCTTTCTCTTTTACTGTAACTCTCAAATTGTGCATCTTGGTCAGCTTGATAAGTAGCCAAGGCTGGCCTTGAACTTGTGGCAGGCGATCCTCCTGTTTCAGCCTCCCAAGTGCTGTGATTACAGGCACCACTGTGAACAGCTTATTTGCATTTTCTTGGATTCTCTACTAATAACTTCCTTCAAATTCGTTTTGATTCTTTCTTCTACTAAATATATTGTTGAGCCCTTTCAGTGTATTTAGTATAAGTGTAAAAATGTCTGTTTCCAGAATTTCTATTTCATCCCTTTTAAAGTATCTTTATAGCTGATATTTTCCTTTGGTTATTTAAATATGGTTCTTTAGCTCTTTGAGCAGATTTAAAACAGCTGAATTAAAGTCTTGCTGTAGTAAGAGTAATGTCTGTTTCCAGGCACCATTCCTTTTGATTGTTTAATCCTGGGTATGGGCTGTATCGCCTTTTTTTTTTTTTCTGGTACCGGGACTTGAACTCATGACCTCGCGCTTGCCAGGCAGGCGCTGTGCCGCTGAGCTAAATCCCCAGCCCCTGTATTGTGTTCTTGTCATGAAATACTTTTGTTGAAAATTTGACATTTTTAATAACAATGTGCCAACCCTAGCAGTTTCTCCATAATCCCCAGGTTTGTTGCAGGGTTTTTTGGTTTTGTTTATTGGCAGTGTTGTGTGGTGACATTTATGAAACACTTTTGCAAAGTTTGATATTCATTGTTGGTATGTCCACTTTTGTCTCTACTCAATTAGTACAGTGATCACTTAATAAATGGTAGATTTCTTGAGTCATTCTTCCCAGTTATTGTGGGGAGGCTCTGTGCATGTTGGGACATGCTGTCTATACTCACGCAGGCAGTTTTACATACCGGTTGTGCAACACCCGAGTCAGTAATAACATGAGAGCTTAGTCTTTTCAGGTCTTTACATGTGTGGCATGGTCTAGATTTGAAACGTTTTTCTAATCACATCCTTATTAGTGGTCTTTGTTTCTTGTCCCAACAAAAATCTTTGCTTATCTAGTAGCTTTATGGATTCTTAATTCAGTTCAATACTGAGGATCATTTATTTTTTGTGTATTAAATAAAGTTCATTCTTCCGTAAGTATATCTTTTTGTTCCAGTACTATTAGTTGATTTCCCCACTGCAATAAATGACTAGGTTCCTTGATTTAAAAAATCAATTAACAATATGTGTGTAGATCTATTTCTGGATTCTCTTCTGTTCTATTGATGTTTGTCAATTCCTATGATGAAAACCACAGTCTTGATTATTGTGGCTTTATAGCAAGCTTTTTCAAAATTATTTCTGTTACGTTAAATTTCTTTCACTCTCATATGAATCTTAAAACAGCCATCAACTTCTTTAAAAAGATGCATTGAATTTCTTGTGTAGTGCAAAATCCACACTTAGGTTCATATTAGGGCCCTAGTTCTGCCAATGTTTTTCTTCTTTTATTGTGATGTAAAAATTAGAAATGTGCAGTGTGTGTGTGTGTGTGTGTGTGTGTGTCTGTGTATGACGCAGAACCCCGCCAGCTATCTCTAAATTCATCAAATCCAGCGTCTTATGTATGTTAGGCAAATGTTCTAGCTCTGAGCTGCAGTGCTTTTTAAGTTTTATTTTGAAACAGGGTCTTGAAGTGCCCAGGCTGGCCTCAAACTTTGACCCTCCTGGCTCAGTCTCTGAAGTGGTTAAGTCCTGAACTTACAAACAAGTTCAGTGCTGGGAGAATGTTCGTTAAGTTGAATTTGTGAGTCTTATACACTTTGACACAAATATACAATGTGAAGCATAAAATATCCAAACACACACACATGGACACATACTGGAAATAAGCTATTTTTACTCCCGCAGTTACCTTAAAATGGTGGTACACCCGGCATATAGGGACTGTATGGAGTGAACGGACAAGTTACTAACTGGAGGCGGGCAGTGAGAGATGGTGGAGATAAAGGCTCGTCAGCAACAGGAGATGGGGACAAGAGGGAATTTTGCTCACACCAGTTTGGCAGCACAGGTTTTTGATGGATTCCGTTCTGTCCACCGCTTGAAAAAATGATCGTAGTAGTAGCTCTTTTGGTCTCATCACAGAAGACTTAGAGCACGAATGGCACAAAGAATAGCTTCTGCAACCTTTCTGTATCATTCTATCTTGGGGTCCTGCACCTCAAAAACTAACAGCGCCTCTTCAAGGAAAGAAAATCCCCTTGCTAGATCCTGTGTTGTGAACCTCTTTGGTTCTCCATCTGCATGTTACTCTTGCTCTCTTCAACTTTTCACTGGGCCTCTGGTTCCATCCGGTCCTCACTGGTCAGCTCGTGCTGCACAGCAAGGTCAGTGAGGTCGTCCTCTTGCAGGTCCAGCTCCAACTTCTTGCTAAGGGTCACCAAGCTGTTGAAGACCTCTTTGGCTTCCTTCCCACCTTCTCAAGTCCATGAACTTCATTAACAAACTGTGGGCAAAGGTTCTTCCAACCCCATTCATGGTGACAGCTGAAGCCTCATGCCAAGCAAAGTTGATGTCTTTTATGGCCTTGTAGATGTTATAGCTCTTGCAAAATTGCTGCAAGGTTGTTCTTGTTTTATCAGTTGCCATCACTGCCTGACAAAGGTGTGACATACATCATATTTTTAAAGTTTCACATTCATGGAAAGTCGCAATAACTTCCTGGTCTATAGGTTGTACGAGTGCCATGGTATTCAGTGGTAGATGCACTACTTTGATGTTGGCATGAAAGCCATCCATGAATTGGGGGTGACCCGGTGCACTGTCAAGCAGTAGAAGAATGTTGAAAGGCTTACCTTCTTCCAAACAGTATTTCTCTATCTCTGGGATAAAGAGGTGGAAAAACTAGCCCTGGAAAATAGCTTGTGTAACCCATACTTTGGAGTTACTTTTCCACACAACAGATAGAAAGCCCTTGCTTATGTTTTTGAGGGCTCTTAGGTCCTCTGCTGCTTTAAAGCTTGGCATCAACTTTTCGTATTTATTGTTCTGGCATCCTCTCCCAGTACAGTTCTGTCTCATCAGTGTTAAAGACCTGTTGGGGTAAATAAGCACCTTCATCAATAATTTCTCTAAGCGTTTCTGGAAATTCTTGGGCAACTATGGTATCTGCACTCACAGCCTCTCCACTTTCACACTGTGAAGGTTTTTTCTTCAATATGCATTTCACTGGGGGGGACTCGACACTGACGCTGATCCTGTGTCTAAAGTGAGAAGTTTTTCCATCTCCTCTGTCACTGTACCGCACTTTTTGGATATTATGGCTCACTTCATTGGCAAAGCAGGTTTCACATGTTCCATGTGAATGATTCACATTATAAGAATGAGAGACATCTACCACCTGTTTGCCTTGGTCCAATTATTTTTATTGTTGTCTCCATGGTTATTGCTTTGTACTTCCTAGCAGTCCCCTCCACAACACCAGCGCTTTTCCTGTTGCTTCCGGACATCCTGGGCTCCGACTGAGCACTGCACTACTGTACACATCACACTGAACAGTAAGCGCACAGCAGAGCAGCTGTGACAATGTCCGACAGACACAAGAGCTCATCTGCAATTTGTTCGCATCTACAAATGTTCATAATTTGAGGTCCGTTCATATCTGTGATAGTTTGCAACTTGAATGTTAGTAAGATGGGAACTTCCTGTTGCTGGTATTATAGATTTCAGAGAAGTACCACTACACATCCAGCTTTTACTTGTTCTTTAGGGATGTTAGCACCTATTTTTAGTTTCACATGAATGAAAATATATTGTACACATGTGTAGTTTACCTTTACTCCTCAAAGACCTCCGTATTCATAATTCTGCTTTATCAGTTACACTATGCCAGCACAAACTTTCAGCATTTTTCCCAATATTTTTAGACATGTTCACTAAGAAAGATTGGTCCTGCTGTGACTGGAAATGAGATTTTGGAAATTTTAATACAATTAGGATTTTATTTTACATACTGTTTTATAACTCTAAAAAATGTAACCTGAAATTTTTTCTCATGTGATTATTTATTTTTATGACTGTACATATCCCACTATAAGAAGCAGGCACTTGATTTTGCACACCTGTGAAATTTACACATTCACTGGTGCCTTTGTACTGGAATTGCTACATGAGATGATTTTTTTCATATGGAGTAACATACATTAAGACTTGAGTGTAGAAGAGAACTGGCTATTATTTTTTCCCTAAGGGATCTTAGGCAGAAATACTGTGAAATTTATGTGAAAATAAATCATCATCAACCCATTTATTCATGGATCGTCCAGTATTTTCTCAACAGTGTGCTGCTGAAATGATTAGGAATTTAAGAAATATGAGCATGCAATCTGTCGGGGGGCCATTTAAATCCAGCTAGCTCCCAGACACAGAAAGCAGATCTCTTGTGGACTGTGCTGTCAATAGTGTGAGAACTATATGAGGAATCTAACATAAAATATTAGTATATCAGTGTACCTTAATGTTAGAAGTGTAAATTTAAAAATATTAGTTTGTTGTTCATATCATGAACTGTGGGTAGGAGAGTAGAATCATGGTAGTCCAGATGATTCTAAGAATCTTTCTGTGAAAGAAAAGACATTACGCAAACTATTGCTTTTTTTCTAAAGCACAGGTTGGGAGGCAAGTAGCTCTCCAACATGTTCCATTGACACAGGGTGCATGATACTGTACTTCTCATAAGGAAATATTATAACTTCAAGTTGATGCCCAAGCTGGCTGTTTGGAAATGATAACTAATACACAGGAGCTGTCATTTGCATATTGTTTTTAACATACATTTTCTTCTTTTGTTTACAATAACACAGAACCGAAAGTAAAACTGGGCTTCCAACACGAGGAAAATGGTGTATCTGCCAAACGTAGATGAATGACAAAATAATATTAATAAACTGGCCAGTGCATCCTCCTTAGCTGTTACTACTAACCTTTCATGTAAAGCAATGTTATTAAGCAAAGCAATTGATTTGTTTCTGATATTTCTTTTATGCCCTAGACACAAGTGATATTTATTCTTTTTCAAATATAGACAGTTAAATTATTGGTTTCACTTAAACAATAGGATTCCCACCACTCCGTTTGTCACTATCAAAGCAATTCAATCAGTATTTGGAACTAAAATACCACAAGTAAAAATAAAATCACATGTAACACTCATTTTAGGAGATTAAAAGTTTACTTAAAAATTGCAGACAATTAGCAAAGATAAGACAAACACTTTTTCCTATTCATACAAATACAGTAACTTATAGCTGGCTTGGTACACGGTCACATGTTAAAAGTAAATCTAATGGAGAAAAAAATGGTTCATTCTATTTATCTGCCATTTATCATCATGTAATAAGTATACCAGTAACTACTGGAAAACAACTGCATAGAAAGTTTAGAATCCTAGCGCTGTTGGTTAATACACATTATATAAGAATACAAAAACAAAATAGGTACAGATATACAATTAACATGCAAGTTAAACTGTTATTTTGAAGAAACAGGACAGAATTTAGTAAATACAACTGAAAACTGTTACTAATATGTTGTTCTCATGGTATTTTACATGGCATAGAATTTCTTCCACCTTAAAAAATGTTTGGCAAACTAGAACAGGTTCTTATTTTTAGAGTAACTTTAAGAGGAAGGAAAACAAGTGGTAATTCTATTAAATGCTTTTCTAAACACTCTGAAATTTTTTTAAATGCCATAATCTCATGCTTCTCACCTCCAAATTTAAAACAAAGTCATGCATCGTATTCTCTACAACCTGCACTGTCCTGTATCGTAGTCCCAAGCCACACAGGGCTGCTGAGTACCTGAACGTAGCCATTCAGAACTGAGATGTGCTGGGATTACAAAATATATGTGAAATTTTGCATACAGGAACAACAGAAGGTAAGATATCGAATTAATAGTTTTACAATGACTGCATGTTGAAATAAATATAATCTTTTTTATCATGATAACAATATTAAAAATTACTTTGTGGGTCACATTATATTCCTATTGAACAGTACAGCTATGGGTAATACATAGTCATTATATTGGCCTTAGAATTTACCATCACTATTCGGGCACTCTGGGGTATTACTCCCAGAACACTGTAAGTGCACTCTGCACAAAATGTACTGCAAAATTTATTCTTCTTATGCCTCTGCAATTTGAAGATTTCACAAAATATGTAATCCTTAGAAAATGTCAATTACTATGAAAGAACTTCAATGCAAACTGCTACTATACTGGGGGAAAACAGATTTAAGAAATGCAGCAGTGCACTCAGTGAAGACAATTAGTACCACTGTTAAAACAGGTTAGTGAAACTAATCTTTTTTTTGGGTACTTTGAATTGAACTCAGGGCCTCAAGCTTGCCAGGCAGGCAGTGTGCCACTGAGCTACATCCCTGATGAAACTAATCTTTAATTTCTGGGATTTGACCTGCATCACAGATCATATATACAACCAGTCTATTTGAAGAAAATCTACAAGACAATCTTAAAATGGCATTGACTCCAATTTATGACCTTTAAGTTTCTTACTGCTGAACTAATAAGCAAGAGACTACGTGTCCAAGATACTTGGATTAAAAAAAATTTAGAAGATATTAAAGATATCATTACTAGTTTTTGCCCTTTTTCTCCCTCTCTTCTTCCTTTTTTTCTTTCTTTTTTACGATTTTATAGAAGAGTACCTAAATATTTGGCGTATCTATAATGCCTCATCTTTCCAACTCAAAAACAGTAAGTGAATCTAGTATACAGTCCATTATTCTCCTTGAACATAATGTACCAAATATAATACTCACAGTGGTCACTTCAGTCAAAAGCCAGCATCAGTCATGCATCCAGCCCTCCCACTAAGCCAGTGTCTAATTATACTCATACTGTACAACTGGTTCCTCATAGCTCAGGTAGGAATGTTTCCAAAAACTGTTTAATCTTTTTATATTAGGTAAACTGACAACATTGCTGTAAAAGCCACAAGGGAACAGGTAATGAAACTGTAGTACTGTATTATTCATAAAAACTTCTTCCTTGTATTAAAGATGTCTTGGGAAATAAGTAAGTAGAAAGTTATTTAACATACCTTTGCATTTTACCATTACCACGACACTGGAAAGCAACGAGGATTTAGGGAGAAATAAAAATAACCTAAACTAGATGGTACAGGGCATACCAATACAGAAACTGCAGAAGACTACAGCAGTTTTTCTTAAGAGTTCAGTTGCCTGTTTTTTAAGACATTCATTTCATCACATTTAGTAATGTGCCTTACACAGGAAGATACAACTTAAATTTTTTACATCTCCTGTTTTCAAACCATGTACATAAAGTATTTTAATTATATGTTACTAACTCTAGCCTAAAAACCCTAGTAATTCATGTCAAGTGAAATAATTTTTCAGTTGCTCATATATATTACTCTACAATATACTTCTCAGTGAAAAGATGATCATGGTCTCTGAAACTGCTGAAAACTCACTGTTAGATATTAGATCAATATTCAGTTATTTACTGAACACCTACCATGATTGTACTCTGTCTATATTCATTCTTTAACAAATAAGAAAAAAATATCTGCTCCAAATGCATGGCTTTGATGAAGAAGGACATGTACGAGCATTTCTGATAGAATGCTGTTTGAGTCAACATTTGGACATGTGAAATTATAAATCCTTCTGACATAAAAAAATAATCAAATGCATTATCTATCACTTTATAAACATAAATAATCTAATGTATGCTGCACAGTACTTTAAGGAAAGTGATTGGCAGACATAAAATAAAGGTTGATTCCCTGAATAAAAGGAATAAAAACCAGAATGATACGATGTATAAACCACTAAAGACTTAATATAAGCAGTTTATACAACTATCTAATCAGGGCAAACTGGTACTCGTGTTACACTTCCAACTTTGCCCGAGGGGCGGGGGCGCAGTTGGCCTAGTAAAGAAAACTGACTTATGAACACTAAACAAATACAAAAATAAAAATTCTCTGGATAAAATTCTTTGTAAAAATCATCATATAAATTCAAACTCCAAATGTGGTATGTGTGTGCACAGATACACGTATCTTAATTTTGCTATCTTAGAAGCATCTGAATTTCACTTGCAATGTTGTGGAACTGTGTATCTTTACCTTGTGTATTTGAATCTGCTTTTATATTTCATGTAAAATGGGTGCATTTCACTTGAAACCACCAAAAGAATGCAGACCATGATGAGACAGAACTAGTTTTTCCTCTCTAGCTTGTATCTATTCTGACTTGAGCCTACACCATGCAAGGCATTTACGCAATGTGTTCAACATGTACAAGACTTGCACATAAAACTCTCAGGGAAACAGAAGTCTAGGAAGCAAAACAGTAGTCAAATTGAAAACCAACAGTAATCATTTTCCTCAGTAGGATTTCTGAAAATTGAGAAGGATGTCAAATAAATAAACATGATCTTGCCTACCTCCCAACATGGAAAAATAATACGGAAGTCATTCCCATGGAAGACACACATGAGATAATGATCCGAAATGAGCCATAGGGTCTAAAGCAGCAAGGTGAACAATGAGGCAGTCATAGAGCATCTACTAGCTACTATGCTGGTAGTGGTTTATAAAAAATAGTATATATATATTAAAATGTTAAGACCTAGTAATATATTTAACTTATTTTTGCTTTTTCTTTTTTTGCCACTAAATATAAAATTTTGTTCTAAATTGACTACATCTTTTACACCCTGAGGAATAACAACAGACCAATCAAAGAAATATCAGGGTTAGCTTTGTGGATCCTACTATTGTCCATAAAGCAAAAACTATATATAGCTACTATTCTTGGAAGCACAATGTTTGACCAGCAGACTAAGCTACTGCCTTACATGATATATTTTTAGCAAAGAGTTTGGTTTTACAGTGCTCCCATGGCCTGGTACGAGTAGAGAGACAAAATTGGGAGCCTGAGGTCTCCCCTCCCGTACCAGAGCTACAACGGATACACTGGTTTCGTCTTTACTGTGAGCACAGCGTATCACTGCCCTTTAGGAATACATATTTAAGAAAATTCTGTAAAGCACTTTGGAATCTTAACTATATTTTTATGAAATTACAACAAGGAATTATTTGCTGTTGTGAAATACGAAATTCCTATCCCTCTCCCTCATACACAAATATATAAAATGACACATTTAAAAATTTATCTCAGTGTTTACTTTTTCTCATATCTGAAAAAAAGGCATAACCCTAACCCCCCCCCCCCCGCAACTATCCTATATCGTGCTGAATCTGGAAAGGAAGGAAGCTCCTTAAAGTAAGGCAAAGGATTCATTTAGGACAACCATCTGATCTTTATTTTGAGGCAGGGTGTCAGTTTCCCTTTGAACACACGCTGTATAGGTTTCAGGCTGTCTTTAATTGTGCATGTTATCACCCTCTAATGTGATGCCTCTAAACCCCAAAATGTTGGTTGTCTGAGAGAAATAACTACTTGGTATGATGCCTAAAAACATTTGCTAATTAAATACAGGGTATTAGGATCCTACCTTCTTCAATTAGTGTATCATATGATAAAATACCCCACGGGACCATGCCTAGCTATGGGAATAAATAATGAACCATAATCAGATATTTGATAAAACTTTCATACTCTGATTTCTATTTAAACATTAAATTCACTGTAATATAATAATTTCTTGCTTCTCTTAAAAGTTAAGAAAGGCACTCAAGTTAACACAGTAAGTACAGCTATTTTATGAAAGACACCATGTGGTGGAAGTAAAGTTATTGGGGTTTATTTTTCCTGCTCACGGCCTTAGTGACACTGAACTTGCCTGAATTTTTCAGCGCCTCCATAAAGGTCTCTAACTAATACAAAGAAGTTCATTACAGAGCATGGGCAGCAATAGCACAAAAACTGCTACAGTTTGTGATTCTATTTGAGGAACTCATTCAAAAGGCAGAAAGGTCCAGTTGTTACAGTGTTGTTCAAATTTCTTAGCATACTGTAAATATCTTAAAGTATCAAAATATAGTTTTCTAGTAACAAAATAACAGTAAATTGAAAAGGGTTTTTTGCAAAAAAAAAGAAAAAGATCCTGTTACTTCCTTTTACAATTAAAATGTTAGCATTGTCCATAATTCAAAGGAACTAGAGTAGAGACCATTATACAGTAATTGGTAATTCCACTTTTAAACTGCATTTAGCCCATTGTCAGGTATCATTTTGTGCTATATAAAGGAAAATTCTAAGACTGACGATTTGTAGCAATATTACAAGTTTCTCTCTCTCTCACACACACACACATACACAGCATGAACTGGTAGCTGAATATATCTAAATTACACCATGTTTACTATATATGCTGCTTTCCATAAAACCCCCAAATTTTTGTTTCCACAACTGATGTCACATGAGGCCTTATTTGAAGATATAAGTGGCTTTTAGTGACAATTTGTATACATTAATCCCTAGTAATAATTAATGAAGAAGGGTACAATCCCTAGCACTGCAAAAAAAAAAAAAAGATTGAAGCTTTTAACTTAAATTAGAACCATCTCATAGAAGTAAGAAATAAGACTGAAATCTGGGCCCAGAGTTTCTGAGGAGGTAATAGGGGATATATTGCTACGTATCAAGTCTTTAATCTTAAAAAATGACTCACACAGGGTTAGGCAGTATCTAAAAGGTCCGCAGTTCAGGTTGGAGGCTAAGTCACTAAACTCAAAGAATTTCTTCACTCTCTGCCCAAAGTGGCTTTCACCATCATAAGTGAGCAGAAAGCAGCATTCTTAGTGCAGGTGACTTTCATCTGCTCTGTGAGCTTTTAATAAATACAAAAGTTCAACTGATAAATCTAGAGCTACATTTCTTGGCTGAGATTTAACAAGTTAAAATAAGGTAATGAAATGAAAAGAACAAATCTAAATTAACTTATTCTAGATGTGATAGTTCTCCCTAAACATTATGAAGCTACAAGACATCATTTACCACAACCCACTTATTCTTCTCAATCATCATTCTTCCTACCACTCATGACTAATCTTTCCTTTCTTCAGATAATCAGTCATCAATAAGTACCTACTAACTCCTCGTAGTGTGCCAGGCACACAGTAGGACATGGAAATAATTCATTGCCAACGTAGATATACTTAAAAAATAAAAAAAGGTAGGGCAAGGGTTATGGTGGGCGTAGTTACAGATCTTATTGCTTTTTGCTTATCAGTAGTATTCGATGAAAACGTGTCAATCTTACATATTTTCAGAAAAATAAAACTAATGAGCCCTTGAAAATAGACATATTCATTTTACTGCATGAACTCATTTAGTCAAAGATATATTATTATGTTAGTGGGTTTAAATGTCAAGCACTTAAGAAAAAAACCATAACCATATGGGGCAATCGTAAGTTTTCTTGTGAATGAACACTCAAGAAATACGTATTTGAGAAATAAAGTGGCACACAAAAGTCACATACTAACAGTATCCTTTGGATATTTGTACTTTTTTACTCCCTACTTAAAACTTTATTTGGAAGACGAAGAGACCAAGGACATTAAAGGACCGCATGGCTTCAGAAAGTGGTGGGTTGCGCTTCAGAAGATATGAAGGCAGTTAACATGAGAGACGGGCAAGACACTGAGAGATACTGAACGAAAGGTATACAAAGGCATGGAGTATCACAAACATTTAGCTAATGCTCATATAATATTATCTGTAATCATGCCCCAATAGGTACTCAGGTCAAAGTATAAGAAGCCCTATTGTTTGGGATACTAAAAATGATGCTTAGAAAAAAGGTAATACTGAGTAAGGCCAGACTGTGGCAACATGTACTACTGGAATGGATGGAACCTCCCATGTCTTTTCCGGGTAGTTTCTACCCAACCCCCACAGGAGCTGAAAATCATAAATATGATTTTATCCACAGGTCTACAAATGAGATATCTGATTCATAATATGCTTTGTACATAGGGCCATGGAATTATGTTCACAATGGCAATTATTTTCTCAGTTTATGACAAGTATTTTTTGCCCTAAGAAAGAAGAGGAACACCTGTCTATTGGGACCAGGCTAGGTAATTTTTCTGCTGTTCTTAAGTGTGCCACTCAGTTCAACAGTCTGCCATTCAAAAAACCATGATGCTGAAATAAAGAACCTGTTTCTTTTCCCTTAAAGCAGTGCACCTGACTCAAGTCCAGACCTGCCATGAGAATGAGACAGGAAGGGCTTGCCTTTCCCTATATCCTTCCTCCCACTGCACAGATTAGGAAAATAGAGAAAGACTGGTAGTCACACTTACTGCTATAATTATTATTTAAATTTACACCCACGTACGACAAGAGACAGCTTCTATTCTTACAGAAACTTTTAGAGGGGGCAGCTCTTATTTCAATTTCCTCTGCAACTGTGCGTGTGTGTGTGTGTGTGTGTGTGTGTGTGTGTGTGTGTAGATGCATGAAATTCATTCAATAGAGGGGGTTAACAGCTTCAGTAGGTGTTCCTGATATTAAGACAGAAGGAAGAAGAAAATATACAAATGTGAAAGTGACAAAACCATGGAATTGGCAAAATAAAGAGAAAGGCATGTAGAAAGAAGAAACACACCATTTTATACAGGAGGGAAAAGCATGACACAGACATGACCTGACCCTTCTTCCACCCCTACACTGCCGACCTGAAAAACTGAGCCCTTGTTATTGAAAAGATAAAATAGAGCTTACAATGCGATACTTTGGCATGGCAACCCTGACAAAATTCTGTTTCAAAGTGTTTTGTTTCATTTTTAAAATCAAAGAGCTAATCTCTAAAATTGTTCTTTCCCCCCAGCTTTTGCCAACAAACTTTTTAATAAGCACTTGACAAAAATTTTGTAATTTATCCAGTATAACCTCAATAACTTAAATTAAGGAAATTTTTTTACTAATACATTTCTATATGTATTTTTCACTTTATATGAGTGATTATGGAAGGAAAAAGGCAGTAATAACTAAAAATGGCATTCTGGGATTTAAAAAACAAATTTATTTTATAAGGGCTGACTTGACTGTTTTGGTATATACCAAATATGAGGTAAAAACAATCTATTAAAAATAGTAATAAAATTAATTTTCCAGTACTGCAATTATATACACCCCTCCTTTAAGGTAACTATCTAAAAAATGGATTATATTGGAGGCAGTTTTTGATGTAAGTTCCAATACTTTTGACTTTGGTTATCTTAAGTCTGTAACTTGAATAGAACATGCTAGAGATGGAGAATTGGTTTATATTTCCCTATATCCATTAATCTAGCCATTTGATTTTCAAAACAACAGTAAGATCAAGTCCTTCTGTAGTTGTATTAATGTTCTTCAGCTGAAACACAACATAAATTCTTAACAAAATTTGCATACGTAGCAATTGAACTGAAGTGGGCAGAGATACTTGTGAATCAAATGAGAAGCCCCACATATACAAAGGATGAGGAGTAAAAAAAGAAAAAAAATAAGACTATTTAGCAGGAAGAAATTATGTAATTACTTTACCCCCAAAGGAATGCCAATTCTTAAAATAAATAGAAGATTTCCTATGGACCTTTAACCTAAAGGAGAGGAACACAGTCAGCTTCATAGCAAAGTTCATGCAACTATGTCAATGAGACAGGAAAGCAATATTGCACTAAAAGGGGAACCCTGTGGGATTAATCCTCCTCTTTCATTGACTCAAAGTCACCAGCCATTTCCTGTATGCATTGGCATACCTGGCTTGTTCTACATTCCGGCAAGTGGATAACACTTGATCAATAAACCTGTGCTCCATTTCTAGGCCCAAAGAGTCTGTAGCTGGGGTCCGCTTCAGGCGTTTGGTTTCCTGGGAATAGCCTTGCTTGCTACAGTCGTTCAGTCCATCCACTTCCATTGCTTGAGACAGATGGGGGCCTCCAGGGACGAGGTGTAAGTCACTCAGTGTCTCCCCAGGGCTGTCTGCAGGTGACACCTGTGTCATGCTGTGAGGAAGCCTGCTACTGAAGTGATGCTGAAGATAGAAAATATGCCGCCTATGATGGAGGAGGGAAAGAAAAAAAATAAAATCACATCAAAAAAGTCAAACTTTTGGGAGGAAGAAGTTGGTCATTTCAAAGTATCCAGTACAGAGTCTGCTGCCCACTTCATCATCCCAAGATATCTGGGGGAAGGAGGAAAAACAGCTGAAATGAGGCTTCTGGATATCTGGAGAAAGGCCTTCAACGCTAGCTTCCTGGTTTGTGAGAAAGACTACTACACTAAAGGCTTTTCAACAGGCATTTACTGAGATGATAACAACGACCTGGCACTGTTATTCTCTGATAACTATGATATGAAAAGTAGAAACAGGTCTTAGCCCAGTATGCCTTAAGTTATTATATAAATAAAACAAAAACCTTATTGCACTGTTATCTATTCAACAACTAGAGGGAGTAAATGGTTTCTCCACAAGCTTGGTTTATGGCCTTTATCCAATCCTTTTAAAAGTTACAATAATACATCTGCAGCTGTTGGTCTTATTATCTAGAAATCAACAGAATTTTCTTCTAAATTCATCAATAGTCTTAAAATGTGCTAGGCTCTGAAGACAGCATGTAAAAGATATAGTTCTTCCTTTCCCACTGAGGAAAGCAATGCTCCTGCCTTTAGAATCACCTGGAACTGTTTGCTAAAAATGAAGACCCCTGGGTCTAATCTATAAAGCTTTAATTTGGGGGCAGGGATCTACTATACATAATATGATAAAATGCATAGGTTCTAAGTTATATCTCATCGCTCATATTAGCAGCTCTAAGTCCCTAAAAGATAATTCTATTTGTGTACTCACTGTATATGCTGGAGTAAAGAAGGAATGTATAACGTTTCATTTTATAAAGGGTAAAATGTAAAGAACAGACCAGTTCTCTAATACAGTAGAAAACTAGCCTGTAAAACACACAGGTCATCCTAAGTTTTTTACCCCCTCTTACTCCAATTTTAATTGTCTCAAATCCCGTAAGTCTTGCTATTAAAATACTTAAACACGGGCTGGGGATTTAGCTCAGCAGCAAAGCGCTTGCCTGGCAAGCGCAAGGTCGTGAGTTTGATTCCTGGTACCAGAAGAAAAGACAAAAAAATAAAATAAAATGCTTAAACACAAAACAGCAACAAAGCTCTTTTAACACCAAACCAGTTTCAACCCCCGAATTAAAGTTTTATAGATTAGACACAGGGTTCTTCATTTTTAACAAACAGTTCCAGGTGATTCCAAGAGCAGCAGAACTCCTTTCCTTAGTGGGAAAAGAGGAACTGTATCTTTTAACATGCTTTCTAGTAAGATCCATTTTCTGTTTGAAAATGTGCATTAAGAGAGTCTTGGTTTTAAGAGAAAGGGAGAATTCTCTATTTATGAAGAGGCCAAAAAGGGGCAAGTGACTTCTGCCTTCTGAATACATTTAGTACGGAAATGAGACTGACCAAATTTCTTCAAACAGCCTACAAGAAAGCTCGGGGTAGTGGTGGGTTTTCAACAATTCAAGAAATATATACATTTTTAAAATGCCTACTTCTTGCCCAGTACAAGCTTTTTGTTTGCAAACTTAGAATCTATATTCATGAAGATGGGAGGTACCTCCAAACAGAAAAACACCCAAAATAACTGAAGTAAGGTGGCCACATATCAACTTCATGAAATTTACATTACTGTCAAATGTACTCAAAAGTAGTTTTTTCCTGTGCCTGAAGAAAAATTCCCTATACTTTAAAATTTTTAAAAAAGCGCTGTTTTTATTCTTAAAACCAATACATTTCCTAAGTAAATAATAAATATAGCAAACTTAGACTTATTCTTAGACTCTAATTAATAACCTCAATCCTGATTGTACATCAAAATTACCTGTAAAATTTGTTTCAAAAACAAAACAAAAAGAAATCATAGCACTTAAGTCCACTTAATTCCAGATATCCAAAGAGGAAGTCCAGAAACCTTTGTTTCTTTTTTATTTTGGAAATAACACAGGTTCTTTTGCTGCAGAATCAAGGTTTGAACACCATTACCCTATGCCACGGGAAAAAGCTGCGTGAGGACCTTCATATTGATGATGGTGATGACGATGATGATGATGATATGGTAACACAAACCCTTTTTCTCTCAGTCACAGCTCCACCATCAGATGATCACAATTCACAAACAGGCACAAGTGAGATATAGCAACATCTGCACCTCTTACAAGAACATGCCAAGTTTCACGCAGGAAATGCCCTTGTCCGGTCTCTTACCTATGACACCACAGGGTTTCATGTCCTGGGTAGGAATCAATAAGATCAGTGCTGAATTCCACTTCCTTTTCCAGAAGATGGGAAAGATTTATACTTGGTTCCTCTGTTGAAGCTGCTTCTTCTTCATCTTTTGGAAGACCCAGTGCTGACTCACTTCTCAAAGGGTTCTGCTCCAATACACAATCGTCTATCACAGTTTGGCTAATCAAAGACTTTAACAAAAACTGGCGGTAGTGAAATCCACTGTGGTCTGAAACGTGCATAGATGCCCAATGTTTAGTAGAAGACAGTTCATCAAGAAGAATCTTGCAGGAAGAAAAAAAGGAAGTGAGAAGAATTTCCAAAGGTTTTTCTCTCTCCATTAACACTTGTGATTGCTCTTTGATTTATTCCTTGTTTTTTTTTGATAATCATTCTCATCAGTGTGTTGTATACAATGTCAAGCACAGTACTGTCACTTAGAAGCTTAACACATGTTAGTGTCTCTTTTCCTTATAAAGTAATGGTGATTTTTTAAAACTACAGAATTAAGGATTTGTCCTTTTTTCCTGTGACCCTAACTACACATTCTGATTGACACACAGAGAAAAGCCAAATTCTAAAATAATGATAAACGTGAGTTCTCACTTACAATACTAATGTAGATGGAAAAATATAAATTCAGGAGTTATCTTGACATAAACTTTTTTCTTATATTTAATATGCATACATCTAACTGGTATGAATATGTACTACATCCTTGACAACAGACTCAATGTAATTATTTGTTCTTTACTACAAATGCCATGAGGGGAAAAATCACACTGTTTTGTTTACTACTTAATTCTAAGAGCTTAGCCAAAAACCATGACGCATGAATAACAGGATTTTGCCAGGGGTTGTGACTTTCACTACTTGCCCTAAACTCACCATAAATGATAAAATGTTTTTAAAAAATAGATAAAATTCAGCAGTAAATTATTCACAACTTTATATTACCGATCCTGAAAACTAAAGAAAAGCTGTATTTATGAAAAAATAAATTGGTACTGTCTTGGACAGGTAGCAAACATAAGTAAGTTTTGATCAGTGAAAGGTATTATCAAGACCCAACCACATTCTGTGAAAATTTTCAGACCTGCTAAGGAAAAGAGACATAGACCTGTGAATATACAGGCAGCACAATGCCAATGATGGCTTTATATGCTGTGTAAGGTCCCAGGCAAATGTCTTCTGTACCAAGATCCCTTCTCCACTTTTCACACAGCCCTTTTCTCTGCTACAGGAAAATGTTCACTTTTCTAAACTTCCACAGCCCTTGCGTGATCCTCTACATACACAAAAGAATTTTCTCTTTTTGGTACTGGGAATCGAACTAAGGACCTTGCACTTGCCAGGCAGATGCTGTGCTGCTTAGCTATCTCCCCAGCCCCACAGAAGAATTTTCTATACAGGTCTTCATGACCACTAAATTCTGCAGGCACTTTAGTTTCCCTCTTTTTTTTTTTTTAATGCTGCAAATATTTATTCATTCCTAATTGATGATTTCATGTCCCTAAACCCACTGGCACCAGAGTGGATACACAAATAATTTATGAATGAATGAATGAACAATTTAATGAAGGAGGTGATAAATACAAAGGAGTAAGATTCCTTAAAGTCAGGACATTCAAGTTTTATCATTTGAATTTTTTTTTACTTCCTTTAAGTTCTAATGAATTTATATGTAGATACCTAAATTTATTCTACAGGCAATAGAGTCTCTGAGAAATTGACAATAAGATCTTCTTTTACCGGTACTGGGAATCAAACTCACAACCTTGCACTTGCCAGGCAGGTACTGTGCCGCTGAGCTAAATCCCCAGCTAAGATCTTTTTTTTAATTTTAAAAGGTAAGCAAAAATAGCACCAAATAAACACCTGCCAGAAAACAAATCAATCCAATGTTATTACATTTTTGAAGAATTAGTCTGCAGGGCATTTAGGCTGTAATACAGCAGTTTTTTACTTCTGGTATGGCTTCTTAACCTGGTTGAAAAGACTAGTTACTTAAAATAAACTTATACTACATGAAAAACATTTATGTCTAACAAGATATTTCTATACAAAAAAATGGAATTTACTGTTCAATTTTTGAGGCAAAAATGGCACATATATGAAAGACTTTCAACAAAACCAATTTAATTTCTTAAAGAAAGTCTGACCCTTTTTAAAAAAATCTACCATCTTTTTATTAAGATATATTAAGATGAATTATTAAAGAAGAAACTTTAATCAGAGTTTCAGGGCATTTTCTTACTAGAACATCAAAGTATACAGATAAAGGCAATGGTGAAAAGACAGTAATTACTTTTAAGTCATCTTAAAGACATTATGTAAAGAGGTGATGAATGTCTTTATATCATATACCTTAAATATCCATATTCTTTCCAAATTACATATAAGAAAGAATGAATAAATGAGAAAACTACAAACACAGGGCTATGAAATAGAGAAATAACAGGTTTAAAGGAATAGTGAAAATACATATTACGGTCCTTACATCTTAAAAATATTTGTTTTTTTCTGATCATAAAAGTGATAAAAATGATCACTACAGAAAATTCCAATGACAGAAGAATATAAAAAAGCCAACAAAAATGACCCATTATCCTCTTAGCCACAAACCCCTAGTCTTAACAGACTGGTATATAACAAAGATTTCAGGCTTTTTTCTATGCATTCATGTGCAAAAAGTTTATTTTTAACACAAATTTGGAATACTCAAGACAGACTTTGTTCCACTTAAATTAAAATTTTTTTATGGCATTAAACATTATAGCTCTTGCATAGTATTTCATCCTAAAGGTAAGTACAATTTATTCCCTTGTTTCTAGTCTTGTATAACCTATGTGCATACCTAGATGTATTCAAGAGAAATTTCTAGATGTACATTTGCTGGAATAAAGAGAACAATACTGTAAGGTTCTTGATGTATATTATCAAAATGTCCCCTAGTAAGGTTGTACAACTTATATTTCTATTGGAAGTACATGTTAATGCCTATTTCCCATCAGTATTTCACTATTTTCATAAATAAAAAATCATGTTCATTTTAATTTAACTTCATTAGTTTTCCTGTTTCCTTATGAAGTTCCTATCTTGCCTAATTCTGTTTATTTATAAATTGCCTAATCTATTTGTAATATTTTTTTCTTATAAGTTTGCAAGAGATATTTATAAAGTGATATTAAGCCTCCATTTGCCACATATGCTGTGTTTCTATGAATATATAATTCCAGTTGATTTTGATTTTTTCCATGTTTATGCAGGTATACTGACAAAAACTGTACATTTAAAGTTCACAATATAATGATTTTACATGCATAATGTGAAATGATTATCACAACCAAGCTAACATTCATCATCTTACTGTTATCACTGTCTTTTTTAATGATAACAGCATTTAAGATCTACCCTCTTAGCACATTTTAAGTGTACAATACATTCTTAGCTGTAATCACTATGCTGTACAATAGTGGCAAATTTTTCATCCTAACCGAAACTCTGTACCCTTTGCCTAGTAACTCCTCATTCTTCACCCCACCCCTCGCCCCTGCAACTATCACTCAATAATCTGTTTCTGAGTTCAACTGCTTTAGAATCCATATACAAGTGTGATTTTGCAGCATTTGGTTTGCTTATTTCATTTAGCCTAATGCCTTCCAGTTTCTTTTTGCTTCATATAGGTTTTCAGTCCACTAAGAATATAGTTTTATTCTACATACACTGAGATTAAAAACCTAACTTAATTATTTTCTAAAAAGTCAATCAAGGGCAGCAGGTATGGCTCAATGGTAAAGTGCCTGCCTACCATGCACTAGGCCTTGGGTTTGGTCCCCAGTAGGACCAAAAAAAAAAAAAGATATTCACACCTAAGCCAATCAATTCTTACCAGCATCACCAATTGAACAAAGACATTTTTCATATTCATCATTAATGAAGATGGTAGATATTACATAATGAGATTTGCTTCTGGGCTTGGTGTTCTTTTCCCTTACTAAAAATCTATTTTTGAAATAGTATCATAGTTTTAATTACCCTATTTTAAACATTTAAACATCTAATAGCACAGTGTTTTAATCTTTTTTCAACAATTTCTTAGCTATTTTTAAAACTTCATTCTTACCAATTTCTGAAGCTGAAAAATAAATCAGTATTTTTAGTATATACACAGAGTCAATGCAGATATCCCTGCTATCTAATTTAAAACATTTTCACCAGCCCCTCACCAACAAAAACCCCTCATTCGTCTTACACGTCACTCTACACTCCCTCTCCCCAGCTACTGGCACTCAATAAATCTGCTTCGCCAATTCTGAAAACACTGGGTAAATGGAATTACAGAGTATGTGGCCTTTTCAGTTTGGCTGCTTTCAATCGGCATACTGTCCCAAGGTTCATCCACACTGTAAGATCAGTGTTACAACTCCTTATGACGGCCAGGATTCCATTCTATGAATATATGTATCACATTCTGGTTTCTTTTTCACAGATGATAAACATTTTGGATGTTACCACCTTTTGGCCAAGTAATTTGGCTATAAACATTCTCATACAAGTTTTGGTATGAACATGTTTTCAGTTCTTTTGGCTATATTCCTAGAAACAGACTATGGTAATTTTTTCTTTTTCAAGAATATAATATACGGGTTGTGACTATGTATATTTTAATATGTACTTCTATGTTTACTTTGAGGAAATGTGAAGTTGCTTTCCATAGGGACTGCAACACTGTATATTCTTAAAAACTACAAACAAGGTCCCCAATTTCTCCACATCCTCATCAACACTTGATACTGTCTTTATTTTCTGCCATTCTAGTTGGTGCGAAGCTGCATCTCCCTGCGCTTCTGATTTTCATTTCTCTAATGGCTGATGATGCCGAAAGTTTTTCCATGTTCCCATCAGCCATTTGTATATATTTTCTGAAGACATGACCGTAGGTGTTTGTTTGGGTGGCATATTGTATCAACTTATAACTGTCCAGCAATAATAAATTCTGCTTGGCTATGAGTCTTTCCTCCTACCCTACCCTCAAAACTAACATTATTTTAAAATTTACTTAAATATATGTTCATTTATTTTGGTTTCTTAATACAGGATCTTGCTATTATGTAGTCCAGGTTAGCACTGAACTCTCTGTTGTAGCCCAGCTGGCCTCAAATTATTAATCTTCCTGCATCGGTTTTGCCAGTGCTGAAATTATGTGCTGGGATTACATATGGCTGCCACCACACATGGCTTAAATATATATAGCACAAAGAAACATAAAATAGAAAATTAAAGTCTCATAATTCTACCCCACAGCACTACTAACCATTCTTTATTTCCTAACTTTTTTTCTGATTAAAAAAGAAAAGTCCGTAACAACACTGTATATGTATGTACAAATATATGCTAAGCATTTATTTTGTGCCAAGCAATGTTCCAAAGTGTTTCCTGTCTTAGTCAGTGCTAATAAATATCAAAATTATGTCAAGTCTGCCCCATACTTAGTTTTATAACCTTAACCTACTGTGAATTTTTCTTTAACAGCCTTCGAAATTTTTCAGTAGCACCACTCCTCCCGACCAAGAGACCAAGGTTTCTAATGAGCTCCAGGTAGATGAAGAGTCATTTCTCTATGTGTCCACTGTACCTTGGGCTTCCCTCAGCCCCTTCAAGCGTCACGCGGCTTTGTAACCGATGGTCAGCACCCTAGTTTCATTTGCTGAGAGCAAACTCCTTGTGTTTACTACTATGCTCACTGCACAGGACAAGCGGCTGGGAAAAATGGTTTTGAAACTTTTTCCAAATAAAGTCCACTGACTTGATGAAGTACATTGGCAGCCAACTTCACCTGAACTTCCTACCTACGGGAGCTCAGAGAAAGAAACTAAAATTTAGTGAGCTTCTCTGAGGTGTCTAGTACTTTCCACACATTAACTCTGTTACTTCTCAGCAAAGTCCTCACTTTAAAAACGAAAACATTAAAGCTTTACTTTCCACATAGTCTGTAGGGCAGAATGTGAACTCAGGCTGCTGTGACTCTCACGCTTTGCTTTCTGTTCTTCACTACGTGGCCTTCCCTCCTCAAGCAAACAGCCATGTTACCTGTAAGGGAAAGGGCTACTCTTGTAGAAGTAAAAAATTTTTACTCCAGGTAAAAATTTCTCTATTTGCCCTGGAAGAATTTCTGGCTAGCTAACAGGGGAAAGGGCCCTGAGAAGGGAGACGTAGAGGAAGTGGTAACCTAAAATCCCAGAAAGCTTCTCCATGCATCTGAAAACACCACTTGGGGCACTCTGATCTTCAACTTGGCCTTTTAACATTATTCCCAGCTTGTGAAGCTTTTTAAAAAAGAATCCTAGAATTCTTATGGCATTGTAATATCATACGAAGAAAAAAAATACCACACTTTAATATATAAAAAGGCACACAGGGGACACCTGGCTCTCATTCTGATGAACAATAAACGGTGGCTAACTCTAAGCCATTAAAATTCTCTGGAAATCTCCACCTTCTTCCTAAACTGCAAAGATTAGTTCAAGAGAATTCCTAGCCTGCATCCAAATAACCCCTGAACCTGTGGAGAATACTGACCTCTAAATCCCACCCTCACTCTGATTAGTTTACCTGGAATGAGACTTAGGCATCCCTAGGAAAATTTATAGGATCTGCACATGAAGGAACACCTGGGCGAGATCTGTTCCCGGCTCCCCTCCCTGCCCACCAGGTCAGGACATTGTGCAAAGACAGCCAATAGACGCAGCATCCTGACTCATATCACCAGAGGCTACCAAGAAGTAATTTCAATTCTATGACTTAATAATCTCTTCCTGTTTCACAGCAAAGCAAGTTGTACTCAGTCTTCCTCTACTGGCTTAATCTGTCTTTGGTATCCCAATGCACCATCCCAATGCCCACAAGTGCACTGATGAGGATATCAATTCTAACTGTCAGGGTATCTCTGGAGGTATCTGCTGTTAGGATCCTCTCGAGCTGCTGGACCATTACTCCCTCTACTTTACTTCTTTAAAGCTCTTCTGAAGACTGACACAGCACACTAACAGTGCGCACGGAGGCTGCATAATGATAGCCCTACCTTGGCATCCAGTTTAGCCAGGTGCTGTAAAACCCAGATGCGATGAGACCAGGCATTGTAGTTGCTTGGGTATCTCCCTGCTGCTTCACCACAGACCTCCATCTCTTCCTGTATTAGTCGCTGTGTCCTCTCTGCAGGAATTGTTCCTGAGTTTCCTTTGGTTACAAAGGAAGGCAAGGAAGCTTCCTGAATTAGCTGTTGTAGCACCCATCGCCTGTTAAGGTAGCATGTGGGAAAGAAGAGCATAAACCAAAGCCCATCAACCAAAGGGGAAAACAACCATTTCTCCTTATTCTCAATTTAATTTCCATAAATAGACAATGTAAAAGTAAGACCCACCTATAAGCCCAGGTTTGGGGGAGGTAAGGAAAGATTGGTATTCTAGTGTTTTTGAAAATAAACTTAGCACCATGAACGAAGGGGGATGGGGATAGGAAAGAGAGACCTTGCTATAACTTGAAAATCTGTCAAGAAGAGAATGTCATCAGTTCTAAAATGACAACTCCCAAACTTCATTTGGCCAGAAAATGTGAAGGCAGCTGGTTTGTGTGTTTTTGTGGTGATGGTGGTAGTGACACGATCACAGTTCATGAATGCTTTTGTTTGCAAACAGAAGCATTTGGCAAAATTCTGTTTTTGTCTGCAAATGCAGCATCAGGTGACAAACACAATCATGGCCATCTTTGCCACACAAACAAATGTGGCCATCCTTACCAAAATCATAGAACAAACTGAGTGTGTGAACCTGGGTACCACTGTGATTAGTGGCAGGTAATTATCAGACGCAAAGTCATGGTTCATGTCATCAATTAAGTGTGCCTGCCTCACCCTATGTGTGTTTGTTTGCAAATAAGAAACTGCATTTTGACAGCTTTCATTAAGCAAAATTTCCATATTACAGCATAAACTCTAGAAGGAAACAAACATAACACAATTAGCTAAACCATTAAGGAGGTTTTAAAATGTCTTTACCCACAGCTTTTTGTCTATTTAAGATTTGCATTAGCATTAAATTGAAAGTACTAAAAAGGTGTATACAATTACTTAATATCTTTGGTTTCAAACGTTTTATGAAAGCATTCTTTCAGAATAAAAATTTTCAACCCAAAAGTAGAGAAAATTGAGTAAGAAAATTAATGTCATGACTTTTAAATAACAGAAATTTTTATTTAACAACAAAATATTGATTTAAGAATTGCAGACACAGAGCAATGAACGGACATATACATTAATAGTTCCCACCCCCTAGCACCACCCTTTCTAGGCCTCACACAAAGTCTCTCTGAGGTTTGCTAGCCAGTTTCTAGTAAAATACAACTGATGATGGTTTGAAAGGAGCTGCCCTGAAATACTAGGCAAAGATTACAGCTAAAGGTACCTTACACTGACATAAGGTACTTAAAACGCCTAGGATTAAAGAAAAGTCAGAGTGGCTTAATGAAAAGAGATTTCTTCACAGTAACTTCTCCACTAATACCAATCAGCAAGCGGACACCCTCTATTTTAGTCAAATAAAAGTAGTTACATGTGGTCCAAGAGGAAGATGCTTAAAGAAAGCCAGGACTTGGAGACCTTACTTGCATTCTATCTTCTTGTCATTTATGATCTTAGTAACTTTAGTTCAGCCCATGCACAATTCATCTCAGCTGCCCTTAGCTTCCTTTATAATTCTATTTTAATGACCATAACCATCAGTACCACTATGTTTACCAGGAACACAATCTAATGCATTTAAAAGCCCAAAATGCTCAGTATGATGTTGAGTATCTAAATGCAATCTCCACAACTATACAGACAGTTAACAGTAGCTAATGTTTATTGAGTATTTAATACGTGCCAGACATTGTGGTAATGTTTACATCTATCATCTCATGCACACTGGATTATGAGACCGGTATAATAATTACTCCCATTTTACAAAAAAGAAAACTGAGAACTTGGAGAGGTTAGCTGCTCATGAGCAAAAGTGATAGCCCCTAGATTTACATGTAGATAATGAGCTTTAAAATTTATGCTGTGGGGGCTGGGGATTTAGCTCAGCGGCAAAGCGCCTGCCTGGCAAGCGCAAGGTCGTGAGTTCGGTTCCCAATACTGGAGAAAAACCAAAACCAAAAAAAAAAAAAAAAAAAAATTTATGTTGTGAACCAACATGAGATCCTGCTTCACTTGCTGCTCCTCCCTCCGGCCATTCTGAATTCTAAACATGGTAGTAGGCTGTAAGTTAACCACACCTGTGAATCCATGTTTCCGGGCTCTTTGGAAATTTTGTTAAGGCCAGTTTTCCCAGATGTAAGTCTTTAATTGGATTTAAGGTACCAGAGAGGATCAATTCTTTCCTATAAAAGAAAAAATTTGAAAAGCACTACATCATCTTCCTATTCAAACATTCTGCATGACTTTTAATACAACCTCATTATGAAATGTCAATTTCCACGAATTAAAATTAAAAAAAAAAGGACATCAAAAACCAAACCACTATGGTATAGTACTGAACTGTCATAAATGTCACATACAGTAAATAAGAATGTGTTCTCATAACCTCAAAATGAATACATAATAAGAGCTTCTCTTAGGTCAACAGTGGAACTTTAGTTAACTGTTTGTTCTACAGCAAAGGTGTTTCCTGGATTCTAACTTTAACATTATACGACTACACAGCAGTTATCTAACAGTAGTCAAGAACTGCTCCAGCTTCCTAGAGCGTGCGCGCGTGCGCGCGCGCGCACACACACACACACACACACACACACACACACACACACACACACACGGAAGCCAAAACACAGTGTATAATTGAGGTGCAAAGAAAAAGATTATTTATTGAATCATTATCCTGTTATTGTTTAAATTGTCTGTTCTGTATCTCCCCATATTTTTACATTTTTAATGTTTAATTTTATATCTTGCTCTCATTATATTTTAAGAATTTCCCTGGTTTATTAAAAGCAACAGTTAATGATTTTTTTTGACTGATTTTACATGCTTATATCTGGTAATCTGAGCAACTACTTTGAAGACAACAATATGCAATATTACAACCATTGTTGAATTCCTATCATCTTGTTTTTTTTTTAAATTCTGTATTGTTTCTAAGGTTTTTTAAATTATTTTTTATTCTCTTTAAAAAAAATTTTCCCTATGGATTCTACATAATCTTTGTAATGAGTATTTTGAATGGTCAAGTGGTTTTTATTCACTAGCTGTGGATGTAATTTAATATCCTTTCTCCCTACAAATATATATTTAGGTTGCTCCCAACTTTTTGCTATTCTAAAAGAATTATGGGAAATAAACAAGAAACAAAGCCTTGTGCTCAGAAGTATTTCTTTTGTCCTATTAAGTTTCCAAGAGGTATTACCATGTGAAACACTTGCCCTTAATACAGTAGGTAGCCGGGTTTTTAAAAAATATAAACGGAAGTAATAGGCGTATGTTTTAAAGCTGACCAAGTTCAACCAAAGGTTGAATGCAACTTTAAAGAAGTTCACACTAGTTGCTACCTATTTTTCAGTAAATGCAATTTACATTTAATTTCTCAGATAAAGTTTTTGTATCACTATGTAGTTCAGGCTAACCTCGAACTCACAACAATCCTCCTGCCTCAGTCTCTCGAGTGCTGGGATTACAGGCATGCACCATCACACCAGAAAATCAGATATATTTTTGATGACAGGTGCTAATGTTACAAGTGTGCTTCCTATTAATTCTCAATATATTATTTTATAATAAAATCAGATCAATTATTAATCTTAAATTGTTATATTATTAATCTATTTTATAGATGTTTAAGCCCAACAAAACCAGAACCCGTATATATCAACTGCTTAGATGAATTTAGTTCTAAAAATGTCAGTAAATTTTCTTTCCAGCAGCAATGTACTATTTCTCAATTTTTATTTGATAAAGAAAATAACTTCCTTTTAAATGAAAATACAAATAGTGGTAACCGTTTATCACTTTAAGGTTGGTAACATTATAAAAGAATCTGAAGCAATACCTAGGTTTACTTTAACTGATTATTTTCCTTTCAATATACAGAAAACCTATTTTTCATTAAAAAACAAAACAAAAACACAAAAAAATAATGCACCAGCCAATTGCTTCTACAGGCTTAGAAAGCTTTTCTTCTGAAATCAGTAACATTCTCCTTAGACAGTAAATAGAAATATCTATGAAATAAAAGGATGCAAAGATTGCTCTGTGTAATTCTGACTACTTTGTAGTACAGTATTTCTCAAAGTGGAGCCCTTGACAGTGACCTCAGCGTATTCTGAAACAGGAGAAACACAGATTCTCAGTCTTGCAGACACACTCAAGCAGAAGCAGACAAGCAGAGTACTGTGTTTTAACAAACCCTTTGGGTGAGGCACATGAAAGTTCAGAACCACTATTGCAAAGAATGTACTGTACTATGTTTAATTTTCATTTGCTAAATTTAAGACACTGTTATTTACAATGCCTTTCCTCATTCTCATATATGGGGAGATAATAAAGTATTTCTTTAGAAAAGAGGGAGTCAACTTATAATGGAGTCTTTGCAAAGTTTCTTAAATTATGGGTGCTCTATTAATTTGTTTATTTTGAAAAAACAAACACTGTGTTTTAGGGAAGACAACTCAGTTTGAAACAACCTCAACCAACAGTATATATGACTTCTTACAAAGATCACATGACAAGCATAAAAAAGGAAGTGAAATATTATCAATTAATAAACATTCCTGGGTGCAAGACTGAACACCTTAAGGTGTTGGATACTGTTGCAAACAAGTTTTTTTTTTTTAAAAATTATTGTATTAAAAAGAAATACCGTAAGTGGTTAAGTTATGGCAATCTTAACATAGCAGTATAATAAAAAATCAACTCTTTCCTGAATTCGCAGAGTCAAGAAGAATCTGGATGGAGATGAGATTTCTAGTCACTTGAAGATTCAAATATAGTAACTCAAACAACTTAGATAGAAGAGGATGGGGGGGTCTGGAAAACTGCTAATAGGTAAAAATGACTTTATGATGACAAAGTCACTGATGTCAACTAAGTCATGTAAGGCACTTCAACAAAACTGATTAATAAAATGTAAGAAAGTGAAAACTGATAAACCAAAACATCTCCTGTCATTTTAAAGTTGTGTAACTAAATTGAAATAAATCTTAAGGCATTAACTTACTTCGTGAATATTCCCCAAAGCTTAGATAGTGATACAGTACTAGTCTAAAGAACATTTTTGGGGAAAATTTTCTTGCTGGAGAAATGGGGTGCTACCTTAAAGGTAAAGTAGATTGACTGGAGGAATCTTTGTGTTCATACTGAAAAGTCTAGCTTCTACTTCTTAGGTGGCACATTGCTGACAGAAGAAACAATGATCCTGGGATCATCAAACATTAGCAAAACCAGGAAGGGAAAAAGCATCTATTATGCTGAGGTTAGACAGCAGAGGTGGTAAGAACAATGCTATGTACAACCTTGTCAGGAGAATTATGTAAGTGAGGGCCACCATTTTTAAAAAGGTGAGATAAGGGAGTAGGTGGATGGGTTTTTGAAAAATGATAAAAAGTAGAATTATAAATGCAAAGAGCGGGGCTGGGGATTTAGCTCAGCAGCACAGCACCTGCCTGGCAAGCGCGAAGATGTGAGTTCGATTCCCCATACCAGAAAAAAAACAAAAAAAAAAAAAAAAAAAAAAAAGCAGAGGTCCCTCACGTAGCATATTTTTGAAATGATAAAGGTAACCCTTGTAAAAATCTGTGCTACGTCTTTTTACTAAATAGAAAAAAACTCTCATCACTTTCCACTGAAAACTCTTGTTCCTCAGGAAAAATCACCTCGTTCTGTAGCTAAAACACAACTATGGGAACTTTCACAGCCACCAAGAAGATTTGTATACTATCCTGTGCTTTCATCTATGAGACACTGTACTTTCATATTTCTGCAAAGTTTATTTTGATTGAGGCTGAATCTCTACTGGTTAGTTCTGTACTTGGTACACAACAATGAATTTTATGTACAAATGCCATCTTTTTTCTCCTCCAATCTTTATTCTGTCTGAACTAAAGATAGTCAGCCTCATAAAAACTGTCATCCACAGAACACTTTCCCTAATTACTGTTAAGTGATGTTACCTAGTTTACCTCTTACAATGACCCTGTAAGAATTAGTTGGGCCATGTGAAACTACCAATATTCAATCCTTTTTAGAAAAAAAACCAAATAAATGAACAGAGAAGTTGTAAAGACAAAACAGAGAACTCCCACATACTCTGCACCTAGGTTCCCTGCTGTCAAATCTTGTATTACTATCGTGTTTTTATCAAATTTGATGAGCTAATATTGATATTACTTAAGTCCACACTTTATTCAGAATTCCTTAGTTTTCTACCAAATTTTCTTTCTTTATTCCAGGGCCTTATCCAGGACCCCACATTACATTTTGATTGTTAAACTGCAGGCTCCTAGGCTCACTTTGCTTTTGATGGCTTCAACATTTTTTGAGGACCGCTCAGATATGTTGTATAATACTTTTATTGTGCTCAAACTCAGGTTATGGGTATGGAGAAAGAAGACTACACAGGTAAAGTACATCAAACCAGGAGCACATACGATCAACACGACTTATCATTGATGACGACCTGGATTACATGGTTGAGGGAATGTTATGTCAGGTTTCCTTACTGCTTTTTGGAAGGAAGTCACTGATTTTTTGATTCAGTGCACAGCCCACACTTAGAAACAGTGAATAATACTCTGCCTTCTGAAGAGAATTACCTATATAAACTAACAGCACGTTTGTCTTCTGCCTCCTGCTTTTTTATTCACTGATTCTTTTATGTCAGCATGGACTTATTTTATACTTGAGGTTATATGTCAGCATGGATACTCATTTTATGGATACTTATTTTATACTTGGGGTTATAGACCAATACCATGTCAAAGTAATTACCCCGTTATCCACAGTTTAAGTCACCCATGGTCAGAGCTAAAAAATTTTAAATGGAAAATTCCAGAAATAATGTGTTAAGTTTTAAATGGCATGTTGTTCTGAATTGCACGATAAAATCTCAGGAAGCATAGCTCAGCATCTGAATTATCCCTTTGTCCAGCGTACCCATTCTGCTTAAGTTCATTAGTCCCTTAGTAGGAAAAAACATATTATTCTTTGTTTTAGGCACCCACTATGATAAGCAAGGACTACTGCACTTATTTTGTTGCTGAAATCTTTCCAGCTTTTGCTCTTGGAAGTTCTTTTAATTGGTTCGTGTGTCCCTTTAACACAACCCCACTACTGTATACTTTGTTTTGAATAGTTTCCTTATTTTCTGACTCCACAGATGCACCAAAATCATCTTACATACTTTCTGCCCTAAGCCTAGAATCATCCATTTCTCCAAGAAGCCTAGTTTCTTTAACAGAGAATGGTGTTAGAAATCAGTACCTATGAGCTGAGCGGCAAGTTCAGTATTTTTGATCTAGGAAAAAAATAAAAATTCAAATGGTTCAACTCAGCATTATGTCAATTTTATAAAGAAGAAAACGGAGAATTGGAGGTGTTCAGTAATTTGCTCAATGCTTCCTAACTCAAACTGTCAGAACTAAGCCTCAAATCTGCATAATACAAAGTTATCAGTTTAAACCAATAGGCTGAGTAAGGAATATGAATCACTGGAGTTTAGTACCACCTATTTTAGTTGCTCAAAGATGTTGTTTACTCTTAAGTTCACAGACTGATGAAAAAGCAGGACAAAATGACAAAAACCTCTGTCATCAGGTAACTCACCAACTTTCAAGCAAAAACAGTCATTTTTTAATAACCAGGGTTTTTTTAAAAACTAGGCACCATTTACTATAATCATAGGAGATCAGCTAAAAAATTTATTTTAACTTCTATTATCCTCCCTAAGATTGTAACATTTAGAAACTGAACTAGATAATGACTATTCAGATCATTTTTTAGAAGTCTGTAAAATATAGTAAAAATCATTCAATGTTTCCCAGGGTTACTGTACAAGAAATATACCAAATATAACACAACGTGCTGAGTATCTGGTTTGTAACAAAGACCTCACAAGGTTAGACCAGTTTACTTCCAAGGTTAGTTGTTGTTTGTTCAAAATGCAGACATGATTTTGTGTCTTTATGTGATAATCAGTGAATACAAATCAAAATTTACCAACGCACATATCTGCAAGGGATTACAAAAATCCAGATTCCTTTTCACTTATAATAAAACTTTAATCATCTTTCAAGATTAATTGCTATACACATCACTGAAGTTAGATTTACAAAGCAATTTCCATTCAAAAGAAACTAAACTACGCACAAAAAGTCAGTTTTAAAAGAATCATAAAACTGATTTAGTTCAGATCTCTTATTTTATAAACCAAAACTCTTGAGAAATTAAAGGTTTTTGCCGAAAGTCAACTGCTAGTTAAGTGATGAAACAGAACTAAGTTGTATGGACCAGATTTTCTCTCCTACACTTAGCTGCCTTAAAGATATCTAATGAATAATGCAAGTGTATCTATGTTTACAGAGATGTATGTGTGTGTACAGATACGTAGCTATGTACATTTGTTTATACATTATGCTAGTAAAAACTTGTTTGGCATTTTTTTATTTTTGCTTTTGGAGGCAGGTCTCGGGACAGACTGACCCCAAATCTGTGACCCTTCTTCCTAAGCCTCCCGAGCACTGGGGATACAGGCTGCGCCACCACACCCGGCTTGCTAGCAAGAAATTTTTTTTAAGGATTTTCCATTTCCCTCTAATAATGAGAATGTGAAAACCTGAGGTACTCTTCTTTCCCCAATATCTTCATTTCTTTTTCACTGAATTTATTTTCAGTGTGCGGTTTGCAAACTTCATATTTCTTTGGTGCTGGGCATTAGAGAAACAAAGAAAAACAACAAAAGAAGAAAACAAAAAGACACAGTTCCTAACCTTCAAGAGCTCTCCACTGTAAGTTCACAGTATCTTCCTAAGAGTCCTTTTTGCTGATCTTTCCTTATCTTGCAAACTCTAGAACAGTACTGCTCAATAGAAATATGTGAATCACAAAGTAAGTACATACAGGATTTAAAATTTTTCTAACAGCTATATTAAAAACAAATACTGTATAAATTTATTTAATTCAATATATCCAAAATGTTATAATTTCAACAAATAATTAATAAAAAATGATGAGGTATTTCACTGTTTTGGGTACTCAGTCTTCAAAATCTGGCACAGTTATATTTCTAGCACATCTCCATGGAAACTAGTCGCCATTTCAAGGGCTCAACACAGACGAGCAGCTTCTGGTTACTACACTGGCCTCAGAAAATACTGGAGTATCTCAGTGCTCAGACTTTGAACGGGTTGTTTTTGCTATCTGCATCTACTCCTTTGCAGATCTCAGTTTTGTGACTTTAAAACTATCTATGTGCTCCAATTCCTACATTTTTATCTGGCCCAGGCTTTTCCGGTGAACTTTTAGATTAATATCCCTCTAGATGGACACAAAAAAACATGTGCCCAACCGAACTCTTGACTTCTAGCCACACATCCCGTTTTCAGAAAATGGCAATGTTCTTTTCAGTAGCTCCAGGCAAAACCAAACCCAAGCCTGATGCCCTTCTTTCATATCTAACTCATCATCTGTAGCTTTGCAATTTATGCAGATTTTACAACTATTCACCATTTCCACAGCTGAGCTCTTCAAGTCACCATCATCTCTCAGGAAAATCACTGAAACCTCTCCCTAACTTCCAAGCTACTTCCTGTACTTCTACTGTCTACTTCCCACACAGGACCCAGTTTTAAAATCTAAGCTATGTCCCTTCTCATCTTGAAAAACTGTAATGACTTTCTATCTCACCCAGAGTAAACGTCAAAAGTTAGGGTAACAACCTGCACATGTTAGATCTGGCCCACTACTCTCTGACCACATCTACTACTTTTTTCTTCATTCATGCTGCTCTAGCAACACGGACTTCTTGCAGTCCCAGAACACTCAGGGCCACTTGAGCCAGGACTGAGGGATTTTCCATCCACAGTTCCTTTCACTTGGAAGGCTCTTACCTGAGAAATCAAGGCTTTGACCCTGAACTTTGTGTTGGTTTTTCTCAAATGTTCCCTATTTAAAACAACAATACCAGCCCGGACTAGGGGCACAAGCCTGTAATCCCAGGACTCTGCGATGGTGAGGCAGCAGGTTCATAAATTTTGGCCCAGCCTGCACAACTTAGTAAGACCCTGTTTCCAAACGGGGTATGGGGGAGGCGAGCAGTGGGGGAACTGGAGATGCCACTCTGCGGAGGCCCTGGCTACTGCAAAACAGAGCCCCGCAATGACGCTTTCTCATCTTTTTGGCCTCTCTGCATTCTTTTCTCACTTTTTCTGCCTAGGATTTACCACCACTTGATCTAATGTTTTACCTTTGAATGCCCTTATTACTTTTCATTCACTATTAACAGACTTTTTGTATGCTTTGTTCATGGCTCTATTCCAGCGTCTAAACCTAGCACACAGTAGTTAATAAACATATGATGAATGAACAAATGTTCTCAAATACTGTATGTATCATATGAGGTAACAAATGGTGCAGTACAGTCCCTGAAATAAAGTAACCACTCAATAAACAGTCCATTCCTTACCTACTGCAGTGCTTCTCATCAGAAAATCAGAGCTCTAAAATCATATACAAATTTAAAGCTTTATATTTCATTTTATACACTTTAGTCTTTATAGATTTCTGGTCATTCATTATTTAAAGGACACTTTAAGAAAAAGACATACAAGTTCTTAATTAGTTTAAATTTACAATTTAGTCAATATTACAAAACAATAACTCAAGATATGGCCTTGCATATCTTGCACAGAAAATTAAATTGTATGATTTAGGATATCTTAAAAGATAATAATTTAGGATATTCAACAGGATTTTATTTTCATTTATTTATAATTTGTATTCTGCTTTCCTCTAGTCTAAAAGAATTTTAAGTATGTATGCATATACATGTTAACTGAAAATATTTAATGAAAAAATTATCCTGCTCTAATTGTAGTATTTCTATTAAGTGTTTTGTTTAAAATCTGTAATAATCAGATTCAAAGAACATAATATGAAAAACATGATATTGCTCTGAAACACTAAGTGTCAGACTCCTGACAATTTGCCCACAGGGATCAGAATGTCAACAATAAACTAAGACTAAAAACTGCAGCCTTCCATCGTCATCCCACATTCTCTTCTGCACTGCAGTGTTTCTCAAAAATACCAGTCAGTGTCTTATAGTTCACTCAGTTATGCCAGCTGCCATACCCCACATCCCCTAAAGGAAGGAAAATAAAAGCATGCACCAGATAGGGTACTATAATTCAATATGAAAATTTCCAGGCAAGAAAATTCATAGATATCAGACACAGACATGCAAAAGGCACCTACAGTATTCATCGGCGCTGTCATGGAGATACAAAGAATGGGTAGAAGAAAGTAAGTATAGGATGTCACGGACATAACAGATTATATGTCATCTTTCAAACATCTAACAACTCATAAATCTTCAGAAATATGGACAAACTTCATCTTATCACTTATGAAAATTATGTACCTCACATTCCATGCCGTGGTAAAATCTGGGTTTAGAAGCAGCAGAGTACACGTGACATCTATCAATTCTAAAATAAAAAGAAGTCATATTAAAAACAAATAGTCCTACCCTTCAAAGCCTGGTTTCTTTTAAGCTTCTCTCTCTCCAATTATAATAATACAGATCTCATGACATACTAATTTTAATGACAGACAACCTGGCTCTAAACTATAAGGGATATTCTCTACATGAAAAGTATCCTCAAGACTTTCTTCTACTTATAATAAACTCTTTTAAAAGTTGACACTAAATAATTTTACAATATAATGTCATTATTTTAGTAGTTTGGGGCACTGATTTAATATTTATCAAAGAAAACAATTCATTTAATTCCATTAATATCCCAAGTATAGAATATGTGCAAATTTTCAAAAGAGGGAAAAATGATTCACCAACCAACCCAATACACCTCATTACATTCTCCTGCAATATGTTTCTTTCCTGTGCAGTTTTACACTGCCATAGTAATGATAAAATTACTATATCTTTAAACATTTTTTTATTTTACAGATTCCTTTCCTTGGATATAGTTCCTGAAGTAGAACTATGTCAAAACAATAAAAAAATCTGCATGGCTTCTATTGTTTGTAAGTTGTGCTCCAAATGGACCATTAAAAATGCCAAGAGAAAGATGAGTTAACTTAAGAGAACTTAATGAAGTAATGTGAAGAAACTGCTTGTAATTCTGACCTACATAAGTTTGCTGTTCAAACTCAATGTGACGGTGCGGGCAATGTAGCTCAGTGGCAGAGCACTTGCCTTGGCCCTGGGTTGATCTCCAGCAGCGCAAAACAAAGCCAATGTGATGGATATTAAAAATCTGTACTTTAATTTACAATTTTATATTCATATGAATGTTTTTCATTTTGTCTACTACTTAAAGCTCATCTAGTGCTCACTTTGGCAGCACGTATACTTAAAACTCATCTATGAATAGCCTATTCATTTTTAAAAAGCTATCTACTACAATCTTGACAATATTCTTAAGTATTCAATTAAGCTCTAAAGCGTAGTTTTAAAAGAACAAAAAAAGTAGACATATTTCCTTTTACTAACATTGAAAAAAAATCTAGGCTACAATTATAAAATTAGAGGCATAAAACTAAATTAGGTAGCCCTACCAAGCATGTATTTGAGGTCAAGTAACTAAATAAGAATAATTGCTATACTTCATTTAGCATCACTGTGTACTAGACATGATATTAAGTACTTCTTTCACATTACTTCATTGAATTCTCATAACCAGTCTCTAAGACATTCTTACTCTATTTTATAGACGAAGAAAATGAAATTTACAAAGTTTAAGCAATTTGCCCAGTCTCTCAATTATATGTGACAAGTAAACATTTAACTGCTTTTAACAAATCAATTATACAGCAACTAAAATGTCTGTCTACAAGTAATTAGGACATTTTTCACGTTAAAGTAAAAGATAAACTTTTAAATATCTAAGAACAAAGTACCCAAGTGTTTATACATAAGTACACCCTACAGGCATTTAAAAATATTCTAGTTGATAAAATCAATTATTCTATCCTCATAGCATCTTAATAAATGATGGTAACATTTATTTTGAGCTCATGATTTCATTACTATTGAGCACACTGTCACATCTAATAATGAGCAACAAACAGGATCAGCCTACATTTTTGACCTGCATCTTTCCGGTCATAAGTTATCATTTGCATAAACATGATATGCTCCTGAAGAATAATCCAATTAATCTTTCCCTTCTTTCACTTTTAGTAAATTTAATTTGTAATATTTGCCAAGGATAATAGTAAAATGTTCTGTCCCACATTCATTTAATTCCACTAATATTCCATGTACTGACCATGGATGAAGGTTAAACTGATCCCTTAGGACTAAAAGAATAGGGTAATTTAAAAACCTTATTTCACCCTTTACAAGGTCACCTTTGGTTGGAGAGAATATACACACAATACTTACATAAGTCAAAATGAAAAAATTGGGAAGTAGAAGAATATACTACACTTTGTTGCCTAGAAAAGAATCTGTAATTCTTACACTGGTGTACCTGGGGGAGACTACAGAACATGGCAGCAAAAGCTCTGCAGACCATGGAAAAGGTGTGGCAAAGGTGAAGAGGCATGGACCTTCACACACAGTCTGTTCTCAGTGAGACAATGGGGAGCAGAGAGAATGTACTTTAAATATAAACCCTTCAAGAACATGGTCCCAGCCTCTTATCAGCCTGGCATTTCACTTTCTCCTTTCACATGCGAAACAACCGAAATCAAATCCCACCACCCTCTGAATATACCTCCTACCTGCCTACCTTCTCTTTCTGGACACAACCCATGTTTATCTGTTTACTATTCCTTCTACCAGAAATCTCTCCCTATGTTTCAACTTAAAGAATAACAACAAACTTTTTATATCTCAGGAACTCTTAAGTGTATCTTTCTATGAAAGCTCTATCTAGTAAGAGAAATCTTTCATCTGTTTTTTGTGCGTCATATTTCATTAATTACTTAAATACTACCCTTTTAATTAGACCATCAATTAAGAAGGCAGGTCCTCCTTAATACATCTTCAAATTATTTATTTAACAAATTTTTGGGAGCATCTACAATAAGCCAGGAACTGAGTGAAGATAAAGAAGACATGACCCCCATTCAAATGCACTTTAATATTGGTCCACAGCAAAAAGGGGTGGTAAGGGCTGAGGATTTAGCTCAGCGGCAAAAGCGCCTGCCTGGCAAGCGCAAGGTCGTGAGTTTGGTTCCTGGTACCGGAGAAAAACCAAAAAAAAAAAAAAGGGGGGGGGGTGGTAAGAGCCACTCTGCTTGGGTTTGAATCCCAGCTTCTCCACTTACTCCTATAAAACTTAACCTCTCTGAACCTCACTTTCATTAATTGTAAAATGGGGATAGTAGTATCTCAGTTATGCATGATGAGCTGTCTGATACAGTGATTGCTCAGTAAGTATTTGATCAAATAAATATCACTGCTACCTACCACTAAGAATGGATATTTTCAACATCAAAGACATCAGAAACAGTGAGGCAGTTATTCCTATAGAGAAACTGTCTAAATTTCTAAACTTATAAAATAACAAGAACGAAAAAAAGCACTAAGTAGGTAAGCAGCTATATGGCAAAGTTTAGACATGATGGGAAAGCTTTTAGAATCTCTTTGATGTCTACAATTATTCAAAAAGCCATTATATTACTAGGTAAAGAAAATGTGTAATTAATGGTAGTTGCTATTGTGTGTACTTTGAACACAACTGTCCCTCCCTATCCTCTACAAGTGAAGACAAGACCATCCTCCACAAAAAAGAGACTTCTGTATAACAGCAAAAGCAAACCATAACAAATAAATACAGAAAATTGAACCCCAATTTTCAATTTATGCCTATATGGAGAGAAAGGCTGTGCCCTTAGGAGGGCTATAGCAGCTGCTGCAGTTACAGGCTAGCTCTATCACTTCCTAGGACTTCATGGGCAGATCACTGTGTGTGCTTCAGAGTATCCTCCTCATCTGTAAAATGCAGCTAATATCAGTACTTCCTGATAAAGGTATTAAATGACTAAAACATGCAGTGTCAAGACAATACCTAATTCCTCTCTCCAAGCCTGTCTCCTAGCCCAATTCTACAGTGATACTCGGACCCGATGCTTCTAGATGGAGAATAACAATCTGAACTAGGCAATGATCCCTGGACAGAGATTTTTTTCCAATTTCTTAAGATTTTTTAGAACCTCAAGATTTAATACATCAATGGCCTCAACTAACCATCAGTAGTAACAAAATTAGCAGCATACACAACCACAGCCCTCCCCTTTAACAAACTACTAGCTTCCTGAATGAGGACTCAAGTTCCCATGCAAGAAGTGAGGGGGTGAAGTGGAATGTCAGAAATGAGAAAGGGCTAATCAATGAAAAGTAACTAGGTTAGAAATCAATGGATATAATTAAAGAACCAGATCCTCAGGGCAAGTCTCTGAGGTCCTGATTAGTATTCCCTTCCACTTGTGTGGAAACAGCAACAGAGGTGAAGTAATCTGCCTAAAGACACTGACAAGTGACTTTAGGATGCTGACGTACTGAGTATTTAAATTCAGGTCCATCTTCCTGCAAAGCAGATGCTCTGTCCACTTCAGGACACTACAGACAAGTACTCTGCCCTCTGTAGAAAGGACTAGCCAAAAACCCAAAGATAAACATGTATAAGCAAAAGCTTACTGTAATTATTTCATACTGTAATTATTTCCCTCTCTAAATTTTGCCAACTATGTATCATTTCTTCCTAGCCTTACCCAAAAGATATGAGCTACTTAAAGTCCTACTGTCTCCTGAAATTAAATGGCCCTGTCTCCACATATCAAAACAAAGACAGCAGACAAATGGTCATTACACATACTCCAAAATACTACTAGACCATCATATCACAGAAAAAAATGAAATCAGGTCACATTATATGCAGGAAAGTAAATTCCAGCTGTAACAAGGAAAGAACACAGGATGTGACAGAAGTCAGAGAAAACTTAATATGCATTCTCTGCAGTATTGCATTTTAGAAATGGTCCAATGCTAGCAGCACCTGGCAATGGTCAATGAGCTTGACAACTGTCTGATAGATAGATTTTCGTGCATCTACAAATAAATTCAGGGTCAACTTGCATTGGTTAATCTCTTCCTCCAAAATACACTGATTACTTATGAAGAGAGGATTAGGGTAGAGTTACCTTTTATAGTGCACAGTCAGAGTTGATAGCTAGACTAAGCTAAGAACTCTAGCTTACCAAATCCTTGTTATTCATTGGGTAAGGGTCTCTTTAGCACAGAAATGTGCTGCATAAATAAAGATGAGCCATAATCTCTATTCCAAACTCACAAACCAGTAGGGGGAAATCTTTTTAAATCATCAACTACAATGTAGCTTGGCAAGTGTTATTATGCAAGCTGTCTGAATAAGAACTCTCGTAAGAGGGTACAGAATTATCTCTTCGTGAAGCAGTCAAAAATACTTCACAGGGTTGAATGTAAATGTACACGTGTGCTTAACAACCTCACTCATGCTAACATTAAGACATGAGGACGGCCTCAGCAAAAGCACAAAAGAAAGACAGTAGTACATGGGCATGTCGGAGAATGGAATAACATGGGCTATGGTTGCACTGTATACCAAAAGGCTCCAAATGCAAATGTTTGTGGAGTTCAAATGAAAGTCAAAAAAGGAGAAAACTGAAACTGATGAGGTAAATGACACTACATCTCACTGTCTGAAAGGTGTGAAGATATGTGGTAAACCAGAAGACTTGCCCATTTAAGAAAAGTAGAGGAAAAGTAGAGGACGGAGGCTCAGCCGTTGCTGTGCAGAAACCTGTGCACATAGCTTCCTGATTTTTCAAGTGAAGACAGAAGCCCAGATTTTCATCCCGATTTTAAACATGTATTCTAATTAAGAACAATTATTAAAACATTACACAAGCCAAACTGAAGTAAATCTGTAGACAAGCTGCCTGCCTACAACCTCAGACGATGCCTGTGAACTGGAGGAAACACTAGCGAGGCAGGCAAGGCTGTAGACAACCTGGAATATGACGCTAATGAGTTTAAACTCCACACTGACAGCTCAGGCATCAAGAAAGAAGATGAGCAGACACATATTAAAATAAGGTGAGCACACACTTATCTCAGAGAAGCACTTCTCTAAAGACATTCTGAAGAATGTCATGTCCCTGGTTTGATCCTGAGGTTTTGGCAACCTCCCCTCAAAAGCGAGGAAGGGAGGTACTATTTAAAGTGTTTCATTAACGGTGCAAAGGACAAGGATTATAGAAGAGCCTGAAAGTGGGACAGACCAGTTATGAGGTAATAACATCTGTCCATATGAGAAATAAGGAAGGCCTCGCCAGCAAAAGAAATAGCAGAAAATGGCCTTAAAGGCACAGCTCAGTGATAGACTGAATTTAGGGATGGGGGGAAGAGGAAGATGGTACAGTAAAAAGCAGCAGGAGGGTACAGTACTCAAATACCAAGTGTGGGACAGAGCTCTGCCTCGTCAGTATTCTTAATGCTGGGGTCTTCATCTGGGTGGGTTTTATTGTTTTTGTATTTTTAGTATTTGTCATGGATTTCTCAGAAACAGTAGCATTCTTCTCCCAAACCAAATATGGCTATTATTACAGCAACTTTAAAAAAAAAAGCAGTCTTTAAGTAATTAAATAGGATGCTTTCTAAACGTCTAAGGAACCTGCTACAACTATAAGAGAATGAATTCAGTTTGGTTAAGAAGAGAAAAAAATCTACCCCAGTAATAAAGGTCACCTTTACATGGATGCTTAGGATTCCAGCCTGATCAATCATGCAGACACTGACATTCCGAATCGTTAGGGTGTCAGCTTTCTTTACATGGCTTTTCTTATACAGAATTTTCTGCAAAATAGTTGTAAAGGATTGGAATTTTCATGAAAATTTTTTTTCCTAATAAATCTGACATATTTCTTTTAGGAAGCTTCACCTCTGTGATTTAATTGTTTCGGTTCATAAGTCTGGCATAATACTGTCCATCAGTCAGTATTTTCAGATACCTTTTTCTGTCAAGTCAGAAATTTACTTCCTCATTTTTAATGCTAATATACAAACTGAACAATAGGTGATACCACACTAAACTATGCCGCCCCTCACAAAAGGGAAATTAAATGATGATCCCTGAGGATACAGGACAGAATAAAATCAAACTTTGCTTCTATGCATGTGCACAGTTGTATCAAAATTCAAAAGTTATGATAACGGATACTCGGGTGAGTGAGCAAGCTTAATCATCTGATCGTCTATATAAGGCCTCCCGGAACTATCAAACTAACAGTATGTGATAAGGAGACACAGCAAAGCCTGCAATAGAGTTCAGAAGGACAAGAAATAGAAATGGAAAGAAGAACTTGGATGACCACAGGAAGATGGTAGGTGGGCTGGCACACAGCTAATGAAACAGCTGTGAAATAGCTGTGAAATACGGTAACCTAAGCTGACTTTTAAAAACTCATATTGTTTCTTCTCTATGACAGAATCATGCTATCTCTCCTTGCCCCTCACACTGGAGTCAGTTACATACTGGCCCAATTATATATTTCTGTGCAGCAGAATACAAACAATACAAGCTTGGTTTCATACGGTGCTACTTTCTACCTCCACATTATTGAAACTTATGATGTGGTGATGGACTAGAACATTAAAGTGGGTCTAAATAAATAAAAATAATTTTACATTTAATGTGTCTTACATTTAAATGTGTCTAAACTTACATTTAAACGTGTCTAAACTTATACATTAAAGTCTATGCCATACACTTAGGTCATGCAATCAAATTATGTTTGAGTTTAGGCATGGCCTTCTCGTCAGAATACGAACCAAGTGAATTACACAGAAAATAGAAACTACTCCTAATTAAAGCTTCAACCCCACTTTTCCGGTCTAAACAGGGAAAGGTACTACTTAACCTATTATGACAGCATGTTAGGGTCAGTGCTGAGAGGAATTCAGGGAAATCATGATACTCTTTATCCCCTATCCTTAAAGAGACTAGCACTCAACTGTAAACTTCCAGAATAATGGGACCATTTACCATTCATTCTTATTCTTCAGAGTACTTATAACAGCTTCTGGTATGAGTAGGCTCTTGATAATGGCTATTGAACTGGTAATTACATTCTCTGGGGAAACAGTTCTTGTTCAAAATCAGCCTACAGCCACAAGGAGCACTTTTAAAGGTACAGAAGAGGACAGTCTTAGATGTGTACTCTCCCCCACAAGGTGAGACTTGAGGTGAGCCCAAAAGATCACCAGAATTTGTACACATGGAAGTTTAATACAGAATACCAAAAAACAGAAATGTGGGATAATTACGAATGTTTTGATGCAGTAAAGAATTATTTTAAGAAGTAAAAGAAGAAAATGTTGGGATAGTTCTTCTTTTGCTCATTTCATTTTTTTAAAAAAGTTTTTGGCACCAGGAATTGAACTGAGGACTTTGTGCTTGCCAGCCAAGGGCTGTGCTGCTGAGCTATATCCTCGGCCCCTTTGCTCATTTCAGTGCAGGAGTAAGACTCAGAAAGCCAGAGCTCAAGTAAGATTCACAGCGTAATGGCCCACTCATAAATCACTGCGCTGGATCATACCATAACTACCACCATGATGATGATATCTCCACCATCTCATTTGGATTGCTACAAAAACAAGTTCTACTGTCCGTAAAATACGCAAATATCACAAACCAGAAGGTGGGACTGTAGGGAATAAAAGCCTCTTCCAAGATAATCAAACTCTTTTTAAGCCTGAATGCTTTTTTGAGAGAGGATGCTTTCCTCAAATAAAATCTTACAAATGACCCTACTATATCAATAGATAAAGTAAGAATTGCTTTGGCTGTAGCCAGTAGCCTGGAATCTGGTCTAAGGGACCGCCACATAATCACTGCAGCTGTAAAAATGGAAAACTAACAATCTAGTTGAAATTCTTCACGTGAGGAGAGATGTTAAACACCTGCGCAGGCAGTGAAGGGAAGAGCCAAAACTAGACTCACAACACCCAGAGCAGGGTTCTTTCCACTATATTCCATGCCGCTGCTAAAAACCAGAAGAAGACACGGTTCATACTTACCATCTTTGTTCAGCCACTGCTTTCTTGTCCTGTACAAAAGGAGTTTGTTGTGGACGTACGGTAAAAGAAACTTGACACACCAGCTCTCCACTCCGAGTTTGTTTTCAACCAGTACTATGGGACTCCGGTTATACCTTGCTTCAGGACATGGAATCAGGCCAATTTCATCTCTTAATACACAAAACATAACAAAGAATTAAAGGTAATACTGGCCTCCTCAAAATTTTTTTATCCCCCCCCCACATATTTCCCTTTCTTTAAAATATCATTTACCTTACCTACTATAGCAAAAAACCAAAAAATATAAAATTTGGTGGTAATGGCAGAATATGGGAAAAACAGTGTGATGGATTACTGCTGCCAATAAGACTAATCACTCCTCTCATCTTTGAACGGCAATTTGAAAATCTCTCAAAATTTTGAATACTGTACTGTATTCAATAATTCCACTAACTGGAATTGATCCTATCCTAAAAATATGAATATAATGTTCATTGCAACTAAACAGGAACCAATCTAAATGTTTATCAATGTAAGAACATCAAAAAAAGGATGTAGCCCATCCATGTGCCAGACTATTAAAAAAATTAAGTAGATATGCATATGTTAGCATAGAAAGATTACCAAGGTATGCTGAATAAACGAAAAGCAGAATACTGAACACAATATACAGCACAAAGCCTTTTGTATAATTTTCTATTTAAAAGATACATAGTTAAGTTAAAAAAAATTTTTGGGAAGGACATTAAGCTATCCAGAGAAGAATATATTTAGGAAGGATTTTATTTTTATAGAATTTACACTTTTAATGTCACTTGTATTATTCCTATTTTTTTTAGATGTAAATAAATGTTGTTTGCCTGCTAATACATGTGGAACAGAAACAAATTATCAATTAAAATTATGTTGTCGGTGAGACTCTGATAATCTTTTTCCTATTTTTTACATTTAGTGTTTTCCAAATTTTTGTTTAAATTTTATTTTTCTTAGTAAATGTTCGCAGTCCGTAATGATTACACTCGTGATGGGGAGTTAGTACATGTACATAACACACTTTAATTCTTTTTATGTCCCCTTCCCCTTTTTCCCTCCCTCTTCCTCCATCTCTTCGTCAGCTTCTGATCTGTAAAAGATCCACGTCTGTTTCCTCTATACTTTTCTATATCTTAAAAAACACCCTAATCAATGTCAAAACACAAAATTCATTTCAGAATTTGATCATTCTGATCTATAGTCACATCTGTATCCTTCAATCCACCTCAACTTTTAGGCTGAAAACTTGTACTGCAGGCAGAAATTTAATAACTAATATGTAGGACGTCTGACTTACCACAGTAAGCAATACAGATGTTTTTGCCTAGCCTGCCTCCCCACATTTCAACTATAAAGCTATAATTTCTGCTTTCATAGAGCATCCTTTCTCAAAGAGAAAACTCGTTTGTTTAATGGGTAACTCTTAATAGCAAGAATTGCTGCAATAAGTAATATTTTGAATATTTATATTTTTAAATATATCTTTAAAAAACAAAATAAAACACTGATTTTCAGAGTTTGTGTGTGGCACTACATTTTAAGTCACTGGTATTCCACTGTCAAAACATAATGACAGATGCAGTCTGGGGAAACCAGCTCAATCACAGGTTATAAGAAAACAAATCTCTTGTTTTTTTGGTTAGGTCACTGTCATCAATTGGGAGGAAGCAGTAGATCTCAAATAAAATTTCTCCCAGAAACGCAAACCTGGATAGCTCTAAGGTAACCTTTCTACCGATCACTGCAGTAGAGGCACAGGGAGATATCAATAACAAAGGGAACTCTGAAGGATACAAGTCACTAAAATTCCTTCGAACTAATTTAACTCCAAAAAGGTATTTTGTCCTGACAAACACGTTCAGCAGATTCAAAGGTGCTCCCAAATACCTTGTCAATCGTACTTCATATATTAGTATCTGCAATGTTATTTTTAGATTCTCAAAATACAAAAATGAATGAAATAAGGTGGCCTCAGACTTCAAAGAGCTAATAGTTTTTTGAAGAGTTGTCAGTATTTTTGATAAAATGTTATCACTTTGTCCCTCCAGTTATATAAATAAAATATCTATAGGAAGAACAGGAGCAATGTTGAGAAGGCATCTGAGGTCAATGTCCAGTATTTAAAAATATGTATTTCCATTTATATTTGGTGATATTAACCTTGAAATAAGTGAGACTCACTGTTAGGGTTACTCACTGAATCTAGTATACCAGACTAATGTATTTTCTGGTGTTCAGGTTTTACTATATAAAGTGGGCCATTAAAAACAAAACAAAACAAACAAGAATTAAAGAAAAAAATCCTCAATCTAATTTTTCAGGAAATTCTTTCTTCCGAGATCTAACAACCACTAATAACACTTCAAAGAATTGCAAAAGCCAAAAGTATAAATGTTATAGTAACAAGAATAAAAGAATCCTGGCTTCTGGGCATAGTCTGTTTTAAATTAAATTCCCAATGTAAAAGCATTAATTGTACCAGAAATAAAATGCCCAACTACTAATTTGGTACCTAAATTACATGACAAAACCATCAGCACAATTAAAAAAACACACTACCCTTTTAAGAAACACTTCTAAAAACAAAAACACATTGGAGATAGCAGGTACTCAATAACTGCTTATAGAAAAACATTATTCTAGTACTTCAGTAATAATATTCAAACTGTTTTCAAAGGTTGTCACTTTTTAATCCTACAAAAGAACACTACCTCTGATTTTCTGTAACAACACCCTGTACTAAAAACAACATGAGACATATATAATGCCACTTTCGCCTCTACAGATCTTTCTTCATATACAGAAAGGCAGAACTGCATTATATCTCCAATAAAGGAATGGGGCAGACCTTATCCATCCAAGAGAAACTCGACAGTTATTTGTATGTTAGAAAAATGAAAATAGTTATAACAAAAAATGTCAAGCCTTAGGAAAAAAACAAAAACACACGGGAAGAGTAGTAGTAACATGCACAGACAAAAACAGGAATGTAACCAGTTTCTCCTTTATACCACTGACAGGTAAATCGTTCGGTCACTTGCCGTCAGGATGCCCATCTAAAACACAGGAATAATACCTTCTCTTGCTTGTAATGAAAAGCAAACTCTTCTTTTAAGATACTGTAGGTCAGTCGGGAAAGTGCTCTGGTTAATAGATAATGGAAAGCTGGGGCAAAGAATGTTAAACCTTTGTCAAGTTACAGGACCCCAAGATATAGTGGTGTGTTGCTTCCTAAAATATGTAATATTTACTTTATAAAGATAATAGATCAGTAAGTTTCCAAATAACAATGTGTTTGATTTCAGCCTTCTATGCCTATATTCTTAGGTCACAGGCCACTTTTTCAGGTTTTTTTTTTTTTTTTTGAGACAGAGTCTCACTATGTAGTGCAGGCTGGCCTTGAGCTCGCTTAGGTAGCCCAGGTTGGCCTCACACTCTTGTGATCCTCCTGCCTCAGCCTCCTGACTGCTGGGATTATAGGCGTGCACCACCATGCCTGGCAGATAAATCTGAGCAGAATTCGAGACGTTCTTTCTCTAGGTTTTCACTTTACCAGATGAGGAAACTGAGTTACAACGCGGTTAAAGGGGTTATCTAAGATCACATTGCTAACTAAATTAAGAATCTGGGCCTTCTAGTACTTATCCTGAAGCTCTAGACTGAAGAGCAAATCAGTATTTAGAGTAATTCCCTCTGAGTTTCTGGCAGTTTAAATTCTACCTTCATAACCAAAAAAGAGGTGGAAAACTCAGGAAAAACAAACTAAAAGCCATTTGTCACCACAGTCAGCATCTGGATATCTATCCTTTTTTCGTATTTTATAAAAAGTAGGATCACACTGAATATAATCCTCTTTTTTTTAAACAAAACTTGGCCATTCACTTACATTTTCTTACATAATTACTCCCCCCCACCACTGGGAATCGAACTCACGACCTTGCACCTGAGCTAAATCACCAGCCCCTACATAATTACTTTTAATGGCTGCAGTGAATGTGCTATAAGTACCAAATACATTTCTAATTATTTCCTCAAAAATAAGAGGAATTTGTGATGCTTTCACCACCAGGATATTTCACTGTTTTATAGTTAAGTTTCTAGTCATTTAAGAATGCTGGTATTTATCAGTGTGCTCTAGTAAATACTACCCAAATTACCAACATCACAAGATTTTTAAAGATATCAAGGTTTGGGACCACACTGGAGTTCTGACCTGCTAATAAAAGAGATACCATAAGGCTTATTTCTTAGGTTACTTTTCCAGGTTGCTAAAAGCAGCCAGTAAATTCACTTAAGATCATACACAGTATGAAACATCTCTGAGTGCCTCGCTTCACAACGGGCATATCGGCTTCCAGATGAAGTTCAGCATTCATATTACATGGATTTTTTTTTTTTGGTTTTTCTCCGGTACCGGGAACCGAACTCACAACCTTGCGCTTGCCAGGCAGGCGCTTTTGCCGCTGAGCTAAATCCCCAGCCCCAATATTACATGGATATTGACTCTGTTCCTTACTGAAGACACCTGTCTATCCAGTTAGTAAGTAAAAGGGTAAGTAAGGATCAGATCCCGGACTTTCAAACTCTGAATCCAAACTTTCACAACTATACCACTGTTTAAATAAATACAAGTAAGTAAATCAAATGTAAGACTACGAGACTATCTGACTTCCTATTCTTTAATTCAATCCGCAGGCAAACTAAAACTACCATTTATTATCATTCCCTTATGCAAAATTTCATTAAAGCCTATCTACTGCTTAGAAGGTATATTTTCGGAGCTGGACGTGGTGGCACATGCCTATAACCCCAGCACTCAGGAGGTTGAGGTAGGAGGATCATTGCGAGTTCGAGGCCAGCCTGGGCTACAAAGTGAGCTCAAGGCCAGCCTGAACTGCATAGCAACACCCTGTCTCAAAAGGACAAAAACAAAAAACAAAAAAAACCCCAAACTATATTTTCCCTAAGCCCAACTATTCATTCCTCATGTCTCAATGTAAATGCTATTTCCTCAGAAAAAAACTAAACAAGCCTTCCTTGTTATTATTTATTTCAAAATATCTTTCTTACCCTTTTTGAGCCTTCTCAATTTGCGTTTTGAATTCTTAAAGTTCCAATAAGGATAGGGACTATGTCTGTTCTGTTACCAATCTAGTCCCAGCTCCGAGCCCCACCCAACATATTCAGAGAGCAGTATGTTATCATGATGTGGCTTTTTTGGTTAAGTGTATGAACAGAATAAAAGAAATTAGGCCAGAGTCAAGAACTTCCATAATCCGTTCTACAGTATCCTCTAAATCACATTTTTCTACTTTTGATCAATTCCCTGCTCCCAGTAGAGGTCTCTGGCTCCCTCTGACACGTAAGACCTCTTAAGAGTCCTGCCCCAGACTTGCCAGCCTCCTTTCTACTCCTAAGGGACTCTCAGTCAAGTGCTCACCATACTACAACCTTTACCCTGAACTGCTCTGCAGAATTAATTTACTGTTCATACATGTAGGTTTTAGGCTTCTGCATATAGACGCAAACTGTGAAATCCACTAGTCATTGGGCATATAGGATCACTCCACATAGATATATTAAATTTAAAAATTCAGTGCCTCATTCACATTAGTACATTTCAAGGGCTTAATCGGTACACATGGATAATACAGCAGTTCTAGAACATTTCCAACATCATGAAAATTCTGAATGTCTTCATACAAGCAGTATTTTATACTTCTTCCTGGCCTATACAGTGAAGATGGCACCTTTAGCAACTCAAAAGAGCAATTAAATATTCGATAAACAAAACACATTCATTAAGTAAAACAAAAAGCAGCCCACAACTTGCTGGGTAAGAGAGATTTAACACGACCCTAGTTACACTGCAAATAGCCGTCTTCCACATGAACACAGGATCTGTACACTACGACGGTAATGCCCATGGACACTAGGATGGATAACACCCATCCCTGGGTCAAGTACGATTCTCTGACAGTCAAATGTGTGGAGACTCAACAACACTTTGTTGGTTTGGTATGGCATTTTCCAGTCTGCAAAGTGCTTCACATTCATGTGAGGAGATTTTCCTGTGTTCTCATCAGTCTTACAAGATCAAGAGGAAAGAAACAAAGGCTGAAAGATGGTAACCTGTCCAGATCTGACAGCAAGAAATACTACGTCTCAGTGCATCTTAGGCTGCTTCTGGCTGGATATTTCCATACAGACAAAGTCAATATACTTAATAAAATAGATGTTGAAAAACTTATCATCTACCTCATGTCTGGAGAAAAACAGGAAAAAACTTTTAAAAAAAAATTTATAACACTGTAGTTAGATACTAACTTTGTTTTTTTTTTTTGGTTTTTCTCCGGTACCGGGAACCGAACTCACGACCTTGCGCTTGCCAAGCAGGCGCTTTTGCCGCTGAGCTAAATCCCCAGCCCCAGTTAGATACTAACTTTAAAGGTAAACAACATTTTTTTGAAAATCCCACTATAAGACACTTTAAACTACACATAGTAAATTACTGAAGATTTTCTACTGTAAAGAATAGGTACCAAAATAGATATTGACTAATATTAAATCACAAATTAAAGACATAATACCTATTATTTCAAATTACAAATGCCCAACATCTCAAACTGTTAAATCTTGAGTGATCCAAATGATTACAAGTTATATATTAATGGAGAATATGTTAATGATATTTCACAGTAAAAATACAAAGGAACATTATAGTCCTTTATGAGGTTTGATAAATGTGATCCAGAAGAACTGGGACGTGTTTCAAATTGCAGGGTCAACCTACAAACCAATTAACAGCTGCAGTTTTTTCAAATATGATACTCCTTTAATCTACCTCAAAGAAGGGAAACTAACGTGATTAGTGTATTAGACTTCTAACTTCTGTATTTCTTGTGGAAAGTAATACCAATGATCAGAAAACAGGCCCTTCATTCTCCCAACTTGTTTTGGAGGATGTCTCTTATGTGGAGAGACTGACACACAACAAGGCATCAAAGCATTCTTTGGAAGGCCCAACAACCACCATGGTTACTGCCAGGAAATCACTCCAAACACTCATTTTGAAAAGGGCAGCAGCCGATACGCAGGAAGGAAGAGGAGGACGCTGTCAGAGGTGGCAGGTGTGTTTTGAGGTCAGCAGTGTTTTGTTTTTAATAAAGCACACAGCTGCAGGTCTCCCACTGTACACCACAAGGGAGCAAGACATCGGAGGGCTCCATTCTCTCATAAGCATCGCCGTGGTGGAAAAGAACCCTTTATTTAGATGGAGGATTGACATTTCTTTCATGCAAAAAAAGCTGAAGGGGTTGGGATGCTTAAAGAGAATAATTCATGTGCTCCAGTTTAAAGGATAAATTATTAAAACTAAATCTCATAAATAAAAATAATGTAAAAGTGGATTTCAGATTCTTTCCCCAGGGAGGAAGAGGGATGGGAAAGGAGCTACACGCTTGCTGCTTCCTCATAATGTTGTAGATAACTCCTAATAGCTTCCTTTTCACTCGTCACGTAAGGGAAAAGTGTCAGAAAGTGTACGACAGTGTGTTGTCTTCGGAGACTTCAAGCAAAAGGGAAATAAGGAGGTAGAGACGCGTGTTTCCGTTCCACAGTAACCTGATAAAGAGGGCAGCGGTGCAGGGATAAAAATGTTACCACGCTCCCTCCTAACTATGAATCAGCTTATGCTAAAAAGTGTCCAAGTTTCATCCGCCTTACTCCACACACACCGTTCTACAGCGCTTACAGTTTTAAGAACGCTGTTTACATTCAAAGCACAATGTTTTATCAGAGTCACTGACAAGGGAGTAGAAAGTCAAAAGTAGCTTCGGAGTACCTTTAGTTAGTAAACTGAAGGTTTAGGGCTCTGTTTTTGTTTTTGTTGGTGAATAACAGGAAGATCGGTAACGCTCTTAGCGACGCCGGGATGCACCTCCAAAGAGTTGCGTGCAGAAGCACAGCCAGCTCTACACCGTCTGCGCTGCAGACCTTACACGCAGGCAGCTACGGATCTACGGCCGAAGTCGTCCGAGTTTCGCCAACTCCCGGGAAAGGGTGGGGAGGGAGAGGGAAACAGAGTCCTTCCGTTTGGGTTTCCGAGGTCACCTGCAGGGACGCGCCCCGGTAAGGCAAAGGCAGCCCGGCGGCGCCGACAAAGGTCCGCCCGACCGCGCTCCGCTCCCCGGCGGGCTCCTGGGCCGGGAGCCCGGTCCGCCCGCCGCCCAGCTCCGCTCCCGGAGGGGCCCGGCCGCTCCCACGCCACGACCCCCAGGGGCGGAGGAGGCGCGCGACTCACATGTGCGGGTTCCTCCTGAAGGCATTGGTGATGTCCTTCACTACCCGCTGCACCAGCACCGCCACCTCCTCGCTCGTCTCGGCCATGTTGGCGGCGGCCGCGGCGGCTAGAGCGCGCTCCGGGAGAGCGATCCGCGGGCGGGAGTGCGGGCGCGCGCC
>NW_004955434.1:3306995-3309690 GCF_000276665.1 Chinchilla lanigera | reverse complement strand
GGCCGGGTGGCCGGGTGGCCGGGTGGCCGATCGGCACGGGAGCGGACCGTAGCGTTCGTCTGCAGCCGCCTTAGGCCGCTGCTTGAAGTTTTAGCCCAGTCGGAGCCCAGGAGAGCGGGCACTCGGAACACGTGCCGCGAGCCGGGCCGCAGCGTCCGAAGGAGAGCCCGGCTGCAGCGTGGGCTTTTCCCGCGCCGCCCGGGCGTCTCCGGGGCTGCTCGCCTGTGCCCCGGCCCGGGGCCGCCCCGCGTTGCGGTTGGGACCTGTGAAAATGAAAGCAGGCCTTTCAAAACAGTTTTTAAATTGAAGAGGTTAATAAGGAAAGTAAAGGAAAAATTTTCCCTCGGGATTGAGGAAGTAAAAGTATTTTTAGGGTTCTGTATGGAGTGCAGTTTATTCAGAGTTTTTATACCACACATATTTGTAGAAAATAAATGAGCTTTTAATGCAGTCGGATTTTGAAATTACGTTGTTCAAATTTTCATGTAGGAAGGTTTCTTTTGCCCTGTTGTGTTAGAAACGTCTGCCGTTGGTTCGGTTTTTGCTTCCGCTCTTGAAAAATTGCTTTTAAAAATGCTTGCCGGGCTAGGTGGCTCACGCCTGTAATCCCAGCAATTGGGAAGCTGAGGCAGGTGGATCGCCAGGAATTCGAGGCCAACCTGGGCTACATGGTGAGTTCAAGGACAGCCTGCACTGCATAGCGAGACTCTGTCTAAAAAAATAATAATAAAAATAAAAAACCAAGGTCGTGTGTGTGGCATTCAAAGTAGGGTTTATAATTGTGGAAATAAAAGAACATCCATCAGGTGCAAAAATGAGTTGAGAAATATAAATGAAAAATACAAATTTACTGTTATTACCTGTGGGTATGTTCGTAAAGATTGGGTATTGGCCTTCTGGTTTTAAAAGAAAGAAAATAGAAGTTCCACAAAACTGTAGAAGCAAGATGGGGCAGGTTTGAGAAGTAAAATGAAACCTTCCCCTGTGAGGAGTTCTGGAATGAAGCAGTGAATGAGTGGAATGTAGATATCAGGACAAGTTTGACTTTACTTTCAAGGCTTAATCTTTTAATCAGAACCTTTTGTCATTTCCTGAGGGCAGTGGGAAATAAAGCCTGACTTTGGGTGGCAGAATTCAAGGAAGCACCCTCAGAAATACTCCACCAGGACTTTATTTTTACCTTAAAGTTTAGTGTGATATTTGTATTTCATTCTCATATATTGTACTGAATGGAAAAACCCAAACTTAATCCCCAAATCTTCAAGCAAAATTGTGTGGAGAAGGACATTCTTTGATTAGAATGCATTGAGAAACAATGATTTGTTAGAGTTTCTTAAGATAAGGCTTTATTATACAGCCTGGATTAACCTTGAGTTTACTATCCTCTTGTCTCAGCCTCCTGAATGCTGGGATTATAGGCGAGTCTTGGATCTCCTGTAGGGAAGGGTAACCTTTTAACTATCCTTGCTAAAACGTTTGGTATCCACCCACTTGTACTAGCTGCGCCCTTGGTTCTTGGTCAATAAAGGTGATGGAAATTGGTATTGGAGGAGGGCAGTCTGAGAGGCTGTAAACGCCCTGATCCCAGAATTTTGGCTGTCATGTTTTTCTCATCTCTTTACTTTTCTTATTCATCCATGGGCACCTTGTTCTCGGAACCAGTTCACCTTGGAGAGATAGGGATGAGTAGAACCACAAAATTGGTTTTCCAGAAAGTTAATTTCCCTATATGGTTCTGTCTGTACCTGCCACATACATACATGCACACCCTCTCTGTAGTCTTTTGAAAGGTGTGGATTCTATGTCCTGTGCTTATTCTAAGAGTTCAAAAATCATTTGAGTTATTAAGGATCAATGCGTAGAACTCAAGCTTTTTAGTACTGGGGTATCTTGGAACTGCTCCAACTTAATTTTACAGATAAGAACTGAAGTCTAAAAAAGTTACACGAAATATATGGGTCCTTAATGATATGTATAAGCATAGGGTATGAAAAATCTAGCATGATTTTGTTGAAAGACTTCAGGGATCAACAAAGCACATTTTTTGATAATGAAATGTAATAAATATTGAGACACTAATGCTAGTTGAAATAAATCAAATACATGTTGAATATTGCATGATTTCTCTTAAATGACAAACCCAAAACACAAATAATTTAAAGAGAACATAAAAGATAATAGGAAACAGGGAGATGTCTTTTTGCAGATAGGAAGGGGGTTCTAAAACAGAACAGGGATGGGAAGAAGGGAAGGGGAATGGACAACAAAAAAGACTAAGGTGCAATATGTATGTGTACCAACTCTCCATGATGAATGTATTCATTATGTATCCTAAATATTTATTAATAATAAATAGCTTAAATGACCAGTTATAAGACAAAATACTATTTAGCCATTCTTAGATTTCACAACTGGAAGACTATACAGTTGGCCTTATGTATCCCCAGATTCCACATGTTACACTTTTCTGAATGTCCCACACTTTCTACAGTGAAAACCACATGTATATGTTGAGGGTCCTGGGGCAAGGAGGATATCAAGATGATTTTAATCACTCTTGTGACATGGAGGTGATCTTGTAATCTGTTTGTCTTCACTATTTTTCTATTTACATCACCATTATGTGTTCTTTATGCAGTCGTCCCTTGCTATATCACGGTTCACTTATTGCGGCTTCACTGTATTGTGGGTATTT
>NW_004955434.1:3262846-3306182 GCF_000276665.1 Chinchilla lanigera | reverse complement strand
ATAAAGCCTTAAAATATATATAAATAATAAAATAAATATAATGCTGGTACTTCATGGATTTTCATCTATCGCAGGGGTCTCTGGAACATAACTCCCGTGATAGGTGAGGGATCACTGTATACTGCATTTGTATTTGACGTTCACCTTCTGATAACGTACAAGACAATTTAAATAGTATTAAATTTGTTCTTACGGTATCATTACAGAAACAAGTTTATTTCTCCATTAAACAGTGCCATTCTGACAGTCTCAGAATCTCAGTCCAACTTTGACAGGCTTAATCACAGAAATGGCTTGGTGAAGGGCCGGGGTGGAGGAAAGCTGCTCAGGTCACGGTGACCAGGAAGCAGAGAGGGAAGTGAGGAGCCAGGAAGAAAGACAGACCTTTCCAAGTGGAGCCCAGTTCCAGGTCTTCCGACCAGGCCTTACTTCTGTAGGTCAGAAGGGACCCCTGGGGAATATTAAAAGACCCAAGCCCTTGTTAGAAGTGAGAAAATGCAGGCTGTGTGTGGCCATGAGCAACAAGCAGTTTTTAAGGAGCTTTGTGACTTAGAGCTGTCTGTCTTTCATACTTGCCTCTGTAAGGCAACACTGGCCCTCCTAGTGCAGGTTGCCATGCTTACCCCAATTCCCCTGTTAGCCCACCAGACCCAACCCCTAGCAACAAGCCCTATATCCAATCAGCCAAGTATCAACCCTCAAGGGGTTAAAGACAAGACCCCCTACCTGTTCCCCATCCTACGCCAGTAAGATGATCACATCAAAGCAGGGAATGCAGGGACAGTGAGAAGGGCAGACAGGCAGAGATGTAGGACATGGCCAACGCGGCATGGCTGATGTGTCAGACGGCTATAGAAAGGACCACCTGGTTACTGGAAATTGCCCTTTGTGAGGCCTTGACAGGTATAGAACAGTTATTCTTAGAGACCTACTTTCGTACACTGGAAACCCCCTCAAACTCCATAACCCTTAGCCCACCCTAGCAACAAGCTCATCCTAGCAACAAAGGCGAAGATCCTGATTGTCTTAAAGTCCCGATAAAAATGGGCAGAACAAGGACACCATCCTGAGAAGCTCACTTTGGAGCTTTCCCTGCTGTGTGAGCTTGTCACCCAACAGCTTTGTCTCTGCCTTCACAGCATTGTAAGTAAACCTCTGCGTCACACTACGCTCCTCTGTGTTGGTTCTTCTGCTGCAGAAGGACCTTTAGTTTTAAGTCAGCCTGGCTCCACTCATGCATTCCTTGCTTGTGTGAGACCAAGAACCCCAGCAGTGGGGGTCGAGCCACAGGAGACTCCCATGGTGATGTTACACCTCCCAACAGCAAGTCAGCTGTGTGAACCCCAAGATTCAATCACCTCCCTAAAGCGCCACTTCTGAGGACATGCGGCCTTTTGGGAGACATTCTTGATCTAAACCATAGCAATGTCATTTTATGAATTCTTAAAAATCAGTGGGAATGATGTCCATCTTTATAGTTTTTTTGTTTTGGGTTTTTTTTTTTGGTACTGGGAATTGAACTTAGGACCTTGTGTTTGCCAGGCAGGCACTGTGCTGCTGAGCTATATCCCTGGCCCCAACTTTATAGTTTTTATAAAGACTTTTGAGACAAGGCATAGAAATTAATAAATGCATATTTTATTTTAAAACATGCACATTCAATGTTGGAATGTTTGATGTGCCTTTTGTCTTGCTGTGTTGATTTATTTCCCCAAATACAAGAATTCAGAGCTGGGGATTTAGCTCAGCGGCACAGCACCTGCCTGGCAAGTGTGAGGTCATGAGTTCAATTCCTGGTAACGGAAAAAAGCCAAAAAAAAAAAAAAAAGAATTCCTATTTAAGAACTGTTTTAAAAACCACAACATCATGAAAGCTACTGCCGTCTGTTGTTACACCTATTTGACATCTGTAGCATTTCATTATTCCAATTGTTGGGCTAAAAATAAGAAAATATATGTGATAGCATCTTTAAATTGTGGAGCACTATAGAAGTTATTTTTATGAAGAAAGAAAGCAATCTTACTAGTTATTAAAACATCATAGCAAGCTAAGACTAAACTAAATACTTTGAATATGACAGTCTGTTATGTAACACTTCTAAAAACACTCTACGGCAATTGCAATTAATCTAATTAAAGCATGAACTTTTTTTTAAACTGAAAGGTAAAGTTATCAAGGTGATAATAATGAAGGTAACTTTAAATGACCAGCTTATGCTAATATTCGTGAAGATAGGTGACTGAGTGTACTAATAACACAAATGAGTTTTGTTGCTAAGGGATGTTTTATTTACTTGGCATTTCATAGGCCAAAATATCATTTTCCTTGGCCCTGTTTCTTCCTATCACAGAGGTTCAGGAGATCCGTGATGCAGTCTTTAGAAAAGAACAGAAAAATCTTTGAGCGAATGAGAGCTACCCTAGGATCTGAATATGGAAGGTCCTGGGAGATGCATACTTCTCTATGACACAATGAGTGTTTCTTAGTGCTGAAGAAGTTACCCTGTCATAGGAATTTTCCTACTAATAGGCCTTTTTGTGGATAACTAAATAAATTTTTTCAGTGTAATTAGGACAGAGATGACAACCATAGACTTTGCTTCAGAATTTATAATTGAAAAATTTTAAAAAGTATAGGAACTTCATTTTAACTATAGAAGTTCAATCTGAGACATCTTTGTTATCTAAGAGTAAAGGATATACCTCCTCTTTTCTCAAGACAATTATTTTGAGGTGGGGGTATAACAGTGGTAGAGCGCTTGGCTAGTATGTATTAGGTTCTGGGTTCAATCCCCAGCACCACAAAATAAATAAAGTCATTTTTTCAATTCAGAAATTAAAACAAAAACTATATATACTTTATATTTCCCAGTGTTTTCCTATATCCAACTTTTAAGCCACCCTGAAGATCCATCAAAATTAACATCAGGCCAAAATTACCCATGGCAAATGAACATTTTTTTGTTTTGTTTTTTTCCTGGTACCGGCAATCAAACTCACAACCTTGCACTTGCCAGGCAGGCGCTTTGCCGCTGAGCTAAATCCCCAGCCCCTGAACTTTGTTAAATACTGAATTGTACTTTCAAGTTGCACTATCATGTTTGTAGAGATGGATAGTCTGAGTTTGAAGAAGGAATGTAAAACAATAATTCCCTAATTGATGTCTACTAAGTTTAGGCAATTTAGTTTCTATTGGGTTAAGTCCTCCAAATCATTTGTATATGAAAAAGACAGGAAAAGGATGATATAGTAGGTTTTTTGGAGAAGGATAAATATTATCCCCGAGAGAACATGACTCCAAGCAGTTTTGCTTATTCCATAAATTTTAATGAATACTACCGAATATAAGGCAGTGCTATTTGCTGGGTGTTCAACAGTGAAAGACAGCTAGGGCCCTCTGTGGGTCTTACAGTCTGATGGTAGACTATGTTCAAGTAAATAGACACATATATAATAAAATTGTAATACATGGTACAAATCAGGGTACAGATGATACTGCGGGGGTAAAGGCACAGCTTTAGACAGTGTGGTGAGAGAAATCCACTCTGGGTGATGCTATTTAAGCCAACAAATGAAAGAGGGGAATGAACCATCCCTGGGAAAAGCCTCACTAGTGTCAGCAATGTGTGAAGGCCTAAGAAGAGAAAAGCGTACTTAGGAAATCTCAGAAACTGAAAGGTGGTCCAACTTCAGTAGTAACTAACTAATCTTAATAATATTTGTAAAGTGATCTCAGATGGCTGGCTCCTGAATGCCAATAGTGAGCATGACTGGCTACCTCTAATTTTTTCCCCTTTCTGTATTCTGTTTTTTGTTGTGGAACCTTTCTCTGAGCTGAATGTTAAGTAAATTTGTAAAATAAAAGATTAGTGTGTTGTAAGGGATATCTCTAAGATCCTGTCAGGAAAACAGAAATCACACTGTATTCTAAATAAAAAGAGTTTAAAATAGGTCGTTTGGGCTTACAAACCCTTTGAAAGTGGAAGGTAGTAAAAGGAACCTGTCAGCAACATTCTCAGACTTCAGTAGGAATACAAGTAATTATACTTTCTCCTTAAACTACTGCGAATCTCAAGAACTTCTGGAAGGTTCCACCAGCTTTCTCTACTCAAGTGCTTTTCAGCACCTACTCAAGTGCTTCTCAAGAAACACACCTGGGTATGTGACAGACCTCACATTGGCTGTTTGTACGTGCTTCTGCTTGAAACTGTCCCCTGGAGAGCAATGACCTTTCTTCTTTCTGCTTTGTGAATCGTGTGCTCTTTGGTAGCAAGCTACTGCGTTAGACTGTATGATTTAGAAAGAGATAATGGCGATCCCAAGTTTCCAACAGACAACCCAGAACACTTCACCTCTTTAGCTTTGTTAAGCAAAAAGACTTTTGAGTTATCCATTAGGAGTAGTAGTAATAGAAAACACTTCACCTTGGTTCTCAGTCACTTGTGTTCCAGGTATAGAAACTATGACATCGTGCACTGCATGGTGCTTTTGATTATGTTTCTATATGTAGTGTAGCATCACAACCTACAGTGTATTGTCCCATCAATGTTGTAATTGATTCTGCAGTAGGTCTACTGTATTAAACTGTATTCCACTGTATTAAATGAGCTGCTTCAAAATGGTGGGCATATGTGTGGGTTCAAAGCCTATTCCCTGTTCCTTTCATTGAAAAGTGAATTCTTTAGGCAGACATCATGTACATTTATTCATTGCTGTGCAACAAATGAACATCAAACAATGACTTAAAACAACATTCATATTTCTCACAGGTATATAAATTAATTGCAACCAATGGGAATGAGGGGTTACTTAGGGTTTTACAGGTATAGTCAGGTAATACCTGGGGCTGAAGTCATCTGAATGCTTGACTGGCCTGGATGTCCAAGATTGTTTCTGGTGGCTTGATACTCTTTTCTCTCTTTATGTGGCATTTCATATGTGATCCTGGGCTTTTCACAACATGTGATCTTAGGAGATCATACATGAGAACTGGCTTCTAAGTGACAGGAAGTGGGGGATCAGGCCAGTTAGGGGCATAGCCTCAGTTTTGCAATATTAATATAGTCAAAACTGTCCTAGCACTTATCCAAGCTCTAGAGAAGGGAGAAAGTTCCATAGGAGAATATGAAGGTCGCATTGCAGAGTAGATTATTTTTCCACTCTAGAAAATAAAATCTACTACAAAGATTAAGGGGGGTGCCATGAAAATAAGTAAGGCACACAGTTGTCTGTGGACAGCTGAAGGAGAAATTGGAGCAGGATAAAACCGAACTACTGTCACCATTCTGAAGAGTCCATTGTAAACATCCTATCAGATAGCTTGTTGGTTCACCTTGGTCTTTGCTGCTGAAACATTGGATATCTAGTAATAACTCTAGCCAGATCAGCTTGGGAGGTTGGAAGTAAAACCTATATTGTTGAACATAGATATAATCTCTATGGCTACACTGTGTATGAGTCCACTTAAGTGAGCATTGCTATGCACAATCTAGTTCTACCCACTTGGAGAAGCTTTCATCTCAATCCTCTAGGGCTCTTTGGGAGACCATAATGCTAAAGCCATTATCTTTTGGGTTGCTCTAACATATTGTGAAGTATCTGGAAATAAATTTTCTCTTCTTTAGTCACATGCCTTGGGTAATTCTCCATGAGGCCAGAGGCATACAGAGAGGGAGATATATCATTGCAACAGAAGTAAGTGCCATAGGTTCTGAGTCATTTATTCATGCAACTTGTATGTTTGGGAACTACCTTGTATGTCCCACTTATAGTATTGTGACTGAGTGAGTCAGGTAAACTCCTGTGGGGTACCACTCCAGACAGATTGCTTCAGTCTTCAAAGCTCAGGGGGCAGATAACCTCTGGCCAGGTTTGAGGACATGACTGCTATTTAGTGCAGGTGTAAACTCTGGAACAGTTATACCAGGATTACTTAGCAGAAGACAACTATGCATGTGCTAGTTCAGTCAAAATGGAAGAGTGTAAATATGTGATAACCACGTGTACAAGAGTTAAACAATAAAAATACAGGCTGCTCTCTCTTACTGTTGCCTGCTTTTGGATCTGATATCCCCCACCCCCTGCATTTGGTGTAGTCAGCAGGGTGGTGAGGTGAGTGTACTCTCCCCAGTGGCTGTGGAAACAGTACCGGGCAGTGAGGAAGAGCCCTGTGGGAGTGCTGACATGCTCCCCAGCCTCACCTTGGTTATAGCCACCTTTTTGGTGGCTTAGAAGGCTCTGGAGGACTGGAATGTGGTCCATCCAGAACCAGGGGGTGTTTTAAAAGCCTTGCAAGTGCTAGACATGCAGATCCCTTCCTTCCACCCTTGAGTCAGCTGGATGGGTGGCTTGGCTTTTCTTTACTCTTTTCTGCCACAGGGGGCAAGAAGCCCTCATTCGGCAGGTAGGGCAGCTGCAATGGACCAAGGAGGACCTTGAGCAATGGTTGGCTGCTGCATAGCTCATGTTGTGAGGCACGGGAACCACTGCCTCCTACAAAAATGTCTCCAGAAACATAAAACCTTATGTCCAAGAAAATCTCTGAGAAAATCCCCTGGTTTTACAGGCTAGGCCAGCTATTCATCAAAAGGTAGAGGTAGAAGAACACAGAGAACAGTACCGGTAGGGCCACCTACCCCTACCCAGCACATGATGTACACAACTTATACAACCATGGAGCTTGTGGGAGCTGGCAAAGCAATTAAAGCAAAAGGTGAATTAAACAGTGGCCATGTGGCTGCTATGGCTGTGGATTGATGGGGCTAATGTGCAGTTAAAGCCACAGGAGATGTCCCAAATAGCTAGCATAGCCAGCACCCTCTCTATGAGATGGATTCTGCAGGATGTGCAGACGACAGCCCCAGAAGCAGGGAATCAGACTGAGATAAACTGGTTGATGGCAGCAGCTTGCTTGATTTGGGAGAATCCAGGTGACCTACCGGAGCAAGTCACTAAATGAACAATCTTCCTAGGCTTGATAACTATAACACATGAAATGGCATGTGGCGAATGGCGTTCACACTGCAGTACTGTAGCCTAGATGAGGAGCTGCTGATGACACGCATGAAGGACATAATCCTATCAAGCAGGCTGGCTGGCACGTGCAGGTCAGTGGCAACCCGTCTAGTCCCCTTACCGATCTCCTGATCCACGATGTTGTTGATGCCTTGGCCAGGCTGACGGATGTAGAAGTGAAGCGCCAAGGGAAGGCGAGATCTGTAAAAACTATACCGGCAAAGGAGAAAAATAAGGATGGATCCAGGTGAATGGGGCCTCCCCTCAAGGACCGTGGAGCCACTGAAGGTCAGTCATTGCCAGACTTGGATGGACCTACCAGCTGCTGGCTTAGCTGCAGATAAGTTAAATTCGCAGCATTTGGATGTGCTGCTGACTCTGTGGAGGCGGTTACACCCTGGACAGCAGTACTGGCTAATGTGCTAGGGCCAGAAGGCCAAAGCAGTGAAGCAAGAAGAAGTGGCACTGGCCTCCTTTTACCCCAATTAGGAGGCAGGCCAATATACCAGGTCTTGGGGGTCCCAGGAGACCAGAGGCCACATGTGGAATTGACTATTTACTGGTCCCTCAAAAAATGTGCTGTGTATACTAGTACTGGTGGATACTGGAGCCAAGTCAGCACTAATATACAGCAACCCAGACTGTTTTATAGGACCTGCTACATGCATAGAAGGGTATGGAGGTCACTACATCACGGTCTGGAAGGCCCAGGTGACTTTGGGTATCAGGTGCTTCCCCCATGCCCTCATCCCATATGATGTTTACGTTTTTCCAGTTGCTGAATCATATGAGGGTGGACATACTGACAAGTGCTCAGCTAGACACCATGCAGGGAGAATTCCAATTGCAAATGTGCATGTAAAACCATAGTCTGAGAATATCTACACCATGCATTGCTGACTCCGGCACACCATGCAAGTTGTGTGCATAAAACAACATCGACTGCTGAAGTCAAGGAGTAGCAGGACAGACTGTCTTGAAATTGGAAAAAGCAGGGATGATATACCCCGCACAGAGCCCTTCAGTATGGCCAGTACAGAAGCAGGACAGGACATGGCACATGGCTGTAAAATCTCACCCTGATGCTGGCAGTTAGGATCAATTTGCCTTCACCTGGGAGGTCAGGCAACGGACCTTCCAGATGTGGCCACAAGACTATTTGCATAGCCCAACTTTGTGTCATGACCTGGTGGCCCAGGACTTGGCCACCTGGACCAACCTGCACTGTATGTCACTGTTTCATTGTATTGATATGTCAACTTCAGATTGCCTTGCACATTTGAAAGCCACTGTGCAGAGTTTGTAAAAAGTTTTGCTGGCATAGAGGGGGGCCATGGACAAGACAGGGTCCAGGAAACAGGCTTGTCTGTCAAATTCTTGGGTGTAATATGGTTGGGTAAGACCAGACCCATGACAGTACACCAATTACAAGTGTATGTGGACTTGCTGGGTTTTTGGCAGATGTACTGTACCTAGCTACCCCACTCTGCTCTTTATACCAGATGATGAAAAGAGGTACAATATGGGTCTGGACAGATGCAGCAGAAGCTGCTTGCTGGGTAGACAAGCAGCAGCTGCTTTCCAGGACTCAGATAGAGCAGTTACATAGATACAAGCCCTTTGAGTCCTTGACTTTAACCTGCTATTTACCCTAACAGTGAGTACAGATGACATTGGGTTTGGCTGAGGCCTACGGCAAAAACAGGGGAAGCAGAAGCATCCTGTTGGGTTTTGGTCACAGTTGTGGAAGGGTGCCAAGAGCTGGTATTCTCTGGTTGAAAAACAGCAGTGCTGTACACTGCTCTACATGCCTGTGATGGATCACAGGACAGCAGACAATGGAAGTACAGACAAAATACCCAACAGAGGGTTGGGTACAGACATGAATAGTCCGTCCCAGGAGTGGCGTGGCACAGGCCCCCACTCTCCTGCATTGGAAGGTGTACCTCCAGCAGCAAGCCTCTTTCTTGACTAGCCTGTTGTCAGCTGAATCAGCAGCAGTTCTGGGATCCGTGACATGCACAGCACAGGAAACGCTACAGGATGATGAACTACAGGTCGTGATACCCAGCCCCTGTGCAGAGGGGAAAGAGGGGCCTCTGACTGACACCTGGTATGCTAATGGGTCTAATCACGGCATGGCCCACAGTGGACAGCACTTACTGTCTGGCCTAGTTTCTCCACCAGAACATGCAGGTTGAGCCAATGGGCACAGTCGTGGGCAGTGTGGCTACTTGTAATGCACGAAGAAAGTCCCCTTCTTGTCTGCATAGACAGCTGGGCCATATTTAGAGGTTAGAGGACTGATGCTGTGGTTACCAGCTTGGGCAGCCCAGGATGGGCAGGTAGGGCATTGACCCCTATGGGGTGCTGGTTTATGGCAAAACTTAAGGGAGCGTGGCCAAATAACTAACTGTATAGTGTATCACGTTTCAGGATATAAGCCCCTCCTCTCACCCAGAAGTGACTTAGTGCTGCCTTGACCACGGTAGCCACTCTCTGAGGACTTCCTTCTGCTGTGGCACCTTCATTCCACGTAGGACCCTGTACCACGCAAGTTGTAGCACAGTGGTGGCACCTGAACTTAACTCCTGCTGAGTCAAAAGCTACGGTAAAGGCGTGTCCCCAGTGCACTTATTTGGCTCCCCCAGAGAAGGAGGGCGCTCACAACACTTGGCATGATACCACAAGAGCACCTCACCTGCTACAGCAATGGCAGGCAGCTTACATTAGACCCCTGCCTTTCTCGCAGGGACATAGATAGGCTTTGACTGCTGTGGATATAGCCACGGGTGTAGGCTTCACCCACCCTGTTCCTTCTGCTGAACAGGCTCATGTCATTAAGACATAACAATGGCTGACAGCTGCATATGAGATGCCACTAGGAATAGCATCTGATCAGAGAACCCATTTCCAGGAGTTCAGGTGCAACAAGGGCCAGAAACAATAACGTCAGATGGCACTTCCATATGCCTTATCGGCCACAGTTTGCTATTATGATTGAGATACAATGGGCTCCTCAAAACCAAACTGGCCTGCTTGGCACCAGAGTTTATGGGGTGGGTGTGGGGCTTGCCTCAGGCAGTCCAGTTGCTCAGTGACTAGCCCTGGCATGTGGGTGATAGCCCACCGGATGGCCTCCTGGAAGTGCAACCAGTTCATCTGTGCATCCACCCTTCAGAGCATGGCCCTAAAGTAATAAAAGGGGCCTTAATCCTCCCCAACTTGGAACTGATATGGCCTGGAGGCCATTATCAATGGATTTGGGATTGGCCCACAGACCCCTTGATGGGGAACTGGGTGTTTCTCTTGGAGCCCTGGGGAAAGGACTGGAACATGCCATAGACATACAGCCCTGAACTTCAACATGGCCCTTTAAGGCTGGAGCCACCATCCTAAATCAAAGTGACATGGTGGCTGCTTGGCCCATCCCCCTGAGGGTGGTGGACCTGGCCCCAACTCCCTGGCCCCCAGTAGTGATGGGAACCCAGGTTTGGTATTCTAAGCCAGGGATAAGACGATTCCAGCCACAATCCTATCACAGTATGAACATGTGGCCTGCATCCTCCTGAAAGGGTGGGATCTCCCTATAATGGTTTCTCTTTCTGCCCTGCCCTTCAGACCAGGGTGAGTCATGCTAACAGCATTGTCTCCAGGGCGCACATATTTGCCCACTTACACCAATAATTGCATGGTTGGGTGTGTCCAGGATGCCTGACCAATGGAGCTAAAGGCCTCCCATGGAGAATGGTGCCAGTGTCCCTGCTTAATTGGACTGACTGCTGGCAACAAAACCAAAGCAGCTCTGCCTGGCATCGACGATGCCAGGCCATTGAGGTGCTGATCTGAAAGAGCACAACCATGCCACAGGGACTAGGATCTGCTATGTACAGTGACGGGGGGTGGATGACAGGAATTCCAGTAACATCGCTGGATGTAGCCTTGCTTTGTATTCATCAGGTGAATGTGTTGGTGGGAAACCAAACCACAGGGTGGATACCCCCTGACAGTTGTAACCATACATTGCTGATTACAGACACAAACAAGTGATGGGATGGCCAAAACCTCATTGATAAGATGCCTATCTACTGGCCCATTGTGGTAGCCTTATGGGTCTGTGGCAATTCGGGATGGCCATACCCAACCAACTACACCCTGGACAGGAAGCTGCACCTGGGAATTCCCATATGTCAAGGGCACTTTCAGACCCACCTTTACAGACACACTCCACAATTGGGATTCTGTGTACCAAAGATGACACCATACTAAACAGGTGACCTGGTGGTTTTATCCGATGGCTTTAATGTTGCCAGGGGCAGGCACCACAGACCTAGCTCTGCAGGTTGAAGCCCTTGCTCAGCATATGGCCCAGGCCCTGAAGGTTCACAGCAGGCTTTGATGTTGCTCATAGAGGAAAAGTCTCAAATGAGAGAAGTAGTTTTGCAAAACTGCATGGCTCTCAATTTGCTGACAGCAGTATGAGGAGGCACTTGCGCCCTCTTGCATGTGGAATGTTGTTTTTATCCCTGACCACCAAGGCCGGTGCAAGAAGACCTGCAGGAAATGGGTGCAGAGGTGTCATCATCCAAGCCTTGCGACAAGACCCCCTCACCCAGTGGTGGGAATCCTTGGGATCCACCTGGTGCTGGCTAAGCATAAGCTGTGCTTTGGTGGCAATGGGCTTGGTAGTGTTCTGCTGTTCCCTGTATTGTTGTGGTCTCTGAGTGCAGGAGTCAGCTGTAGGGGCCACTCACAAGAGACGACTTACCTCCAACTTTTGAGAGGGTGGGACGTGGGGCATCGCTCCAGACAGACCACTTTAGGCTTCAAAGCTCAGGGGGCACAGAAGGACACCTCTGGCCAGCTTTCAGGACATGACCTTGCAGTCTAGTGCTAGAGCAGACTGGGGAACAGTTATACAAAAATGGCAATAGTAGACAACTACACATGCACTAGTTCAGTAACCATGGAAGAATGTAAATATGAGACAACCACCTGTTTAAGAGTTAAACAGTAAAGACACAGCTACTCTCTCTTGCTGCTGCCTGCCTCATGAACTGATGCCTTCTCCAATGCATTCTTTTCCCTGGAGAGCTCACCTGCCAAAGTACCTCTTCAGGCCCCAGCCAGGACAACTCCTTGGCTAACATGATCACTTGGTGTCTCGTAGTCAGGTATTAGTCTTGGTAGCCTAGTACCAGGCCCAGAACCATTTCTCAAATGGATGATACTTATCAACAGAAGAAGATCGGTTTCCTCCCCCAAAATCTGAGGATAGTGCCATGACATTTTTATTTGCTACTGTGAGAACATTCTAGTCTGCTACTTCAAGTACCATTCAGTCTGTTGAGTCATGGCCCAAGATCAGCTTGCATGGGGTTTTGACTTGCTTTAGAGCTTCCACTTGCTCTGGAATTCAGTCAGAACTGTGGGTTTCTCAGTAAATGACTCAAATAACATTCAACTGGAGTATGAGTTGCCCCTGGAATCCAAAGTGTTCTTCATGTTTCTCAGTGATAGAGTGCAAACTGAAGCACCTTGCCCTTCACCTTGGTAAGAATACTGTATATGTTCCTGGCTAACGAACTCCTAGAAACTTCACTATCTTAGTCACTTTTCTTGTTGCTGGAATGAAATCCTTGACACCCACAAGGAGGAAAGGTTTATTTTAGCTCACAGTTTCTCGAGGTTTTAGTCCACAGTTGGCTGACTCCAAGGCAAGGCAGCATGGCAGAGAGGCATGACAGAGGAGAAATAATTCACAATGTGGCAGGCAGAAGGCAGCAAGCCTCCTTTTCCCTTTTATCCCATCCATGTAACATCCATGTTACTTTTGTTGGTGCCACCCATACCCAGGGCGGGGCTTCCCAGTGCCCACACCCAGAACTCTGAAGCCAATTTGTAGACTAACCCAGTACCACACAACCTTAATCCCAGTACTACACCCTTAATCCACCTTCACACATCCATGATCCAGTCACCTCTCCAAGTACCCACCTATGAGTGCATGAGGCTTTGGGGAGATGTCTAGATACAAGTCACAGCATTCACTAAGGTGTCAAGCTCCTGAATGTTTTAGGGCTTGTCTTCCATTTTCTGTCACCCATCTGTCATAGTAAAGCATTTAGGGGATTTTCTATTTCCCGAACATGAAGTCAAATCCCTAGAAGTAATAAAAGACCAGAACTCCTCATTATCTACTTTTAATCTTTTGTGTATATTAAATATAATTAAACAGTTGTCAAATTAGTTCAGTGTCTTTATTCTTCTACAGAACTTACACTTCCTGAGGCTTTGGACCTTATTTGTCCTTTGCAGTTCTATTTCTTGCCTTGTATGTAAGTGATCCCTAAATACTTGATTGGATGGATAGAATAACTAACATGTAGTTTCATCATATAGTAAAATGAAATAATTCATTTGATCTTGGATGTGAAGTTTTCTTAGCATCTGGCACAGTACCTGAATAGTAAGCCCATCATCATTTATCAGATGAAAAGTGCTCAGTTAAAATTCTGCCTCTACCTTTGATAATGCCAGCCAGAAAGGCTTTCCTAAAATCTTGACCTTTATTATACTCTGTATAGTTTTTGGCATGTTTCATTTATTGCCTTATTTTACAGATATTTATGTAAGTCTCCAATATGTTTTTCTAAGTTGGAGGCGGGTATCAAATTCATTTTTGTGGGAACCAGCCTACAAGTTTGTCCCCGACCAGGGGGCAAACAAGGATGAAAAACAAAAGACACAGAGTTATTTTAGAATATGGAGGGCCAGAAGGTTCTTTCTCTAGGTAACACAGAGCCCCTAACATCTGGTTCACCTTGCTTTTATTCACTTAGACACAAGAACAAACAATTAGAGTAGCACAAGATTCATCTGCCTCCTCTTCTCTATAGTGCACGTTTGGGTAAACAACTGGATCTCAGCTGTGTTAGCTTTTCCCTGGAACTTGCAGCGTGCTGGCATGCCTGCATGCAGTCAAAGGGGAAGAAATTACTGCCTTTCTCCTTTGTGCTCATGAAGGAGGTCGATTAGGCCTCAATTCTCATTATCTGGTCTCCCACACGTTTTTGTATTCCAGCAACATAGTACTATTCCTTATATGAGACAGATGTTAAGTATATATTTATTGAAGGAAAAGAAAATATTATCGCTTTTATTGTTAGTGCTATTGGTAACAAAGAATTATGCAATGCGACATAATTCTTAAAATCTATCATTCGGTTGTTAAAATTACTGTAAGTATATTTTATTTTATAATTTGATGTTATTTTTAGCAACTGGGTAAATATGGAGAGTACAGGAAAACTTGTTTTGGATAAAAGTTAGAAATTATTTGTCTTTTAAATATTTTAAATCAAGGTACAAATGGTAAAATTTACCCTTTTAAAGTATAAAATTTAGTGAATTTAATTTTATTGTTTTATTTATTTTTTATTTTAAAGAGAACAGTAAACAAAAAAAGAATAGCAAAATACCAACATCACAGACAAAAACAAAACAAAGCAAAAACATTAAAAATGATACAGTGTTTCAAACAAAATGATAGGAATTACCGATGGTTATTATATTGCATATTGTTGTCTTTAAATCAGTTGCTCAGATTACCAGATATAAGCATGCAAAATTGGTCAAAATAAAAAAATTTAAGCATTAACTGTTCCTTTTAATAAACCACCAGACATAAGCAGTACAGTTATCCCAGCCTTCCTTCTTTCTTCCTTTTTCTTCTTTCCCTTATCCAATTTGTTCCTTCCATTGAGCAATTTCTTTCCCCTTCATATTATCTATTGTGCGTTTTGAGTTTTATTTACTCTTTCAGGTTCTTACCCTAGGGAGACAATATGATGTTTACACATGTGGGTCTGATTTATTTCACTTATGATTATGGTCTCTGGTTGCATCCATTCACCTATAAAAGCCTCAACTTTATCTTTTTTTTATAGCTGAGTAATACTCCATTGTATAAAAATGCCACATCTTTTTTATCCATTCCTCAGTGGGTGGGCATCTGGGTTGTTTCCAAGATTTAGCTACTACAAATTGTGCTGCTATAAATATGGGTGCACATATATCGCTGTAGCATGATGTTTTTAATTCTTCTGGGAAAATACCCAGAAGGGGAATAGCTGGATTAAATGGGACTTCTAATCCTAGTTTTGTGAGGAATCTCCACACTGATTTCCGAAGTGGTTTCACCAATCTACACTCCCACCAGCAGAGGAGTAGTGTTCCTTTCTCCCCACAGCCTCTCCAGCATTTGTTATTGATTGATTTCTTGATAATAGCCATCCTTTCCAGGGTAAGATGGAATCTCAGTGTTGTTTTAATTTTCATTTTTAGTGGTTGTCCTAGGATATAAAATACTCATTTAAAACTAATTAAGGTCCACTTCCAAATAACACTATAAAAATACTTTTCTTGAAGACTACTGCAAGCATCTTCTAACAGTATAGTTGTAATTCCTCCTTTCTGTTCCTTTGACCTTGCTGCTGTTCATTTACCAATGAGTGATAATCACCAAATACAATATTGCTATTATTATTTCAAATAAACTTTTTGGTCAAATCAATGGAGTAGAAGGAAAATAAAACATTTTATTTTACTTTTATATTTTCCTTCTTTGAATCTCTTCCTTTGTTTGCATAGATCCAAGTGTCTGATCTATATCATTTTACTGTTTTTTGAAGAACTTTTTTTTTTTAACATGATAAATTACCTCAATTCCTGTTCATCTGAGAAATGAATTTCTCTTTCAGTTTTGAAGGATTTCACTAGATAAAGAATTCTTGGTTGGTGAGTTTTTACATTCAACAGTTTATATATTTTGTTCTGTTCTGTTCTTGTTTTATAGCTTCTGGTGAGATGTGTGATATAGTCCTTATCCTTGCACCAATTAAGGTACCTCTGCCTCTACTTCTTTCAAGATTTTCTCTTTGTCTTTGATTTTCTGCAGTTTGAATAGAAATCTATGATTTTATGTCTGTCATTAATTTTGGAAAACTTTCAGTCATTCTAAATGTAAAACATTTTCTCTATTCTTTTATCTCTTCTGGTGTTCTGTTATGCATATACTATATCTTTTGCAGCCATCCCACAGCTCAACATAACATTTTAACATGATGAAGTGCCCATGAAATACATTTTTTCAAGAATAACAGAAAACCAAACCTTGAACTCAAGTAACTTTGTTCTACTTCATTCAGCTATGAATTCATTCATTAGCATGTACTTTTACTAAGTGCTTACTTTGTACTGGTTCTGAAAGTGCCTCTATTTAGTTGGATGGCCTTGTATGCATTATGTCCACTGAGCACTTTTCAACAGTGAGAATTTCACCACTTTGGTGATGAACTGGAATTAATAATTCAATCTCTTGTTATTTCTAGGATTTAATCGAAACCAATAGAAAAAAACCTTGTAAAACCTGTAATGACAATTTCAGCTTTTTTATGGAAATAGGTATAGAATTAATATTAACATTTACTGTTACATTTTGCTTTTAAAAGCAAAGCCTGTAACCTTTGCAGATTACACAGTTTCTTTTTCTTTTTTGATCAACACATACAATGAAGGGGAAATATGTTTGTGTGTTTGTCTTGGTTACTTTTCTCTCATTGCTGGGACAAAATAGCTGACACCCAAAATTAAGGAAGGAAAGGTTTATTTCACTTACAGTTTGTGGAAGTTTCAGTCTGTACTTGGCAGATTATAAGGCAGAGTGGCACATGGCAAAGAGCTACAGCTCAGGGCGGTAGAACACAGCTAAGCTGCAAGCACACACCAGGGCGGAAAGGGGAGGAATGTCCCCAAGCACTCTTTTCCTCTCCCTTACATATGCAAACTATCCACCCCAAGGAGGGTGTAGCTCTCACACCCACAATCATTCAACTCTAATAGCCTGCCCCATGGTTGCATGAGGCTTTGGAGGGGACACACAGACATAAACCATAACAGTGTTCTAATGACTTACCATTAAGTGACCAGTTTAAAAGAGAAAGATGAACACCACTGCAGATGGCTTAATTTTACCCCTGAACGTGGTTCTCATTGCCGTACGGATAATGCATGAACAGCAGTTCCTTCTTCCATCTGTAACTGTCCTACTAAAAGGAAAGTCTTAACAGGAACAACATGTATTAATAACAAACACAAAAACACACTTGCTAAATATTTTGACTTATGTTCTTGGCTCTAAATTGTGGCACTGGGGGAGCTTTTAATACTTATGAATAACCCTCAATTCTGAAGGCTTAAATAGAATGCTTAAGTATGGCTTTCTCTGTAGCCAGGAAAAAGTAGCTTAGTTTTCTGATGTACTTTACAAAAGAACATTTATACAAATTTAGGAGTGTCTTGCTTTATGTAATACCATTTCTCTGAAAAGCCACCTGGCATATAATTCAGCCATTATATTGAAATATGTCTTAAAGGTACTGTGAGAAAACAAAAAAAATCCCTTATAATGAGTACTTTTGTAGACTGTAGAATCAATAATAATTCCTCTCTCTCATAGGCTTTGGTTTTTTAAATTATTAATATTATGCAAAACATCATGTTCTATTCAAAGATGAGATGCTTCATACCACTAGAATTATTTTATATGATGGTGATTTGCATTTCTATATTCTAATGAACAGTGTTAAGGCATCTATATTTACAGTTCTGAAGAATGCAAGTGCTAGAGGTAGCTCCCTGGCTTCACGACCCAGGTTTTACAACTTACCAGCTCTGTGACCTCTCCTAAAAATGCTTCAGTTTCTCCTTGTCTAAACTGAGTGTAGTGCTTCAAAGACTTATAGTCTATATTAACTAAAAAAAAAATACCTGGCTTAATATATATTAGTTCTCTTATTTGCCATATAGTTTGAAGTGAAAATTATACATTGCATAAAATATTATCCCATTGGTATTTAACAATGTGTATAGAATATAGTTTTCCTACCCTCTTCTTTTTGAAACAATGAAAATATCCCAAGATTGAGTGTGGTGATGAATGCACAACTGTAAATATACTAACCACTACTTATTCACATACTTTAAAAGGGTACGTTGTGTGGCGTGTGAATTATATGTCAAGCTGTTTTCTTTTGAAGTAAAGTCTCTACACCATACTTCACTCCTACTTCCACTTTCAGTTCTCTTGGGGGTTCTTGACTTTTCAACATTGCTCTGGATCTATAGACCTCCTACGGGAATTATTCCTTGTATATTTACTTCCATTCCTGCATCCTCCTCTTGCTGATTTTGAAAAGCTGTTTTTATGTATTTGTTTTCATGTCTGAGTTTTTCTTTTCCCTTTGCTCCCTTTCTGCTTTTTAAAATACATACAACACACATGTAAGAAAAAATCCAAAAGGACATGGGCACCTCAAAGGGTAAATAATATTTATCTCTTAGAAAAGAGATGGGATAATGAATGTTTTCCTATTGTTTTTCTGTGTTTTTAAACAGTAATTTTTACATGTTACACATAATTGAAGACAGCTAATCAAATGTTAGGTATGCTGACAACAATATTTAAAATATTATTTTAAATACTTGTACTTGTTCACAAGTTGGAATTCTAGGCCTGTTTCCTTTTTCACTGATGAGATTGATTATGTAGGTTACCCCAGCAGGCCAGCCTTCTCCTAACCCCTATGTAACATCCACAGTGATTTTCCAATGACTGCAAATCCTGTGCTTAGTGGTTTTGAGTTGCTTTTTATCAATCACTAAAGAAATATTTGGATTCTTTCTTCCTCATGACATAGAAGGCTTTCAACCCCCAACCCTGGCTACTTTCCATTTTCAGATTTGAAAACTTCTAATATCAGACCTTGTACTAGGGTTGCAAGAAAAAATAAAAGAGGTTTTATAATTTGGGGGAGTTCACAGACTGTGAACTGAAGCTCAGTAGCTGAAAAGTCTGGTTAGCACATAGAGGAGAAATCACGAGGTAGGACATTTCAGAATCCTGGACAATTATGTCCAAAGAACAAATAAGGGCTTATTATCTGTTACCTGTTTCAGCCAAAAATAAAGAAGGCTATCATTACCATGGGAAGAGGAGATGGGTATCTGAAAAATGAGCTTGACAAATAATAGGCGAAGGCTCTATCAGCAGGGACTCCACGCTTTTATATTCAGGTAGAATAATAAATTATTATATTGTATAAAGTTTTGAGACCTACTGAGGTTTTCATACAAAAAGGGCACAACTTTCCCATCTATTTAGCCCTCAAAATGACTCTGAAACCTAATTAATGCCCTCAAATCACAGATAAGGAATGAGACTAAAAAGAATAAACTACTGATTCAAAATTACACAGCAAATTAAGTCAGGACTTTCCTCTGTCTCCAAATTCTTTGATCATCATAGATAAAACATTAGGGATTACTTTCTCAACTAACAGCAAGGATGTGGAGAAGTGGGTTCTGATTTCTGGAACTGGAGGCCACCATGAAGAAACCTCTTAAAACTGTCCTCTCAGGACACAAACCACAGCAAGAGATCATTACTCTGTTTACCATGCTCCCAGCAAGGTAACAAAGGCTTTACACATATAATTGAATTTAATTGTCAGCAATGCTATGAGGTACTTGCTGTATTTCTATGTGCTGTCTAGAGAAGGAAAGCAAGGCTTAGATAAATGTTTTAGTCCAACGTTGTGCAATGAATTAATGGCAGAGGTGTGATTTGAACCTGTGACAAAGTCCACAGTCTTCTGTTGAGCTCCATAACCTGATGCCTGCCTTTCTGTAGGGAAATGGTCAGGGCTGTTTTTGGTTTTTATCTAGGATAGCTGTTTCTCAAATTTTAAGTGTCACACATCCATTTTCTTTTCCAACAACACTTCCGTTTTTGCCCCCAAGCCACCCTGATTGAATGGAAAGATGTGACTGACGTCTTGTTCCATCATTTGCCTCATCTCCTCTACCTTATCTGCTTAGTGCTCTAACACTAACCAGCCATTGCAGTTTGTAATCAGCTTATTATTTAGCCTCAGGGTAAAATCCTAGAAAATGAGAAACTTACAGAAAAATGAAGGAAGGAAAACCAAAATTAGAATCTGCAAGTCTTATTTCTAGTGCTAATTCTGCTCTTTCCTAGCTGTGTATCCTTGGTAAGCTGTTCTAACTTTTCTGAGGTATCTGTTTCCTCAACTTTAAATTGTCAGGAACAGCTTTTCCCCTCCCATCTTTCTTCAGTCTAAGCCAATTACTTATTCAAAAGAAAACAACCCAAAACACCTGCATCATGAATGCTCTTATTTTTAAATCAACTTCTGTGAAATCCCTCAGAGTGCTGTGTAGGAATATTTACATTTTGCTCATTGATTTATCATTAGAAAATTGAGCCCCGTTGATGCCCGTCCCCAGGCTTTGAATTTTGCATAGAGGATAGTTTTTCTTTAAATAGCAGCAAGCATGCCAATCTCTTTGTGTGAAAAATAGTGAAGACCTCATCAGAGGTAAGAGTTTTGAACACCTTTTTCTTCCCTTTCCGTTCGTGTATTTCTTCAGTTGTGAGAGCCTGGTTATCCCTACCAACACATCATTTGAGAAAGAACCACAGAAGTTTCCTTTCCTCAGTCTTTGCACAGTTCTATTTTCTGGTTCTAAATAGAATTCGTGTTCACAGCAGCAGCCCCTTAAACCTATGATCTGGACCAGAGCAGAGGATTAAAGAAATGAGACTGAACAACAGAGCTCACACACATTTACTGGAGAAAATAATGAGCCAATAATGATACATTTTGAAAACACAATGAATAGGTTCTTCTAATAAACAGTAGGTTGGTGACATGGTAATGATAGAAATAGCTAAACAAGTGAAAATATTGAATGTAGGTACCTATAATAGTATTATATAACTATTAGTTATAGTCAGAATATTGTATAATAGATCTCTTGAGTTACTCCTCTTATCTATCTTGTTATTGATGGGACTTAAAATGCACCCCCAGCACCCCAGTCTTTATGTTGACAGTTTGGGTGCTGTAGGGATTTGGGGAAGTGATTGTCTCATGAGGGCTCTGATTTTATCAGTGGATTAGTTCACTGGTGAGGTCATAATTGGATGATGTAGTTGAAAGATGATGGAAACAGGAGGTGGGTCCTAGCTGAAGGCTCTTCCCCTCCCCACTGTAAGGTGCGCAGCTTTCATCTGAGGGCCTCTCTGCTGAGATGTGTTGCCTCCTCTCAGGCCTGCAGCCAGCAGGATCAGCCAGGGATCAACTGAAACCTCTGAAACCACAAGCCCAGATAAATTGTTCTTCCTTTAAGTATTCTCAGGTATTTGGTCGCAGTGATAGCTGACACATATCTGAAATTTTGCATCCTTTGGCCAACACCTCCTGGACTCCCCACCCCAACTCCAGCCCCCGGTAACCATATTTTATCTCTATTTCTGAGTTTGATGTTTTAGAGTCCACATACAGTATATATAAATCTACTATTTGGGAGTGGCATTAGTCAATTTTCTTTTACTGTAACAAAGTATTGGAAACTGGGTCCTTTATAAAGCAAAAAGTTTTATTTATCTCACTGTTCTGGAGATTCAAGAATGTGGTGCCCATATCTGTTTATCTGTGGTGAGGACCTTCTGGCCATATCACAACCTGGTAGGTGGTATCACACCTGATGTGTATGTGAGACTGCGAGGTCAAACAGCAAGATAGGAAGCCAGAGGATTCAGGGGCGAGGCTTGTTCTTTAGTACAACTTACTCTTACAAGAACTAATTCCCCCTATGAGACCAGCATTAATGCCTTCTGAGAGTGGTGCACCTATGTACCAAGTCCCACCTCCTGAAGGTTCGAGTACCTGTCAATACCACTACACTAGGGACCAGGCTAACAGCACACAAACCTCTGGGAAACTACTCAATCCATATTCAAACCCTAGCAGGGAGAAGTCAAGGGTAGACACATTATCCAGAAGATGGTAAAAAACCCTGGATTATTTCTCCCACAGAATCCTCTATCACTCTATATTGAGTCTTTCTCAAATGAGCATTTAAGCATCCCTTTTTGTTTTTCTCACCATTCCTTCCCATATTTTTTCTGTGATGGTTTTTCCTCAAGGCCTCTACTGTATCCTGGGAGACTGAGTCACATCCTTTAGATTCTGTGCATCCCAGGTCCTTGGGATGTACCTTGATAAAATGTTTATAAGATAAATAAATGTATCTTTTTTCAAAACTCTGGTATAAACTCTATCTACAGTTGGCAGGAGGTAGAATGAAACAAAGGTCAAAGGGAGAGGGGGAGACAAAGACCTTCTAAAGTACAATCCTCATAGTGCAGAAAATATGGAAAATTCACACACTTGGGCATTGCTGGAAGCAAAATAAGCCCCTCTGGAGGACTGTTTGATACAGAGCTTAAACTCATAAAAATATGCTTAGCTTTTAATTTATACATTCAATTTCTACATTTTTATATGGAAGTTATTACACATGCATGAAAAGATTTAGTTATAAGCAAGTTAATAGCAACATTCTTTTAATAATGAAGAGTAGGAAACAATAAATATCTAACATGAGAGGACATTTATGGACTATCAAAATAATGAACGGTTCTGTCATTAACATTGTAGACTGTTTAATGACATAGAAAAATGTTAATGTATTGTTGAGCAAAGTTACAAAACAGATCCAAAAGGTACAACAGACATTGTGAAAGGGAAAGAATAACTGGAATGGGGGAAAGGAGAAAAGAAGTAATAGATATATATGGGTGTATGTATACATATGATAGCTAAGATAATTATACTACTAATTCCTATTAGTTCATTGAAAGGAACAGTTAGTGTTTATATTGTTTGATCAATCTTACATGCCTATATCTGGTAATCTGAGCAACTACTTTGAAGATAACAATATACAGTATAATAACCATTATTAATTTCCTATCCTCTTGTTTTAAAATTCTGTATCATTTTTATTGTTTTTTATTAGTTTTTAAAATAAAAAAGTGTATATATTATGACCAGATAACAACAAAGATTGATTTTATACCAAAATATGAAGTGTTATTTGTATTAATTTTGACATTAATTTTGACCTGAGTTCTTTTTTTTTAGACATGAGAACTTTATTTTTGTTTTTGTTTTTTTCTGGTACTGGGAATTGAACTCATGACCTTGTGCTCACCAGGCAGGCGCTGTGCCACTGAGCTAAATCCCCAGCCCCTGACCTGCGTTCTTTCCCTGTTTCTTTCCTTCCTTCAGTGATGCACATATATAAGAAAAAAAATGAAAATATAGGAAACTTCCTATTAAATAATATACTCCAGATAAACAGAATTGGGCCCTCTACCATAGGAAATGACACAAATATTAGAAATTGTGAGTAATAGTACCTTAGGGGAATGCAAATGCAGAGAGAGTAGACATTTATATTTAGCAAACAATTGTTTTATAATGTTCCCTCTGAAAAACATTCATTAATTGAAAGTAGACATCTGAACTGTATCAAGGTCTCACTTAGAGTCAGATATAACTCTGGCCCTTTGAAGGGAGAATGAAGAACAACAGGCAGAAAGGCAGGATCAGTGATGTCTTGGGTACAAAGTTGAGCCTATGTGGATTTTGACAGTACTAAAGAGCCCGGAAATAATGGATCTTAAAAAGACTATCTTCAGGGCAAAGTGATTGCTTCAGAGTCTTTTCCCCCAGTTTTCCCACTTCATGTAGAAGCTGAAATTCGGCATTTGAAATCAGATGGAAAGCACATATCACATTTTGGAAGTCTGTGAGATGTACCTCTGCTCTACACCTTCCTGCCCCTCGCCTTTCTTACCTTGCCAGGAATACTCTTTCTCTCCAAATGGGACCTGGTTCCAGTTTAAGAAATAGTACCAGCAGTGGTGAGTAATAAATTCCAGCCATGGACACAAGGCAAAAACTCTACACATATCCCCCAAATATGTGATCCCTGTTGTGTTGGTCAGCTTTTCATTGCTGAGACAAAATACCTGGCATTTACAGTTTAAGGGAAAAAAGATTTCTTTTGGCTTGCAGTTTCAGAGGTTTCAGCTGATTTTTAAGTAGAAACCTCCTGGCAGAAGGGCATGTGGGAGAAAAGTTGCTCGCTTTAAGGGAGCTAAGAAGCAGAGAGAACAAGGAAGAACCAGAGAAGAGACTTCCTTTCAAAAGAACGGATCCATTGATGAGGTTGGTGCCCTTGGGACCCAGTCACCTCTCTAAGTCCCACCTCTGAACACTGCTGTATAGGGGATGAGGCCCTTAGTACATGAGTCTTCAAGGTGATGTAATATTTAAATCATAACAGCTGTCTACCCAACCTGAGAAGCGTGAGATGTGTGACTTTCATAGTGAGGAGTGTTATTTCTAAGCTTAGACTAATGGAAAGACCAGAAACATGCTCCTGAAGTAGACCAAACGGTTTGATTACCTAAGGGGCTACAGGAAATCAGCACAGTTCTGATACATATCACAGAGATCAGCAACCTCTGAAATCCTTATCACAGGGCTCATATTATCCTTGATAACATCTGACTAAAGGTCATAATCAATCCTTTTGGAGGTTAAAAAGTCTCTCTCTTTAAATTTACACACTAAGACTGGGTCAGTTCTGCCAGTAGGCTAATCTTAATTTGTACCGGAGACCACCTCACTAGAGCCAGGAACACTTCATTAAGCTGAGCTTTACACTACAGAAATAAATGAAGACTAACCAAATGAGAACAAGAAAAGGCTATTTATGCAGAGCTTGCTACAGTGAGGGAGTTAGCCACCATTACTTGCATTTTGACGGAGACCCAAAGGTAGGCAGTGGGGTGGAGAAAAGAGAATTAAAGTATGTCTTGAATACAGGCTGTTAGCATGGTGAAGATGTAGGTAGTCTGGGGGCAAAAATTAGGGATACTGTCAGTTAATAATCAGGTCCAGGCTGTTTAGAGTCAATTGTTATAGGGGCGTTCGGTTGGCTTCCTGGCTTGTCACACCAGCTAGCAGTCCTATGTGTCTGACTTGTGGTAGACCAGCTTTTTCTGGGTTGGTTAATTTTCTGAGCAGGGTTTTACAGATTGTGGGTCAGAGTTCTATTTTTGTATGTAGTTTGGCCGTTGTTCATTTGTATATTCAATCTCGCAAATAGCAAAGGCTGTTTATTCAGAGCTTGCTACAGTAACTACAAATAATAAACATGGGCATGAACATTCTCCATTACTCTTGGTTTTCCTGGGCTGCCGCATCCTGCTCTAGGTATACTCTTAAACTCAGCACTGCAAAGCCAGAACAGAGGTCAGTTTCCCAGAAAACTTTGAGAGTCATGCTAACAAAACTTTAGATCTGCAATAAATCTTGTCCTGCAATTGGAAAAGTCATATGAGTGGAAAATGAAAGCCAGACAGAAGTGACAACTGTTTTTTTCCCAAGCCATCATCCTAGCCATCATATTTTATCCATAAACCTTAATGCAACCATTGCACAAGTCTTCCAAACTACCTTTGACTGCTCTCAGATTCAGTGATGTAGGACTGTGTCATCCAAATAAAGCTATGTGTGCTGCCATCGAGACAACTGGGCAACTTGCTGAAGGCTTGATGATAATGTATCCTGATAGTCACGTTGCCCTTGGACAGGATGCCACACACCAGGCATATACATTAGTACATGTTTACCATACACCAGGACCATAGGTTCTTTCTTGGAATTGTGGAGGCAGTGTAGGTGTGGGAGTTTAGATTAGAAGACAGAAAAAACCCATAAAGGGAAACAAACCAATCATTTTGCCTTGGGTTTATTTGAGCAGAAAGAGAGATTTGTTGTCATCTACTGAACTGATTTTTATACATAGGTTTAAAAATGTGCTTTGATGGCTCTCAGCAACTCTCTCGAGTAGTAAGTAACAAAAGGAAACTTTTGCAGAAACAGTCTTACTTGTATTACCTGAGGTCATATTGCTTTTATTTTTTTTTTTTATCTCAGAGCTATCTGAGGAATTGTATGAATATTTTGACTCAAATAATTTTAAATGATATTGAGAAACAAACTAATTTCAACTCAGTGCAATTGGATAATGTTTTAGGTACTTTTCTTGTTGCTGAGACAAAATACTTGATGCCCAAAGTTAAGGGAGGGAAGGTTTATTCGGCTCACAGTTTGTGGAGGTTTCAGTCCACAGTCAGCTGGCTCCATGGCAGACAAGTATCCCGAAGAAATAGAAGCTGGTGGGCAGAAGGTAGCAACGCAAGCAAGGGCCAGCCACAGCTTTTTCCATCCCTTGTAGGTAGGCGTGGCTGGGTTCTCTAGTTAGGGTCTCACTAGACCAAGATCGAAGTGTGAGCTGACCCGGGCTCTCATCTGGAGGCTTAGGGAGAAAGCTGCTTCCAGACTCATCCTTTTTGCTGACAGCATTCAGTTCATGGCAGTTCCAGGCCTAAGGTCTCCATTTTCCTGATATCAGTGAGCTGGGTTCCCTCTTACCTACTTGAGGCCATGTTTCCATTATTTTTAAATTTTTATTTATTTATTAGTACATGTTTATCATACACAGTGATTACATTCATTGTGGGGAGTTGGTACATGTATATCACATCTTGATTCTTTTTTTATCCTTTCCCTTCCTTTCCCCCTGCCTCCGTCCCTTGCCCCCCTCCCATCTGTCTTCCTACTATAATCCATCTCATTTATATTTTGGGTTTCTCGTATAAAAGAAATCACATGTTATTTAAGCTTGTGTGTCTGACTTATTTCACTTAACATTATGGCCTACTGTGTGTAAATATCACATTTTCTTTATCCATTCATCTGTTGATGGATATATAGGCTGCTTCCAAGATTAAACTGTTATGAGTTGTGCTGCTATAAACATGGGTGTGCAAGTAATGAAGCAGTAAAATCCAACCAATGTGGGGTCCACATGTCTATAATACTGTCTACTCCTACTGCTGTTAAAGTTACAAAAAGTGTGCCTTCGATCCACCACAGTCCACAAAAACAATGGCCCAAGACAGGTGGACCAGTCAGCAGGATCCAGACCACCCAAACCAGCTGATCCTGAGATGAGGTTGGGCCACCAGCAGAAACAGCAGCCCTGCTCTGACCACTCTGGAAGCTGACCAATCTATGCATTGCTGAAGCTTGAGGATCAGCATGGGAATACGACAACCTAAGTCTCTTTTCCTTTTAGTTATAATTCTCCCTCTGCCCAAGAGGGAGCCAACCCTCCATAATGCAGTAAATGATGATAGTGACGCTCTCTATTAAAACTCACCAATAGAAAACATCAAAGGGGGAAATGAAGCAGTAACTTTTGTCCTTATAAGTGCAATTTCATAACTTTCTATTCCCATAACATCCTCTCATATCTGAGCAAAGGTACCAAGATATGAAACTGTCACAGCTTGACAGACTGCATGTTTTCTCCTTCTGCCTGCCTACAAGTTCCATGCCAAAGACAGACCCCCTTGATCAAATGTATAAAAGTTGGATCCTGTCCTTGGTCCTTTGTTCAGCCATTTTGGATGTATCAGCTGAGTCAATGTACATCTAAAAATAAAGTCCTCTGTTTCCCATTTGGTCTCTCTTGTCTCTTAAATCCCACACTTTCACTGTAATATGATGTCTTTAACTTGTTAAGGAAGATACCTTGAAAGGTAATAGTGGGGTCAAGTGGAATTTCTAGTTTGAGCTTTTTGAAGAATCTCCATACTGATTTAATAGTGGTTGCGCTACTTTACATTCCCACCAAAGATGGAGAAGTATTCCCTTTCTCTCACGGGATCACCAGCATTTGTTATTATTTGATTTCTTGCTCCATATGGAGGGGAAACCAAAGGCAGAGCTGGCTTGTACTTCATGGATGGTCACAGCTGGCTGGCTTGCTGTGTCATTTCACTGCAGAGCTGCCTGCTGCTGAGGGGAAGGTGGCTGGCTGCATCTTCTGTTCTGTCCTAGATCGTTGGCCTTGTCCAAGATCAAGATGGTCAGGTAGTTGGAACCTCTGCGGCTCTGTGTCCAGAAACTAAATGCAGAGCTGGCTTGGAGTTGGTGACAGACCTTGGTCTAGGTGGAATTCACAGGAACAGAATTGGTTGGGGGCCAGTAGGGGGCGCCGCCGGGTCCTGAAGTTAAACTTCTATCCTTATGTTTCCCTTTCAGGTTTTAACTGGGCAACTATACCTTGAATTTGTTTCAAATTCCCATGACTTTCCCTTCTACCACCAGCCAGAAAAAAACTAGCTTTCAACGAGCTTGTAGGACTAATTAGGACTACTAGTCCTAATTAGCTCAGAGTCAACTGGTTGGTACTCTTAGTCACATCTGCAAAATCTCTTCTGTGATATAATCACAGGGGTGATACTGCATACATCATATTACTCAGATTGGAGCAGGAAATCTTGAAGTGGGGAGGTTGTGGATTTTAGGCTAACCCTACTTTTTACTAAGTGTTTCTCCACTTTTTTCCCAGGGCTCTTGAACAAACATGATTAATTACTCAGCAGGGTTTTAAATACTTCGGAGTCCCTCTTAATTTTGCCAAAATTTGAATTTTTGTTTTGCATATTTCTTGTGGTTTCAGAACATTTCCATGACGAAAGGAGGGAGTTACTGATTACTGTAGCCATGCTCATATTCCGTGTCTTTGAAAATGTCTCATTTCTACTACTGTTGATAGTGTTGTCACCAAGAAGCTGGGTCTGACACCGAAAAGTGACTGGTGATGCTCCCTGGTTCTCCGTGTCTTCAATGAAAGATTTTACACAAGACATATTAGGCAGATGGGAGGATGAAGGTGGGCTTTAAGGTAAAGTGCTAGATGTTTAGAGTGATAGAGAATACATGTTCAGGTGTGAAGGTGGGCAACTGCTAAAATGAAAGTTGTGCCTAATTAGAGCTAAGATTACACTCACATGACAAATGGGTCTTTGAGAAATATCCTCTCCTTCATCTGAGGTCCTTGTTCTTTTGCACGGAGAATGAGCTATTTTGACCAGCTTTGGAGGGAAGCAGTTTCCTATACACTCCCTCCATGGGAGGTGTCTGTTTAGTTTGTTTTGAGACATTGAGGTTGTCTTTTAACATCCTCACCTGCAGTCAGGGGTCAGGACTTTCTACGGCCCTGGGCCTTATCAGCACTTCTCAGGGAAGGCCACATTCTCTTGGGCTGTAGCCTGAAACCACAAGAAACCAGTGGCTGGTTTGGAAACTATCAATGGCTAATAATTAAGGAAAAGAAGGGAAAGGAAAATGATGATGGCCTTTTTGCTTTTTCATGTAATCCCCAGCTGTCTTCCTCAAGGCCTGCTAATGTCTAACTTTCTGCCTGATGGTGTCTCATTCCTTCATCAGAGTGTTTTATTACTACAGAATTTCTTTCTTTAGGATTTTCATTCAGTTATCTCACATTCTGTGTTTAATAATTCATACTTCTGAGTTAGGGGAAGGAGAAGGGCCAAAATCTATTACTGTTGTTTTGTTCATTTTACTTTATTTCTTTCTATGTTTGACAATATTTTCTTGGGTTTCATTTGTTGGGTTTGATCTTGGGGAATCCTAAATTGGGGATGTTTTGCTTCACAGAGGATTTGTATTTTCAAAGACTCCTTCAAAGGTCCCTGGCTTTATGGTGTAAGTTCTTTCACCTTGTCAGAGGTCCAGAGCTGAGTCTCCAGTGGTTATTCTGATCCTACCATCACCCATTTTGAATTTCCTTATGTCTCTCTGATCTAATTATGCTTCATCTGTCATCCCTTTATCCCTCCCTCTTCTTTTAGAAACTGCTTGCTTTCTCCTATCTATCTATCTATCTATCTATCTATCTATCTATCTATCTATCTATCCATTTTTCCTTCCTTCCTTCCTTCCTTCCTTCCTTCCTTCCTTCCTTCCTTCCTTCCTTCCTTCCTTCCTGTTTAGGCTGAGCTAATAAAAGTATAGAATCAAGCATACTGGCATGATGTTTGTTAGAATAAAACTTTGTGTCTTTCTCTGAGAAATATTAAGTGGGCCACGGCCAAAGTGATGCTGGATAACCTGAAGTGTTAGCCATAACGCTCTTCAAATATTTGAGGGAGAGGGAGAGGGAGAGGGGGAGAGAAAGAGGAGGGAGAGGGGAGAGAGAGCAGGATTTTGTTTGCCAGAAGCAGAAATTACAGGTGTATCTAGCAAGAAGCTTCACTTTACCTCAACAGGAGATAGAATTCTTTGGAAATGTGAGCTCCTTCACTGTGCTCAAGTAAAAGCAGAATAAGTAGTCTGGGCTGAGATGCTCTACAATGTTCATCTTCAACCTTAGTTTCTCATTTTTCTCTCTCTCCCTCCCTTTCTCCCTCCTTCTTTAGAGGTAAAATAACAAATTATAGCCACCTAGGAAGACTACTTATTCCATATTCCTAGTATAATGGAAGGAAATTTTATCACAGTGTTGAAAAACCTTTCAGACTGGTGAATCAGAGTAATCATTAATATATTTTACTTCCAAAATAGTCCTCTTTGTAATATGCCAAGAAAGAAAGGCAATTAATTTTTATGCAAAGGATTCTTGTGCATATCTACACTGGGGGAAAATACGATGCATTTTTCAGTAGTAATGAGGTTCAGTCAAAAGTAGGTATTTAGTTCATCTTAAACTGAATAGAGTGACACAGGCAGGCTCTGGTAAAGGAGAAGAGATGACATGGGGTAAGCTATATAATGAAATTGAAACTACGTCTCAGGGTAATTTTTTAATGTTACAACAATAATTTTTGATAGAACTGGATAATGGCTTTTGAACATTTTATAGAGGATACTAAGATCCTGGTAGTTTTTTTCCTTAAAAGTTTATATGAAAATAAAATAATACTTGTTCTAAAATCATAGCTTTTTGGGGAAATAAAGTTTTTGATCTTCCACTGTGGGGTAAAGGTTTGCATTGAAATGTTTTAGAAATTCAGAAACCTTTTAAATCTCTGGATTTTAGAGTGATAACAGAGCCCTAAAGAAGAAAAACTTGGGTTTTCTAGTCCGACCAAGTATATAGACACACCATGGGGGCTGGGGGTGCAGAGGTGATGAGAGAGGGAAAAAAGGTATTTTGTAGGCTAGATGTTTTTCAGGACAAAAAATGGCAAGACAAAAGAACTATTTTACCAAACTATTTTACCACTTCTAATGAAAGTCTTGGAGAACTGAATTATATAATTTCAAAGGAAATTAATAAGGGAGGATCTTTAGAAACGTACCACTAATAGACCACTACCCGATGCATTAGGCAGAAAGTCATAACACACCCAGAGTCAAGGGTTACAGAGGTAATGACTAAGATGAAGAGATATTCCTTTTGTCCTAGAGGCCAGATTTTAGCATATATATATGTATGTATACATATACATGTGTATATATATATGCATATACATACACACATATACATATGAGGTGGTATCAAAGATACAGTGAATGTTTAAATTTTAAACATTTACAATGGTATATATAGACATTTACATACAGTGTATATATATGTGTGTATATATACATATATACATATGCAGTATGATCAAAAAGTATGGTGAGTGCTTAAATTTAAAACATTTACAGTAAAAACACAGTGCCAGTAATCTCCCTCAGAATAATCCCTCCTACTTTGAACACACTTATCCCATCATTCTTGCTACTTTCTGAAGCAGTTCTGGACGTTCTCCCTTGTGAGTGTCTTTAGTTGTGCTGTAGTGACTACCTAAATGATTTAATTTAATGATTGACTACCTCAATCAATTAAAAATATTTACTACAATTTCTGTCAAATAAAAACATTATGGTGTGTCCTTATTCACCTGAATAAGCCACATTCACCTTGTGACTTGTGGCTCTTCCTTAAGGTGAAAATGACCATGAAAGGTAAATATTTCGTATGGATTCAGGACTGTGCAACTAAAGACACTCACAAAAGAGGACTTCCGTAACTGCTTCAGAAATGGCAAGAAAGATGGGATAGGTGTGTTGGAAGCAAGGAAGAGTGTACTGAGAAGGATTAATGGCAATGTCTTTTACTGTAATAATTTTTTAAAAAACTTAAACACTATTTTTTAATCATAGCTTGTACATGCATATTTATGCATAGTGTCAGTAGTAGAAAGAGAACATTCCTTGGAGGTTGCTTTGTCTTTACTAGATGTGACTTCATTTACTCATTTTAGAAATCAAAATGACAACATATACCCATCATTAATTTTATGTTACATCTTAAATGGGCCAAGGGATACTCAACCAGTAAAATGTTATTTTGGGTGTGTCTGTGAGGATCCAAGTAAAGGAAATTAGAATTTGAGTCAGTAGACTGAGTAAGGAAGAACCACCCTCACTGTGAGGACTGGCATCATTCAATGTGTCTAGAGCCCGAGTACAACAGAAAGGCAGATGTATGGATGAGTCTCAGTCTTTTTGAGTTGGGCCAGCATCTCCTATTCTCAGACATCAGAATTCCTGGCTCCCTGTCCTTCAGATTGTGACCCTTACCCCAGAGACCTCTGGTTTGCAGACCTTTCAACTCAGACTTCATTTTACCCCACTGGTTTTCCTGGTTCTATAGCTTCTGATGGCACATGGAAAGACTATGTGGCTTTTGTAATCATGTAAGCCCACAATCAATCTATCATCTATCTATCTATCTATCTATCTATCTATCTATCTATCTATCATCTATCATCTCTCTATCTCCTGTTGGTTCTGGACAGCCCAGGTATATATGATACCCACATAAATTTAGCAGGGCTGAGTAACAGTAAAAGTATACTTGACAGTGACGTGTGGGTGAGATGTCTTACTGCTACTATCTGTAGTGGGTGTCTGTTGTTTTTGCCTGTCAGTCACGCTTTCCTGTTACTCTAGAAATGGCAACCTAGTTTTCCCTTCAGTCCAATCCCATATTTTCAGTCTAGATTCTTTAGAGGGGCTGGATGTCATCCCTGGAGGGGAGCCCACGACACAGACTTAGCTGGGGAAAGTACCAATCACCCCACAACCCCCAACCCTAATGAGTTTTTTTCCAGAACAGATACATGAATGAAGGCTGATCAGGCAGCAAGTAGCTCTGTCTGAGCCAGAGGAAAGAGGAGTACTCTATGTTGTGGAATAGGGACAACATAAATCACTTGCCATCCTGGGGAGGATTTGGCTGAGAATAAATCGGAAAGCAGAACCAAGAAATAGGGAAACAGCGTTCTAAAAGATATCCTCAAACCCTGAGATTCAGACACTGTATGCTTAAGCCAGGCATATCCCTAGAATTCTCAGCTACCTAACTCAAAAATTCTTCTGTTTGTCCTAACTGGTTTGACTCAGCTTTCTGTCCTTTGTCATCACATGCATTAGCTGAGTCACTCTATTAGAGAAACTTTCACTAGAAATCAGTGGTGTTACTTAGGAAACTCAGGGACCTAATTTATATTACAGCAATTAAGTATACTTCAAATTCCGTCCTAAAAGCAAGAAAACCCCCTTTCCATTCTTCTGGTTCCTTTTTCTTTCCTGGATAGGATCAGGAAAGTTTCAAGGTTCATTTCTGAGGTTCCCCTGCCCCCAAGAGGGGGCAACCTTGTGCTTATCTTACTGAACAACCAGAAAGCACCTTACACACCGCGCAGTGTCTCCGAGTCAGTTCCTACCAACCCATTCCCCATAAGTCTGGGGGCAGGGTGTGTCCACTCAGGCTAGTTGCAGAAAGGCACCCAATCCCTCCCATCCCATTGGAGCTTCTTTCCCAAGAGAGGTTGTTTCAGATTAAATACCACAGAGAAAGTCACAGCAACATCAACTTTAATTCCAAGCACCACTTCTTTGTGAGAACTGGCAGCTATATCGTCCCATTCTTGCGGCTAGTAATCGGGTAAGGTGCCAAAAAGCAAAACAGCAGTGGGGAGAAAAAGGACCAAACCAAGAGTTTAAATCATTTATACAAATGGATATGTAGTCTTTGAATAATTGAGGCTATCCAATTTGTAGGATATTAAAGAAGTCCCTAATCTACATTTGTGTTAGAGCATGTCATTACTATTTCAGGACATTAAAATTTTATTGTGATAGTTATGGACAATACTGCCAAAGAATTTCACTTATTGGCTATGTTAGATATTAAAATAAGGGAAATGTTAAATTATAGAATGCTATATGTTGAATATTTAATGAGTTAGTCCCCCCATACTGATAGTAGGAGTTCCAGAAAGAGTGTTTGTCACACTTAATCAATACTAGTTAATGATAATGGCTTGAGAGCAAGTGGATGCCTAATTGGTTCACAGTCCAAATTAGAAGCACAGAGGAATCACACTCAAAGCTAGAATTATTCTAAAAATGATCATTGGTAGTTATGGATAGCAAAGGAAAGAAGATGGAAGCTTTCATCAGAGTTGACTGCTTCGAGGTCATTAAACATGAACCTATTCATATAAATTTTGGCCATGATTTCCAGGCCCAGTTATTTTTCTTTCATGTTTTTCATATAACTTGGAATGGTTTCAGATTCTTTTGGGCAACCAGGGGCTGATTCTCACTCCAGAGTCCATGGCACTTCTCAAAGGAGGAGGAGAGGAAGGAAACAGAGAAGAGAGAAAGAAGGAGGATAGAGAGAAATGAAGGAAGAAATACGGCATGGAAGAGGGAGAGGTAAGGGCAGGAAAAGTAGAAAAAAGGAAAGAGAAGGTGAGGAAAAGAAGACGGGAGTCAGGCAAGATTGAGGAAAATCAGAAAAATACGAATCTTTTATAATTTTGATATTACTGGCGTACTCCAACTTTTTAAAATCTAATGTTCCAAAGAGCACTCACAGAGGAGTATATGGCTAGTAACTGGAGATCCCTCTTTCCTGGAAAGCTGAAACAAATACTAGGCAATCCTTAGGAAATAAATAGAGTTTTAATTCAGATTGCTTTACAATACAAAAAATATTAAGATGTTTAAACTGGATTTCACATACAGATAGCAATAATTAATTTAAAATTATTTAAAATATTGTCTGTTAGCTTAACTGAGAGATACGTGATAGAAATAATTGTAATGATGGAGGAGGGTGTACTGGAAGGTCCTGAGCAGGGGCTTTTCTGGGAATTGAGCAGATAATACCTGAGACAGGAAGGGAAAGGAGATGGTAAAGAGGTTTTGCCTAGGGGCCATTTGCATCTAGCTGGTTTTTATTTGTTTTAAATTTGCTATCCTGCAAAGCTGTTAGCAACTTCTTGAGGAACCTGACAAGACTAAGAAAGAAATTTAGGGCTGAGGGTTTAGCTCAGTGGTAGAGTATTTGCATGCATGAGGTCCTGGATTCAATGCTCAGCACTGAAAACAAAAATTATGGTAGGCTCAGGTGACATATTCCTGATTCCTGAGTTGGGCTGCCTGGACAGAAAAGTCATGTTTCATCCACCTGAGCTCTAATTTTCTTACTGCAAGGACTTTATAGTAAAAGGGACTAGTGTAAACAGAAAGCATTGCTTTAAGCCCTACCATTCATCCGTTTGATGAAGTTTGAGGGAAACAGGAACAATTCAAATGTGTTGAGGATCAGTGATTTCACATTTATAGGCATAAAGCTTAGTTACAGCTTTGAAAAGATTCTACATAAATATGAAACAATTTTGTTATCACTGGTCATATAACCAGATACCTTGTCAATATTTTCTGATTCAGATTATTAAATTTCATATTAAGATATGATAAAAGCTTTCTCATTGAGCTCCTGTCAATTGTGGCAGTTTATGATTTTGAGACAATTCATACAACTATAATTATTTTATCTTCTGCTTTTCCAGGGTTGTTTTTGGTTGTTTTATGAGGAAGTCTGAGAGAAAGAAAGAAAGAAAGAAAGAAAAAAGCAAAGAAAGATAAAGAAAAAATATGGTAGAAAGATAGTCATTAAAAAGAATTTCTAAGCAGATACAACTTGAAAAACAGTGAGTGTTTTGAAGGATCACCTCACAAATAACAACTAGATTTTAAGATAATTTTTCAAGTGATGAAGGCAAAGCCAAGATGTAATAGCAATAATAGCAGTAACCACTGAAATTTAATTGAGAGCTGAGCATCTATTAGGTACTGTTTTACCTACTTTCAGTATATTTATTGTCTATCTGATTCTAGCAAAGCCAGAATGTGATAACTGCTGTTTTAGTCCTATTTTAGTGATAAAGAATCAAGTAATCAAAAATTCAGTTGAATGTATTGATGTATACAAAGGAAATATTCTGAAACTGCAAAGATCAGAGTTGATCTCAACTATTTCACAGCATGAGGATGTTGAAAAGGGTCCAATGAAGAAATCAAGCTTACAAAGTTGATAGGAAAAGTGAATAAATGAAATGCACATTAGCAGATTCAAATGGGCAGTCAGCTTGGCTTAAGGCACACAAAAATACAATCTATGTTCGTTTTATTTGTTTTCTGCATTTACTGCTACTTGAAGCCTGAAAATTCTAATCTCTGACCTCAGCACACTGCAGAAAGAACTTGGCTGGGCCAGCTTTCATCTTTTGGTCAAATCGTCTGCAGAGACCTGTCCTGTTGATTGCAAATGTATTACTTTACCACTACTTTAAGCAGAAATGAAAGAAACACACAGAGATGGTTATGATGCTGGCATTATTTTTGGAGCAACTGCAATATGCTCTGATTTGATTGGACAGAATTGAACTTAATGAGGAACTTATTAATACTTTTAAAGTTAGCTTCAATTTTTCTTTTCATTCCTTCCAAAAGAAAAGGGCTAAAGTAACATTTGGCTTTCTGCTAGCACTTAGCTGCTGACAGTGGACTATTTATTGGGTTTTAAATAACATGTTTTAACCATGGCTGTCGATAAAATAGTACCACAGGTGCCCACATTATGCACCAAAGACCACAGAAGAGCTCCTAAGAAGTTGTGTGTAGTCAAATTTGTGAAATCTCATCCAGAAGAGTGCCTCATCATTCATAGGTTCATTATAATAAAATTTTTATGAGTCTATTTGTAATGTGAATTATGCCTTAATTTATTCTTAAGTTTGATTTGTGTGTGTGAGAGATCTTCTGAAAGTAAGATATAGCTGGAGTTAATGGAACTCTAGGAACTTCTAAGTAAATCAGAGCTACTCAGATATAATATTTGCTCATTCATTCATTCATTAGCACTCTGAAAAGATGCCTTGTATTGAGTACCATGCTGGGACTCAACTGATGGCAATGAATAAATCCAGTAATGCTCCAAAGCTCCTCAATCAAGGTTGGGGAGGAGAATTTTGACATGTTAAGTATTCTTAGAGACAGACATAGTGGCACATGTCTCTAACCCCAACTACTAGGGAGGCTGAGGTAAGAGGATCTCAAGTTCAAGGCTAACTCGGGCAATTTAGCAAGACCCTGTCCGAAAAGAAAACAGGCAGGGGCTGGAGCACTGTGGAAACCCCTCCTCACCCCGGGTTTGATCCTTAGTGTAGGGTAAGGATAGTAGGAGAAAGAAAAAAAATTTAGAAAGTAAAAAATGAAACATTACCTTCTTGAAATCTCCTTCCCATATATAACATGTAACACAATAATGTGATGAATTTGTGTTATTGCCAAATGTCAAAAATCACAATGATTTTTGGCGAGTTTTGGAGGGCTGAATGCCTGGGCTCTAAGAGGGAGTCTCCCAGCACCATAGGTGAAAGACCTCAGATTCTAGTGGCCAGCCCACGCCACACCTTCATCTTCTGCTCTGTTTTTCAAGAGAAATTGTTACCCACAAAATTTGAGAGAGCAGCAGAAACTGGCACACTTTCTGATCCTCAAACTTTTTAGCCGATTTGCCAAATGACTGGTCCTTTTTCACTGGCAGGAAAGCTGAATAGTAAAGACATAATTCAGGGTGTGAGGGTGTGTTCTCTTGCTCCCTTTTAGTCAAAGATAAGTAACTTTGTGAGCAGAGGAGCGATGGTAAAGAGAACACCCACAGGGATAGTCCGAATAGACCACCTGAGACTCAGGAATCTTGCCCTTCCTTTAGCCCCAACCCATCCTCCTCACCCTGGGCCCGGCCACATCTAGGATGAGGCTAATGGGCTAGCGAAACTACAGAAGCGAACACGCATCCCCTTCTCAAAGTCTGTGCAGCCGAATCCCTGCGCTCACTGCATTCTGGGGAAGGTAGTTCAGTAACAGTAAGGCACAGTCTAGGAAACCAGGGATCCGCCCCTTCAGTGACCCCGCCCCGGGTTGCCTAGGAGACGAAAGACGCCGCATCTTAGTTGCGCCGGGAAGAGACAGGGAAATCATCTGAGGTCAGCACTCACCTCCTGCGGGCCATGGACAGCCTTGATAGTTCACACCAGGACTGGTGTGGCAGTAAGCAAAACTGGTATGAGATCGGACCCACGGACTTGCTGGAGCGCAAGGGCTCCCTGACCCTCCGCTCCCATCACAAGAAGTACTCCAGGCCTGTGTTGGTGTATTCCTGGTGAGCGAGCACCCCGAAGCCCCCGGGTGCTGGAGGAGGGAAGGGTAATAGGCGATGGGACAGGAGAGGGAAAAGAGTTACAGAGAGGGAACAAGAGTGGAGAGGAGAGGAGGAAGAGAAGGAATGAAGGGATGAGGAGGAAGATGAGACGAGGGGGAAGGGGAGCAGAGGAGAAGAGAAAGAGAGGAAAGAGCCCTTCTAAGGCGCGATGCCCAGGGCAGAGCGCGGGCTGGGCAGCAGCCGCAGGAGGAGGAAGACAGCCCTGCAGGAGGCTCCCGCTCTGCCCGGCCCGCGGAGTGTTTGGATCATCCACGCAGGAGAAGGTGCATGTGGCAGGTTAGAGTCCGGGAAATCTCCTTTCTGAGACCAGCACTTACTCACAAAAGGCAGGCGTTAGAAGATAGGGACCGTGGCAGGAGGGAGGCGTTTTCAAAGCACCAGTACCCTTTCCTGGGGTGGGAGCAGGCACACCGAATGCTTCCACAGAGGTGTTTGCTAAGACTGTTCAGCCAGAGGTGGCCAACAGACACTGTTTGGCATGTATTCTGCTCACATTAAAAAAAAATTAGTCGGACCCATTTAAAGCTAAGAGATTCGCCTCCAATTTGAGGGCTGTGTCTTCTCTTGCAAAGTTGAAAGACCAGGCAGGAGAGATTTTCTTCCCTTGGGATCTTTCAATGTCCAGGGGCTGAGCAGTGGCTGTTCCTTAAGCTGAGACCTGTACTCCTTCTAAGCACTTCACGCTGAGCTCTTGCCTGACCCGGGAAAAGGGATTTAAGGATTTAAGGATAGATGTTTTCAGGATCATGCTTAGAATTCAGAGATTCTCTTCTTTCACTAAATATTACAGGTACCAATAGCAACACCCGTATGTACATACCTGGGAGAAAAGTAGAGACTTTCTTTTGGGTCAACTTTTCTGGCTGCACTGTTGACAATTATTATTATCAGAGTATTTGGATTATTTGAGAGAAGTGAATAGAAAAGAGAAACGAAGCCATAAATGTTGTTTATGTTTTTGTCTTTGAAATGAGATGGATAATTTTGATTTTATCGCTGCTTGCTCCTATTCATTCGTGTAATGTATGTGACACCTGTGGTTTCTCTCTTTTTTATTTTAGAGAGAATAAAAAAAAATAACAACAATAAAGACAAAAACAAAACAACACAAAAACAATAAAAACATTATAGGATTTCAAAACAAAGTGATAGGAATTAACAGTGGTTGTTATATTACATATTGTTATCCTCAGTGACCTTGCTCAGGTTACCAGCTGTAGGAATGCAAGATTGGTCAAACCATTAAGGAGAATAAAAAGTAATAAAAGATTAGAAATGATACAGAGCTTCACTAAACAAGATGGTAGAAGTTCAGCAATGATTGTTATATTGCATATTGTGGTCTTCAAGTTAGTTGTTCAGATTATCAGATATAAGCACATAAAATTGCTCAAGAAAAAAAAATTTAAGCATTAACTGTTCCTTTCAGTAAACCATTAGATATCAGCAGTGCAATTGTCCCAGCTATCCATATATATATATTTCCTTCCTTCTTTCTTTTCTTCTTTCCCTCATCCCAGTTGTTCTTTCCCTTTGAGCAATTTCTTTCCCTTTCACAATATCTACTGTACCTTTTGGGTTTCATTTACTCTTTCAGGTTTTTACACTAGGGAGACAACACATTGTTTACACATGTGGGTCTGATTTATTTCACATATGAGTATGGTCTCTAGTTGCATCTATTTACCTACAAAAACCTCAAGTTTATCTTTTTTATAGCTGAGTAATACTGCATTATATAAAAATACCACCTCTTTTTTTTTATCTATTCCTCAGTTGATGGACATTTGGGTTGTTTCCAAGATTTAGCTATGACAAATTGCACTGCTATAAACATGGGTGCACATATATCGCTGTGATATGATGTTCCCAGTTTTTCTGGAAAAATACCCAGAAGGGGAATAGCTGGGTTAAGTGGGACTTCTAATCCTAGTTGTGAGGAATCTCCACACAGATTTCCACAGTGGTTTCACCAATCTACACTCCCACCAGCAGTGGAGAAATGTTCCTTTTCCCCTACAGCCTGTCCAGCATTTGTTATTGGTTGATTTCTTGATGATAGCCATTCTTTCTGGGGTGAGATGGAATGTCAGTGTTGTTTTAATTTGTATTTCTCAAATTACCAATGATGCTGAACATTTTTCATATATTTATTTGCCATTTGTATTTCTTCATCTGAGAAGTATGTATTCATCTTAGATGCCCGTGCAAACTTCCTAAAGCCGCCTACTCCCTGCTTTCCCACAAGTGTACTCCCTAACTTTTCTCACCCCTAAAGCTGACTCTGCCTATTTCAAAATCAGCATGCAAGGTCATATAGATTTAGAATTAAAGCTACACTGGGAAACAGACAATCTTCTTAGCCTTGTGTGGCATTTGTCTCATAGCCTTCATGGAAAACACAGCTCTTCAGTGGTTCTGTTCCTCCAGGGGAATTTGGGTCATAATGTAAACTCCCACTGGGCGTTATGGTTAAAGACAAGCAACCTAAAGGACCGTGCTTTCTTCTCTCTTCCGCACTACTATGCGGCTTTGGAAAGTTGCCTGTGAGCATCACGGACATCAAACACTGAAGGACATAAATGTGAATGAAGTGAGGGACCCAAGGAGGGGTGAAGGGCAGTGGGCCATGCTAAGGCATTCAGCTGCTGCTGAACCTCTGGAGAGCCTCATACTGTTGGCTTTAGAAGGAATATTTGGGAACTGGAAGATCTGAATTCAACACAATTGACATTTATATGTCAGGCCTTTATTATGTGGCCACAGAGATAGAAATAAAAATTATTGATGAGATAACTTGTCACCTTGCCTGGAACATAGTAAGTAGTTGATAATGTATGAGAGCTAATACTACTGATATAGCATAAAACTTGGGCTCAGTTGGATGTGATGGTGAACACCTATAACCCCAGCACTCTGGAAGGCTGAGGCAGGAAGATGGAAAGCTTGAGGACCACCTGAGCGATTTAGCAACTTAGCATGACCATGTCACAAAAGATAAAAGGGGTGGAGGAGGTGCTGGGATGTAGCTCAGTGTGAAGGCCCTGGATTCAGTCTCCAGTACCACAAAGTAAGCAAACAGGGCGGGGGATCTAGCTCAGCGGCACAGCGCCTGCCTGGCAAGCACAACGTCGTGAGTTCGATTCCTGCTACCCGTAGAAAAAGACAAAATAAACAAACAAACAAAAAAACAAAAAAAGTAAGCAAACAAAAAAACAAACAAGCCCTGGTCTCTGGGTTTGAGTATCAATTCTGCTGGTATATAATGTGGCAAGTGACCTGAGTGCTCTACCTCTGCTTCTGCAACTGCGAAATGGGCAGATAAAATTATTGCAAGATTAAACAAGGCATTGTGTGTGAGATACCCTTTAATGTGTAGCCTGGCATATAGTAAGAACAGTGACATTTGCTTGTATATAGCCTTAGGGGTTTGATAGGCCAGTAAAGAAGGTTAGTGTAAAAAAAGTTCAGTAAGATCTGATTTGTGCAAGGAAGAGATACATTCATGTAAGAAGCCAAGCTACCAGGAGGGGGATGATTGGTGTGTATGTGTGTGTGTGTGTGTGTGTGTGTGTGTGTGTGTGTGAGTAGTTTCCTGAACAGGGTTTTGAAGGAAGAATATGAGCTCCAGAGGTTGTCAAAAGAAGACAGGCAAATGCAACAGAATAGTAAAAAGCAGCATCACAGGAAACAGAAGCAGTTCCCTGTATTTAGCAAATACAGTTGATACCCATTGTATGCGGATTCTACACTCATCTACTTGGTAAACTTCATTTGTAACTCAAAATCGATACTTGAGGTACTTTTGTGATCATTCACAGATACATGCAGAGTGGCAAAAGTGGGCAAAAAAAATTTCCCCAGTGTGCTTGTTTCCAACTGGAGTCAAAGCAACACTCTGTCCTCTTGTTTCAGCTGTCATACTGTAAATGTGTCCTTTTCATGGTTCACTTAACGATACATTTTACATTTTGCATTTTTGTGCTTTTTGTTGGTGATGGTGTCAAAATGACCCCCATGCCTCATGCTGAAGTGCTGCCTAGCGCCCCCCAGGACAGGAGGATGGGATGTGCCTTACAGAGGAGCCTGTGTGCTGCTAAGCTTTGCTCAGCTCTGAGGTGTAGTGCTGTTGGCAGTAAGCTCACGTTAATGAATTGATGATACATATTAAATAAGATGTCTTTAAACAGAGACATATAACACAAGATTGTGTATTGATTGGCTCATGAAAATATTGTGACCAGAGGCTCACAGGAACCTCAGCCTGTTTCCTCTGGGAGAAATAGTTCAGTACTCACTAGCTGTCTTTTGCACCTTTATTGAACATGCACATACAGAGAGTCAACTGTAAAATGTGAGAAACCATAGCATTTTCTGAAGCTGGTCATTCTGCTGACAAGGTTGTTAAGGTTGTTTTCCTTCCATATCCAATCAGTCACCAAAATCTGAGTTAAAAAACTGCATAAAATTCATAGCGTAAACCAGGTATAGTGGCTCAAAGTTATAATCCCAGTGTTCTGACAGGTTGAGGCAGGAGGATGACAAATTTGAGCCCAGCCTGGGCAACTTAGTAAGGCTCTACCTCAGAAATAAAAAATGTAAAGGTCTGGGGTTGCAGATCAATGCAAAGGCCCTGGGTTCAATCCCCAGTCATGACAACAAATCAGAGTGGTCAGGCACATGCCTGGAATTCCAGCACTTGGGAGGCTAAGGCAGGAGTATCCTTGCAAGTTCGAGACCACCCTGGGTTACAAAGTAAGCTCAAAGCCAGCCTGAACTGCATAGGGAGGCCCTGTCTCAAAAAGACTAAAAGAGAAAAAAAAAAAAAAAAAACCAAATTAGAGTGTATAAACTTTGAAATGAA
>NW_004955434.1:3190775-3262746 GCF_000276665.1 Chinchilla lanigera | reverse complement strand
AAAGCCAGCCGGAACTGGATAGGGAGGCCATACAAAAAAAAAAAAAAAAAAAAAAAAAAAAAAAGGGAAACCAAATTAGAGTGTATAAACTTTGAAATGAATGTCATTGGCCATTTTGCTGTTAGTCATTTTGGTCATACATAATTGTTAGCTTTCTATTGACTTATTTTATAATATATTAAAACTTTTATCAACCTTAACATCTATTAGTGACATTGTATTTAATTGATGAACTCCTAATATCTTTGGGTGATCTCTAAACTGAGTGGTTTGATTAATAAGTGACTATACCCATAGATAAAAAATGGTCTGTGACTGGGAGAAATTCTGTTTCTGTAAACATTTGGATCTTTTTTGTTCCGCTTTTCTGGCATGTAATAGAATTCTTTTTGACCTTGCTACATATTTTAAAAATGGTTGGTGTAACAGATCTGATAAAGTAATATAATCTGGATAATTGTTAAAGATTATCTCTGAGCCATTGTCCTCTTGGCTAGAGTGGTAACTAGATAGAGCCATATTCTCCTCCCCACACTTTGGTGTTTCTGACTGATGCCTTTTCTAGAAATTATCTTTCCCTATTCATCCCTGTAGCACATATGGAACCCTATCATCAGATGTTTCTATTAGAAATTCTGAGTTGAGGGAAAATTTTCTCCTGGGATATCTTCCCACTCATTGGAGTAATGGAATAACAAGAACCAGGACAATTTAGTTTAATAAATTCTAATTTATTTAAACTTAATATTGGAAATTCTTTTGTGGAAGGCTAGCTCTTACATTCATTCATTCATTCCTTCATTCATTCATTCACTGATTGTCATTTTTTTCATAGCCAAATTGACATCTGGCAACAAATGATAATTTAAAGCAAAAAAAAAAAAAAAAAGCCCAAATTCATTCAGATCTCCATGGAGACAGTTCCTGCGCTGGTCTCCATGGTGACATTTAGTTTTAAGGACTCAGGTTAATTTTCTGTATTTGTAATTCCAATTACTTTTCTTTCCTACCTGAGCCTTAAGTTAAAGAGCCTGTGTGTTTTATTTTCCCCACCCTACCCTCCACTCTGTAATAGAAAGAAAACTGAGAAAAGGAAAAAAGGAAGAAAATCCAAATGTGGTGATAATTATGGAGTTGGAAACCTCTTAGTTTTAAAGGTTTTTTTTTTTACAAAAAGTAATTTGGGCATGGATAATAAATTTGGATTAATAAAGAGACTATTCAAACTTCTTACCTATTGTTCCTATCTGAACAGGATTCTTTTTTTTTTTTTTTTTTTGTCTTTTTGAGACAGGGACTCCCTATGCAGTTCAGGATGCTCTTGAGCTCACTTTGTAGCCCAGGCTGGTCTTGAACTTGCAGCGATCCTCCTGCCTCAGCCTCCCGAGTGCTGGGATTACAGGAGTGCACCACTACACTCAGTGGATTCATGTGTATTTAAGATATCCCACATTCAGTGGAGAACCGAGTTTCAAGGCATCAGGACACCATTGGTATACTCAGAAAATAGTGTCTGCATTTTCTAAGTTGCTATATAATTCTTCCTGTATTTAATAAGTGATTTTCTTGGGTGCTAATCCAAGAGATATTTAGAGTCCCTCACATCAATGAGGGCCAATTTCAAGTTATGTAAATCTTCACTAACCAGTAATCCCATGTTCCTACAGCTCCACAACACACTCAAGAACTAGGATTAAAAGGCAAAGAAAATAATAAAGCCCTTCTAAGTACATGCTGCAGCCGTCCCTTTGCTGAAGTTTATGAGGGTTTCTCCTTCCAGCAAGCCTGTAACCTTTAATATAGACATAGGCCCTCTGCAGACAGCTCATAAACTTTTATAAACCTCATGCATACTTGAAACACACTTAGTTATTATGGTTTCCATGGACACAGCTTAGGATTTGAACTGGAGGTAAAGGGGCATTTTGGTCAACACCTTAAAGTGAGACCAGCAAGACTCAGGATAAGGAATGAGAACACAGTGAGTGCTCAGTCAGTGTTTATCAAATGAATAAACAAATCAGACGGTAGAAAGAATACAAACGAAAGCCAAAAGGCACTGCATACGAGAAAGACTATAGTAGAATATATTTTTAAAAACCCTGCAGTACACGAGCACAGTATAGCACAAATCCACAATAAACCAGAGTTGGCTTTCATGGCCACGATCCCCATGCAGTCAGACAAGGCTGAAGCACATTGGTCACCTCTGTCACAGAGACTTTGGAAGGGTGTAGTACTTTGGCCTTCCACTTAGAATGGAGGAAGACTTCCAAATGAGCTAAACTGGGACTGTTCCCGGCTGCAGTGCACAACATACCTTTACTGAGTTAATGTAGGGATGATGATATTTATACTTTAAAGGGGTAGTTTTATGTAACTTATGAAAATTCCAAATTATATTATCACATGGGCATTTAATGTGATGTCATAGTAGACTAAGGACATTTCACCACCTCCTGGGTAGCAGAATGCATAATTCGTATACTCCTCAGACACATATATAACATGAATTTTCTAAAACTGATCCTTACACCTTTTCAGCTCTTGGTTAGTAGAGAGAAATGCAAACATCCCGATTTAACTTATCTCTCATGTCTTTGAGTTTAAACAACTTGTTTTAGGCTAAAATAGAGCAATGCCCACTCTTTCCGAGTTCTTCCTCCTACCCATTCTCCTTCCTCCAGTGCCATCTGTGTGCGTGAGGGACTGAGGTTACGTGGTATTTGGTAGTGAGGGGCTGAGGACTCCAGATCTATGTGTGGGTGCCATTGCGTCTCTCCTGGTCTCACTGCTGCCCCTGCTTCGGCTGACATTGGGGATAATTTGGTTGGTTTGTTGAGGACCTGATGTCTCTGCCTGTAGAGCCAGTTCCACCTTGGCTCTAGCTAGTATTGGAGATCCCTGTGAGTCTCACCCTCCTTCATCCTCTGACTTAGACTAGTCAGCTTACAGCTACCGTGGTAGGAACACCCCAGCCCTCAACGTGGTGGATGCAGCTGGCCCTCTGACAGTCAACTTAGCTTCCTTCTAAGTATCATCGTGGGAGGTATGCTTTGATCTGCCTGGATGAATTTTCTCCTGTCGGCCTGAGATACGTCAGAAGCCCCATTTTCACTTTCTACAGTATCCTTCCTCAGAGGATGACTTATAAGGTCACCCTTTTGGGGTGTACCTGGGAACCTATGGTTATTGTTGTTAACAGAAGCTTAAGGAATTAGAAGACCTCTTATTTCTCAACACCACTGACTTTCAAGAAAACATATCTCTTTTTTTTTTTCCGGTACCGGGAATCCAACTCACCACCTTGCACTTGCCAGGCAGGCGCTGTGCCACTGAGCTAAATCCCCAGCCCCTTTTTTTCTTTTTTTTTTGGTTAAGAAAACATATCTCACTCAGGACTCAAAAATTTAATTTTCTCAGTCAAAAGTTCATCAGTCATGCTTTATTTTGCTTCATATTTCTGGTGAAATGGCCCTAATTCTTCCCAAGGCAAATGTGGATGCCTTTGATTTACTAGAGCAAAGCTTATTTTAAAAAGAGTTCAGCAAAGTATAAAGACTAATACGGTTGATCATAAGCACATTAGAAGCAAATTTTAAAACAAGTATTACTGGAGCTTTTGTTCAGTTAAAAATATGTTTCTGGATGCATTGAAAAAAGACTGAATGGATATTCTCACAAAACACAAAACATTTACTGTTGGGTAGTGAATTACAAGACAGCGTGTCTGGTTTTCCTCTTTGCTGCTTCTACATTTTCCATAAAGAATATAATTATTTTCATAATAAGAATAAAGTAAAATTGCCTAGAATTTTTTTAAAATTTTATTTTTAAGAGAAAAAAGTAAAACAAAATTTCAAAATGAGATAATAGGAGAGTAACAATGGTTAATACATTGCATATTGTTATCTTTAAATTAGTTACTCAGAGTACAAGATATAGGCATTTAATTGTTCAAACAATATTAGCACAAACCTTTCTTTTCAATAAACTAAGAGAAATTAGTACTATAATGATCTTAACAATTTGTGTGTTTATATATATATATTTTTTTTTTTCTTTACCCTTCCTTCTTTTCTCCTTTCCCCTGTCCTAGTTTCTCTTTTCTTTTGAACAGTTCCTTTCCATTTCCCAATATGTATTGTACATTTTGTATCTTATTTACTCTTTCAGCTTCTCACACCAGGGAGACAATCCAATGTTTAAACGTGTGCGTCTGGTTTATTTCACTTATGAGTATGGTCTCAAGTTGTATCCATTTACCTATAAAAGTTTCAAATTTATCCTTCTTTATGGCTGAGTCATTTTCTATAGCTTTTCCCTAAAGCAAATTCTCTAAATGATCAGAATGTAGATACGATACTTCCCTTCTTTCTGAGTCTGACTCACTCAAAATGGCTTATTATGAGTCTTTTAAAAATATCTTTTTAATTGCTAGTTTATGTTGGGTAAAAAAGATAATGCTATGCACATTCATTTGGTTTAGCCACTGTTTCATTCTTGACTGTGTTCTATAATGGTAGATCCTACGCCCTGGTTATTTTTAATCTAGTTTTATGTTTTTATTCTTCAATATACACACATTACCCATGAATGCTTTGAATGGAATAGTTTTTTAGGGGGAAGCACTTCTTTTCTGTTTTTTTCTTTTTTAAATAAAAACCAGGAGACCCTGTTTCCTTTTTCTCTGACTACACTTTTATTTCAATGCTATTCTCTTTCATGAAATTCCAAATTAATGCTATTTTAGAAAAGCAATGGTTATAGGATAGTGGTGCTATGACCTTTGTATGAAGGCTTGCTCAGCTTAAAGGCATTTATGAAAATAAAACAGTTTTGAAAGGCATAGAACACAGAACAGGCATTTCTCCTTGTGCTCAATTTGGTTAGGAATGATCGTTTCTATATACAGGGATTCTGCTTTCAGTTAACCCTCTACCCTATGATCAGCTCCTGGCGGGGATGTGGGGCCACCAGAACCCCTCTTCGTCACAGCACATTATACTTCCTCCTCTCAGGTGGTCTCAATCACTTTTATTTTTTAAAACCACACTTTCCATATCTCACTGATGATCTCTTTGTAAAGTGTTGTGGTTGGGGAGGGAGCTGAGAAGAACATGGGGTGGGGATCAGTGATGAGGTCAATAGACACCCAGATACCCAAGCTGAAAGCTCAGGACTTTTTATAGCACCAGAACTATTGCTGAACAAGCTACTCTGAGTTCCTATGGGAACCCACCAGCATTGGTGCCCTTTTTGTGTGTATACCAGCCAGAGCTCTTGATTACAAATCACAAACACTCAGCTTGGACTAATCTAAGTAAACTGAATGAAGTAATTTTTGATATTCATAAGTGAATGATTGATTACCAGATAAGGGCATAGGAACAACTGGACCTTCCGAACAACTGGAATAAGAGATGCAGGTGCTGCCAGGTCTCACTTTGTTTCTATCATCTCCCCTTTACATGTTTGCTTCGTCTTATTGTGGAAGACTGTGGGAAATATGATCGCTGCAGTTGAAATATATACCTTAGATCTTCATCCCATGGGCAAAGTTTGGCTGTAAGGTATATTCAGTTTCAAATTTAAAAATGTCAGGTAGATCTTGGGCCAAGTGTCTGTTTGGGGACATCTGACTGGTCAAAATCAAATGAAAACATGGAGCCCCTTCTATAACAATGGAGCAGGATGGCCATACTCAGGAGAAAGAGGTGCTGGGCTGGTGATCTAGACAGCTACTCTTCCTAGGGGAGGGATTCCAAATGCTAAACTCTCAGTATTATAGTAAAAGTTTAGGCTATAACCTATGAATAGGTTAGGGATTTCTTACATTTTTTGGTGTTATTTTGACTTTCAACACCTCTTTCCCTGCCAATTTACACATGCTCAGTGCTGGTTTTAAAGTTGGCCTTAAATCTATTTGTTTTTTTCTTTTTTGCTTGTTTTTGGTTTTTGTTTTTCTGTTTTTTTCTTCTGGGCCCGGGAATCGAACCCATGACCTTGCGCTAACCAGGCAGGCGCTGTGCCGCTGAGCTAAATCCCCAGCCCCTAGTTGGCCTTAAATCTAATGGGCATAAAAAAGAAATCTTATGTAGAATAGGTGAGCATATATTTGTGGTACACTGAGTTACAAGTAAACCTGAATATTGCGTTATCATTTTTTATAAACACTGATCCTTTATTGCTCTGTTTGCTTTATTTCATTTTGAAATATAATTACTTTTAAATTATTATGAGTCACAGTGTATATTCTATTCATTTTGATGAAACTCAGTTTTGATGCATTAACAAAGGTAATTGTCAGAAATACGAATTTCTTTGGCAAAATATTAGATCTCTAATCAAATTGTTTTAAATTCAGTTAAATGAAAGAATAAATATAATGTTATTTATTTATTTATTGCAAAATGAGTTTTATTGAGAACAATTTGGCCTCCTTTTGTAGAAAGTGAGAGGAAGAGTGTTTTGAAACTAAAAATGTAAGAAAACGTAATAAGTTGCCACGAGTTTTTAAACACTTAGAAAAACTCAATTGCTCAGCCAGAAGCCAGAAACACTATATGAGCTTTAAAATAATTACTAAGGTTTTTCTCCTCATTATCATCTTTGTGGATGAAAAGCTCTACTGTGAATATTTATTAAACATACATTTGCTGGAGGCGAGGGGTAGAGCTCTGTGACAGAGTGTCTGCCTAGCATTTGGTGAGGCCCAAGGTTAAATTCCCAGTACTGAAAAAAAAAGTTTACAATATACTTATTGAGCCATTGCTATGTCTAAGGTACTCTGCTGGTTAGGAACCTCACAGTGACTATTCTCTGTTTTTAGAAGATCAGTGGTTACTGTGAGACTGGAGTGGAGAGGGCTGATTAGATGCTTCCATTGCCGTGATACATGCTGCGATGCATGCCATGGCTAGGCATGGGCAGGGTGCTGTGGAAGCATCAAGGCCTCTTAGGCTAAAGTTTCCTTGCGGAGGTTCATCCAGCCCCTAGGACCCAGAAAGAGAACTAAAGTACGATATATTAGTTTTCAACCCAGGACAGAAGTATCCTTTGCCCAAGAGTCGTTGAAATATAGGTGTGCATTTTTTGTTGCATTGTGACTGGTGTATTGTGATGTAGAGTAAATGATTGTAAGAATGGTGACTCTTATTCCTAGAGGTGGCCATGATAGCGTAATAGCATTTATCCATCTACATGATGCCTAATTTACATATTCATAAACCACAGTCTGATGGGCAGTAAGAGCAGAGCTAGCATGCATCAGAGTCATGGTAATGACTAATGAGCCAGTGTATTAAGGTTAACTACTTTCCAAGTGGCTATTCTCAGTAAAGGTGAGAACAGCACCATCCCTCTTAAATCCACTAATTGATTCAGTCATTGAAGGGCACCCCCTACTCCTCATTGTGTAAGAAACCTGAGCTTTCAGGGCTCAGTGGTTCCTGTTTTCCTTGCAGGGATATTGTCCATAAAGATTAAAATAGTGTCACTTTCCACACAGATCTTGAAAAAGTGTTTTGTGTGAATTATTTTAAAAATTTAGCCTGCCTTTTTTTGCCTGGATTTTTAATTAGGGTTTCTTGTATGTTAAACAATCTTATAATAAGTATAAGTAATTAGGAAGGGCTACCTCTGGTTGGTTTATGTTATCTTTTTCATTGTGTCATACTCCTGCCCTTGCAACACTGACAAAAAAAACTGTCAAATGTTCTGCTAGATATCTGGATACAAATTTGAATTTTCTTTCACTATAAAATCACGAGGGCCTAATACTATCTTGGGGGAAAATTCTGCTTTTTGATAACTTTATTTCCTTCTTAGGAATAGTGTATTTAGAGTTTTTGTTTCTACTGGGCAAATTTTGATAATTTTTTTTCTCAGAAAGTTATATACGTCATCTAGCTTTACAAATGTACTTGCATGGAGCTATGTACAGAAGTCCTTAATGTTTTTAATGTTTTCTTCTATTTTAATAGTTACAGTCTCCTGTCTTTTATAACAATTTTTAAACTATAACTCGTGTATCATATAAATCACCCCTTTAAAGTATAAAAGTCAATAGGTTTTAGTACAGTCACAGAATTGTGCATTCATCATCACAATCAATTTTAGAACAGTTTCTTTATCCTCCTATATAAATCCTGTACCTTTTAGCTTTTGCCCCGAAACTCTTCAAATTTTTAACTCTTTTTTTTTTTTGTATTTTTGAGACAGGTTTCACTATGCAGTTCAGGTTGGCCTTGAATTCATTTTGTAGCCCAGGCTGGCCTTGAATTTGCAGTAATCCTCCTGCCTCAGCTTCCTGAGTGCTGGGATTATAGGCGTGCACCACCACATTTGCCTTCAAATCTTTAAGTCTTAAACCATAGACAACTATTTTCTCTCTCTGTGGATTTGCCTATTGGGACATTTCATGTAAGTGGAATTATACAATATAATGTTTTTTGTGACAGCATGTTTTTAAAGTTCATCCATGTTGTAGCATTCCTCAGTATTTAGTTTCCTTTTATTGCTTGATAATATTCTATTATATGGATATTATATTCACCTTGTTAGTCTCTTTTTGCTCTTTTTCTTGATTTACTAGATAGTAATTTATCTGTATTGTTTAGTTACACTTTTTTTCTTTATCTTCTGCTTTATAACTCATTTAATTTTTTTTGGCATTCTGAGATCTTCTGGCTTGCTTGTCTTTTGACTAGGTTTTTGAATATGAAGTTTCATTTATTTATTTTCCTTGACTTATATTCAGGAATATAAATACTACTTAAAGTTTAAAATTTTTTTCTGTACACTAGCTGTATCCTATGGATTATTATACCCAGTGTGTCTTTTGTATTTTTGAATTCAGCAATTTAACTTGGCATTGATTTGACTTGACCTGTTTGATAAAGTGTTCACATATTTCCTGATTGAAGAAAGAGCTTTTAAAATGTTATGCATTTCTAGTTTTGTTGCAGGTGATCAGAGAATGTATTGAAATATATTTTCTTAATTTTATGAACGTTCCATGTGCACTTGGTGCTGTACTCTTCAGGCAGGTCTGTCTTCCCATTTGCACACTAAGCTCATCCATTTGCAAGGAAAATGACCCAAATTTCATGCAGTCACAGTAAAAAGTCTAGGATTAGATCATTGTTCATGGCATAGTTTCTTTACTAAGTCTAGCTGTGGTTCTTTTTAGAGCAAAAGTAAATATTTCCAATGCCATAAATTTATATAATCCTAATTTTCCTTTTCTTTGTGAAAATCAGCAAATTATTTTTTGAATTGATTCTATTTCTTAAATACTAGGGGAAAAAATACCGCCAGGAACAATTCACATAGAGAACTAACAGTTTTCTGATCTCTTTTCCACTATCACTAGGTACATCGTTTGACTTCTCACTTATTGTGACTAGTGAATGTTTGACTGTTCTAGTTCCCATTCTTTTCTATCTGGCTTTGCGCCAATGCCATATATTTTAGATTTTTGTTACACCAGCACTTGCTCCATTTCTAGTATAAATTTCTTTGTTAGCCTAGGTGAGGCTTAATCTGTGATAATAAACAACCCTCCAGATTTCATTTTCTTTTTTTTATGTTTTGTTTTTTTTTCCGGTACCAGGAATTGAACTCATGACATTGCGCTTGCCAGGCAGGTGCTGTGCCGCTGAGCTAAATCCCCAGCTCCAGCCCTCCAGATTTCAGTAGCATATCACATAAAGGTTTATTTCTGATTCTCACAATGTCTTGAGGGTTTTTTGGTAGGGAATGGGTACTCCTCCACACAGGTATTCTGGAACTCAGGCAGACTGAGACCCACCATCAGTGTTATGATTTGATGTCCCACTCAAAACTCACATGGAGCTTAACTGCCATTGTGATGGTACTGGTACATGGTACCTGTAAGAGGTACAGGGTCATGAGAGCTTTAGCCTCATGAATGTCATTGTATTGGATGTGGGTTAGTTATCAAAGCCACAGGAAGAGTGTCATAATCAGATGCTGGCACCTTGATACTGCGCTTCATACTCGGATAACATTCTCTATTATTGTAGGAAATAAATTTCTTTTGTTTACAAACTACCCACCCTGTGGTATTCTGTTATAGATTCAGAAAACAGACTATGATAATCATCTAGAAAATAATCTCTTGTTCTGGCAGGAGGAAAAAAAGAGTTAAAAACTGCTGAAGAGTTTTATTCTTTCAGGCCAGAAATGATGCATATAATCTCTGCTCATATTTTTTATTGGCCAGAACTAGTCAAATGGCCTATTAAGTACAAGATCTGAGAATGTTACCTTCCTGTATTCCTGGAAAATAAGGAGAAGTGGTATTGATGAATATAATGTCTACCACAGATGGAATCTTTTCTTGTAAACTCTCCTCCTAAAGTGGCCTCTAGGCTATTCTTTGTCCCCCTAGCCCTAATGTCTTTAAACTTCTTTTTCTTTAAGTGAAAGGTTCTTTTTATTAGTATATGTTTGCAGTACATAATGATTACATTCATCCTGGGGAGGTGGTACATGTACAGAACACATTTTAATTTTTTCTCATCCTCTTTCCCACTCCTCTCTTCTCCTTCCTTCCATTTCTTGTTTGCCTTCCCACTTATAAAAGATCTATTTCCCTGTTTCATACTGTATACCTTTTATATTGCTCTTTGATTTATTTATACTATATAACAATTGACCAAGCATGATGTTTGGCAGATATCCTAGAGAGCACTTGGTGTTTTGCGGTTCTGCTTACCCCTCTGTTACAATAGTTGGCCTGGAAATTTCCCACTGGTTTTGAGCACTTAAGTGCTTTTAATGTTTTGCAATGTTAAGGCATATATTTTACCTATCATTTTTCATTGTTGTTGGTCCAAGTGTTTATCTGCACACACAGGAAGTGTGATTTGGTCAGCTGGCATGCTGACAGTTCCGACCTCTGGCAGTCTATTGAGCCTTCTCACCAGAGCCTTGTCTGTACTTCTTCTACTTGTCATTCACTGGATCCTGGCTGCTTTCTATAGCCTTTGCACAGTATATAATCGGGGGATTATAACTTCTGGTTTTGCCAAAAATTTACTTTGACCTTAATTTTTCCATTTCTTTTGCTGCTTTTTAATGACTTCTTGAAAGAAAAGGAGACAAATGTGCATTGGTATAGCTGTGTTTACCATCAAAGTCTTAACTCTAGATTCTATGTATGAAGTGAAGGTTATGCATTTGTTTCTAAGGTAAATAAAGTGAATTGTTCTGAAACCAAATAACCTTGGATTATCTACTCAATGTGTACAACTCATGAGATCACAGAAATGCACATTAAAATAGCATTAAACTCATATAACACAATCTTTTGATATTATTCTAGGGTAATAGTAAGACTATACAGATGGGCACTTATACAGGCAATCAGGTGTTTGTGCACTTTTGTTTTGAGGCATGGAGGGGCAACTGATTTCCAAGCCAACACATGCCAGATAAGCTGTCAGAGTGTTCTTCTGACTATGCATAGCACACTTTGAAAAACTCTCTTTAGTTCCATCCTTCTACCACCCAGGGTCTTTAGCTGTCCATAGGAGTGCAAATTCAAAGAAACCCTACAAAGTGCTCTAGAATTGGAAGATTCCAGAAATCCACTGTCTAAACATAAGGGAACAGAACATCCATCCTTAGGTATCACAGAGCAGTGCTGGTCGTCACCCTTCCTGGCGGACTTGGTACCTTATTTCCTTTGAGGATGTCCCAGGTGGGATAATCAATTGCAGTGTCAATCTATTTAATACGTGTCCCTTCCACTGTTTTCAAAGTCATGTGTTAACCAGAATGACAATTTTATTTTCTTCTGATATTTTGCATATGGCCTCCTGCTTTTGAAGGTTTTCAATAAAGAACATTCATAATAGTGATAGGTATTATTTACATGCCACTCAATAAATGGTGCATGAAGAAAATGATTTGTCTTTATTTATTTGTTTCCTTTTAGATGCAGTTTAGGCTTTATTATGGCTTGTGTCTAGATGTCCTCCTAGAGCCTCATGTTGTCATAGGTGGGGCTTTTTCAGAGATGATCTGATCTAGAGTGTGTGAGGCTAGAAATGATTCACTGTGTGTGATGTTAGGCTCAAGAGCACTAGGATTAAGGGTGTGAGTGCTACCCATTCTGAGTAGCCTACGTAAGACAAAAGGGTCAGAAAGACACTGTTAAGGTAACTTGTTTGCTTGCTTTTGCTGTCTTCTGCTTGCTATGAACTGGCTCTGCTCTGCATATCTGCCATACCACCCTTCCATGGAGCCAGCAGATTATGAACTGAAACCTCTACAAACTGTGAGCTAAATAAACCTTTCCTCCCTTAACTTTAGGCACTGGGTGTTTTGTCTCAGCAATGAGATAAGTAGCTAAGACAGGCCTTGGATTTTGTGATTTCGTGGTACAGATGCACAAGTTACTGCATGAGACACATTGAAAAACAAAGTCCTTCATAAGTCTGAAATGTCACTGTTTCTCACAAGAATGTAAGATTTCCTTTATGATACTGCAAAATATCTCAAGTCTTCATTTGTCACTTTGATGGATGTGCTACCAAATAACACTACCTTTGCATGTAAATCTTCTGCCCATGAAATCTTTAAAGAGGACTGTCAAACATTTCCTCGCAGTATTTGCTTCTATTGATATTATACTTCTAATATGTTTGGAATGTAGGTGATTCTCAAGGGTAATTTTCTTTTAAAGTTTTAGATAGCACATGATTATAAAGCCTAATAGAAAAGGTATCTTTTTCTCCTCTTTTGCACTACATTTACATCAGAAAATACAATAGCTGACAGCACAGTTGTGAGCTACATTAATAATTTTAAAATTTAAAGTTAATATATTCTGCCATCTGGAGCCTTAACTAAACATTTTTAACGTCTTTGAAATCTGCAAAGGAAATCTGTCTCTTGTCAAATAACCAGAAGCTAGGATTCAGCTCAGAATCCCATTGTTCTCATGTCAGATATTGCTCAGATTCAAACCCCTTTGCAGTCTGTGTTATGCATATGTATACTGAGAGTTTTCCCATTCAGCAAGTAGACTTATAATTCCTCTGGAGACAGTTTGGTGTTGCAAAGAACAGGCTTCTCCATGCATAATCACTCCTTCTTTATGTGTGATTTTGCGGGCTGAGCCAGGATACTCTTCATTTTTACAGACACATTTGAAAACCTCTGCTTTCAGCATGTATGTTAAGGTGACAGTAACAAAGTACAGAACTAGTCAATCAATCAATCAATCAATCAATCAAGAAAAATTGAAACAGCATTTGCAATGTGTCAGACTATGCTAGTCATGAAGTTCACATAGATAAATAATAAATAATCCTTCTGTCTAAGAAACTCGTGGTCAAAGTAGATACATTAATGGATAAGTATAAAATGTGAAAGGTGGGACAGTGATAAAGGTGTTGGTTTCTCTGCAAACCCCCACTTTGCTTCATCCACATAAACATGGAACCACTGACACCCACAATGTAACTTGTCCCCATTCTAGTGAGGAGATTCCCATGGCCTAATCCCACTGGGTCCTGCACAGGGAGCTGGGCCCTCCTGGCACAGGACTGTCTGGGGATGCTGTGGGTTACTGTTTGGCATACAAGCCTGGTCTCAAGATTGTTCAGTCCTGAAACTCACTTCAGAAATATATTTACTTAAAGAGGGCTTGCAGACCTGAGTTCATGTGGAATTACCCAGCTCTCATGGAGGAACTCCCGGTCTACAAACTGATTCAACAGATCTCTGTAACATGTCATGACTTAAAATGACACGTGTTAAGCCTGGGATGAGAGAGACAGAGAATTTGAGGTCTGTGGGCTCAGAATACTGGGTGCCCAGAGGGTGGCTGTGACCTGTGTACCAACTCTGCATGTTGTGCGCTTATCCAGAATGAGACCTACTTGTGGTGGTCTCTGCCTTCCTGGACGTACCCTGAACTCTCTTAAAACCATTCCAAATAACATTGTTGACTACAGGATCAGGTGTCCAAACTCCTTTTAATAGTTTTCAGCTTGGATTCTGTCCCATCAGCCCTCTCCCTAGTCCTGATTCTAGTCATAGTATTAAAACACACAATTACAGCTAATTTAATTTAAAGGTTGAATGGGCTTTCATCTGTAACTCTGGAAGCAGGCAGTATCTCTTTCTGAGAAATAGAGTCAGTATTCCACTGAACCAAGTAAAGAAAATTGGCTTTATAGGTAGAAAAAGGTGGAAGAAAGCAGAAACAAAGAACCAAAAGTGGATTGGTCATTTCAAGTTGCTTTCCTTGTGGAGTTAAGATAGAGGGGGCTTCCCTACCACACAGACTCAAGTGGACTGAGGTTTTTGAAAACCGTGTTTTTAGAAAACAGGCCCCTTTCAAAGCTCATTTGGGTTACATAGCACTTAGCACAAGCGACTCCATTCTGGTTTGCCAGGTGTGCTGGCACCTGGGCAGAAAGGAATGGACGCCCATATGCTATGTTTAACAATTGGTGTATCATTTCTTAAACAGAAGGATAGAAAAGACATATTTCATCTACTGGTAATTAAAGATGTCTCACATAAAGCAGTCTCATAAAGACGTAGCCATAGCATTCTGCTCCTTCCTTATGGAGTTAAAACAGAGGGCATGTGTCCTCAGCAGAGCAAGGTCCTCAGCAGAAGCAAGGCTGTTTCTTAAGGAAAATTCTAGCACCACTGGCAAGAAACCCGGTGGCTGTTCCTTGTGGCAAGATGATCAGCTTGCACCTGCCTGTCTGACCTCAGAGGCCCAGTGCTTCCCTCAGTCAGCAACACAAAATACCTTTATTCAAGAGCCTCAGGCCTTGAAATCAGTGTTGATCAGATCCTGTTAAGTGTGAGTCTGGATGAATTAATATCTACAAAAGACTGTGAGCTTGACTAGGGCTAGTCAGCTATGGTTTTTCCTATTATTCCAAAATAAAACAGGATGTCTGATGACCAGGTAACATATTTTTCATATTGCCAAATTATTGAGTTTGAAGGACTATAAGATTTTTTTTTTAGTAAATTTTGATGTCAGAGCTCTTATTAAAGGTGGTAGATGATTATTTTGAATGTTCTTATCAAAACAGTTGGAAACTTTATATTGGCCCCAGCCATTTTAGGGGAGAAATTTGGTTGTTTCATGAAGCACTCAGGTTTGGAACTACAGACCTAAGAACCCGGATGCACTTATTCTGTAGAGCTTTCTCAACCTCATTATCACATTTGGAGCTGGATACCTTTCTTGTGGGTGGCTTCCTGTGCTTTGCAAGGTGATTAGCAGCATCACTGACAGCTACTGGCAGGAATCTACCCTTCCCAGATGCCAGGACTGAAAATGTCTCTAAGTATTACTAGATGTCTGTCGGTCTGCAGGAGTTCAAATTGGTCTCCTCCCCAAACATGGTGGATGACTGATAGTCTACAGCAATATTTTTCAGATTGTAGACTCAACCCATTAATGTCTGTAAACTAAATTTAGGGGGCCAATCGCAGCATTTTAGAAGTTAAATGCATGAGAAAAATGGTATTTTCGATACATGGTGCTGAGAAATTTGGATATCCACATGCTGAAGAATGAAACTAGACCTCTGTTTCACAAATTCCAAAGATCAACTCCAAATACGTCAAAGGTGTATATGCAACACCAGAAACTATGAAACTAATTGAAGAAGATGTAGGGGAAATGCTTCAGCACATTGAAATGGGCAGAGATTGCTTAAATAAGACCTCAGAAGCACAGGCAACAAAACCAATAATAGATAATGGGACTTGTCAAACTGAAAGGTTTCTGCACAGCAAAGGAAACAACAGAGTAGAGAGGAGATGTACAGAAGGGGAGAAAATATTTTCAAACTTTGCCTCTGACACGGATTTAGTATTCAGAATATGTATGTTATGGTTTATATCTGAAATGGCTCCCAGATGTCATGTGTATTTGGAGAGTGACTGCATCGCGGGGATCTCATACCTGGCTTGCTGCTAGGAAGTGGGGCCTTCTTGGAGGGATCCCCTGGGGTGCAACCTGAAAGGGTGTACTCTCATGCCCAGCTCCTCCCTTGTCTCTCTGGCTCCTGGCTGCCATCGGTTGAGCATCTTTTCCTCCGCTGTACCCATCTGCCGTTCTCTTTCTGTCTTAGGGGCAGCATGTCACGGATTGAAACTATGAGCCAAAATAATCCTCTTCTCCCTTAAATTGTGGGTGTCAGATATCGTGTCCAGGGATCAGTGAGTGACTCTGACAGTGAGAAACTCAAGAAACTCAATAGCTTCTGAGAAGCACACAGTAGGCTGAGGCAGGAGGATTGAGAATTTGAGGCTAGTCTGGGCTGCATAAGGAGACCTTGTCTCAAAAAACCGAAAACCAAAACCAAACCAAACCGAAGCAAATCAGACCAGACCAGACATAACAAAACATTTCAACAGGAAAAAGAAAAACCCACTAACCTCCCCAATAGCTCTTTTAAAAATGGCAATAGACCTAAACAGATGTTTCTCAAAAGAAGACATACAAATGTGTAAGAAATGTATGAAGCAATGCTCAGCATCTTCGATGGATCCATGATGGAAGACCACTGGGGAATGAGGATGCTTCTGTTGAAGCAGGCAAGAAGCAACAATGACAGTGGCCAGGGGTATAGCTCAGTGGCATAAGCACTTACCTGCCTGTCTGATCTCAGAGAGTCTCCTTATGTAGACCCCTGGCAAGCCTGAGGTCATGAGTTCGATTCCCGTTACCAAAAAAAAAAAAAAAAGCAACAATGACAGCATAGGTGGATTCTTGGTGTCATGGTACCACAAACCCCTTTAGGGCTGGAAGAAACCCTGAAATGAGCAAGATTAAAGTCCCCCCGCCAGGCAAATAGGGCTTGGAGGAAAAATTAAGTTCAATTATAAAAAATAAAGTATAAATTGATATAACCAACTTGATTAGTATTTACTCTACATAAGCATTTGTGATGCTTTATAGTATATGAAGGGTCTTTCCCTTTATTTTGTTTTATTATTTTTTGTCTTTTTGAGACAAGGTCTCACTATGCAGATCAGGTTGGCCTTGAGCTGACTTTATAGCAGAGGCTGGCCTCAAACTTGCCATGATCCTCCTGCCTCAGCCTCCTGAGTGCTAGGATTACAGGTATGCACCACCACGCCTGGCTATTTCCCTTTATTTTAAAAGCTTAAGTAATATGAAAATGTTAGGATGTATTGTTATTACTTCTCTAATCATTTTAGGGAAAATGGAAACAAAGAAAAGCTCAACTATATTCAAGCCATAGCAGTAGATCCTTGAACATATTTGCTGAATGAACAAAAGGATGGATAGAATCTTGGATACTTGAGTGTCTCTTACACAGTCCTAGCCTTAATAGAGGCCTCTTCTGAGAAATGGTTGGTCTCAGCTTCCTTTATTTCACTTAGGAAAACAGCTACTTCTATTGCCAGCCACAATAGCCCATTTTCATTCCTTATCCCCAAATCCCTCCTTTTAAAAATTACTCCTACAGACTCTTTTAGCCAAGATATTTAAAGTATTTTTTCCTTTTTCATCTATATTTCTAACAAATGTTTTTTAAACTTATGTTTAACTGTCAGCTTCCCCTAGATGATCTTTAGAAGCAGTGAGCATTGGTTGTAAATCAATATGAACAAATACTTTGCTAGCTCATTCTGAAAAAAATTGTAATTAAAATTCACGGTAGAGAGAATTTCTAAAGTGGCAAGTTGCCTTTCTAAGATATTACCATGTCTTATTTTAGATTTACTGTCAACAACTAATATACATTATTAAATAAGATTCAGTTCAATGGAGTTACTGAATAATTACTGTGTTGGATAAGTTGTACTTCTGCAATATTATTAGTTTTATCACATAAGTTGCTTTTAGATAGTAGCCTTGGCATTACCTGAAAAGAGATGGAATATGTTTTACTTCTCACAAATTCAACAAATTTGTAATGAACACCGTGCCACAAATACGGTAAGTCTTCCTTGGATGTGTCTTAGTGATTTTTCTCTTTGCTGAGACAAAATACCCAATACCCACAAGAGAGGAAAGGTTTATTTAGCTCACAGTTTGTAGAGGTTTCAGTCCATAATCGGCTGGCTCCAAGGCAGGGTGACGAGGCAGAGGGGCATCGAGAATAGAAATAGTCCACAGTGAGCAGGCAGAGACAAGAGACAAGACAAGCCTCTTTCTGTCCCTTATATTGCATCGAGGCTATGGGATTAGCATGGTAACAAACCAATCGGTGGACTGATTTAGTAATCACTCACTTTAATTCCAGCACCTTTAATCCCGACGTTGCACCATGAATCAGTCACACTTACTAGATTTAGCCACCTCTGAAAAAGTCCCACCTTTGCAGGAGACTTTAGGGGGACATCTAGACACAAGCCATAATAAGATGATTTTTAAAATTTAAAAGCAATGCACGATAAATAAAATTCATCCCTTAACAGACACTTAATTTTTTTCAGGCATCATAACAGAGAAGCTTTTCCCAAAGATTATGATATAGAGGGTCCTGAGAAAGTGAAAAAACTGTGTAATTCAACATACTGGCGACTTGGAACTGATGAACCTCCAGTAAGTAGTTGCTGAAAAATACTAACGTCTTTGTCATAATGAAACATGAAAAAGTAAGGTGAGGAGCATTTTTCAGCATCGTACTCCTCGTTAGCTAGATTACTTACGTAGGCAGATGACCTAGCCACTCCGTGCTTCAGCACATTTACCTATGCAGTGCATCTACTTCATAAGGTTATTGGGGGAATTAAATAAAGCAAGTGCTTAACATAGTGTCTGGCTATATTATTTATCTTTTTGCCAAATGTTACGATTTGGGTCTGTATCTCCCAAAAGGCAAATAGGGTTGAGGGCTTGGTTGCTGACGGCCTTATGGGAAGTGATTGGAGGATGAGACCTTCAGTGTCATCAGTAGAAGATTGATGAGATCATAATTTGATGACTTTACTGGGGCATGCTGGAAATGAGACAAAGAGCCTATGTGAAGGGCGCATAACCTTGGGGACTGTGTTTGCTTAATGACCCCTTTCTCTCAGTCTCTCTCTTTTCTCTGTTTCCTGGCTGCTATGTACGGGTCTGTTGGGTTCTTGCTGTACCCTGGGAAAGAATGGTGGTGAGAATGAGGGAAAAATAGACAAGAGGCAAAAAGCTGGGGTCAGGCGGAGGTCCTCTCTCTCCTGAGTGGAGAAGGGGAACTGACCAAGAACAGCAGAGCATTTATTTATATATTTATTTATTTATGAAGTTGATTAATCTCAGTCTCCCTGCCTAGTAATCAGTTAACAAGCTACAAGGGCTTGTTTATGTGCTTCAAGGAGCTCCTGTGTTCTTGGACTGGCTTAGTCCTGCATGTGTGATTACTGTCCAGTTTTAGCCGCTCCCAACGGTGAGCAGCTTTCCTTTGCCACGACCTTCTGCCATGAAAGCAATGGAGCCAACTTACTATCAGCTGAAACCTCTGACACCATAAGCCAAAATGAGTTGTTTATGTCCCAAAGTTTTTATCTCGGACATTTTGTCACAGTGATGGGTAGCTGACTAATACAGTCAGCATAATGAGATACCTGCCATGGGTGTTCTGAAGTAAAGAGAGGTTTATCCTGGCTCACAGACCTGGAGGTTCAAGTCCAAACTCAGGTGACTCCATTAGTTTAGGGCTCTGGTGAGGTTGGCATCCTATTGTGAGAATGCATGTCAGTGAGAGGTCACATTCTGAGCCAGGAAGCAGAGAGGCATTGGGAGACTGGGGCTCCATAGCCCCTTTTGAGAACATATCCCTAATGGCCTAGTGGCACCCCTGAATGACTTCATAACTCCCACTAGGACATACTTCTTAAAGGTCATGAGTAGTTCCCAATAATGCCACCCTGGGGGCCAAACCTTTAATGTATGGAATTTTGGGGGACATTCAACATCCAAACTGGCATATAGCAAGCACTCAAGAAATTTTTACTATGGCAGTGTTGTTGCTGCTGCAGTAGCAGCTTGCTACAGGTCTTGTTTAGTCTCCACAGTAACCCATGGTAGGTATTATCATCAATCTTCTACAGGGAGGAAAGAGAGTCCTAGAAATTAACAAATTTACTCAAAGTCACACAGCTGGGGAATGGATTGAAATTTGAACTTGAGTCTTTTGTTCTTGTCTCAAGAACAAAACACTCAAGTGGAGTGTCAAGAAATTAAAACGTGCTATTAATATTCTGATAACATTTGTGTGACCCAGTTACAAAATGAATATGCATTACATTCTAGTTTCTGTGTGAATTACTGTGTGTGAGTTACAATATGTCTGCTTTGGTATCTGTCCAGTAAACATGAGGCAGGAGCTCAACTTCTAAAAGACTAGCAAATTGTGTTCTACAATGTCAGAGGCTTTGGGGCTAGATGAAGACGCAGTTCAGCCTGGGCAGGTGGATTTGGGGCCTGAAGAGCTGCTTAGGACAATGATGGATGTGAATGTGATGAGAAGACTAGTTTGTATCATATTCTGCCCCCACAAGCTAGGCAGATACATATTTCTATACTGGAAATTGTTCTGGAAGGATATGTGTTCTTCAGAGTAATAGCAACGGATTATCTCACCGTGGCAGTGCAATTTCTTCCCTTTCTATTCTCTCCTTGGGCAGAGAATAATAAGAACAGCCTGAAAAATAGATTTATTATAAAGTTACAGAAGCTTCGATATAGAATGAATAAACTTACAGAAACCAAGGCAGCTTTAAAGCAAGGTATTTCTCATTGCATCTCTGTTCATCAATTTTTTTAATCAGTGTCAAAAATACCTGAGAAAATCAACTCTAAAAGGAAAGATTTCTTCTGGCTCACAGTTTCAGAGTTTCAGGTTTGTGGAGAGCAGGAACATCGTGGTGGAAGGCAGAGTCCAGGAGAGCTGCTCATCTTATAGCAGCCAGGAAGAAGAAAAGAGAAAAGGAGCCAGAAAGGAGGTGATGGGGGATCAGATACAGTTCCCTGTATTAGTTAGGACTCACTTAAGGAACAGATTTATCTAAAAAGCATGATTATACAGAGGATTTGCTAGGTAGGCCTACAAGACTAGAGGCAGAAGAGTCTCAATGGCTGCCAGATCAGCAGTGGAAAAATGCAAAATGCAAAAATGCAAAAATGTCTGCCACTGGAGAGCTGGAGGATTCTGTGGAAGATTGAGGCCCTGGAGCTCGCTACAGAGTCTGGTGCTAGTCTGTGCTGGAAGGCGGAAGGGTCTCTGTTGGGAGGTACAAGAGTCTGCACTGGAAGCCTGAAGGAACTGGAGACAAACTTCCAAAGGCAATGGCAAAGATTGGAGGTCATCCCAAGAAAAAAGGACAACTTCTTCCTTCTTTCCCTTTTTATTCAGTTCAGGCTACAAGCCTATTGGTTAGTACCACCCACATCTGGCACCAGCCAGTGCCAATGTCTTCTCTCTTCAGTTTGCATTCTACATGTCAGTCATCCACAGACACACTCTGGGCTTTACTAACTGCTAGGGTTCTTACTCCTTTGTGTATTACAGTGTAGGGTCACTCATCCCCACAATTTACTCTCTTCAACGAGGCCCCATCTCCTATTGCCATTACCTCCCAATAATGACATCAGATTATTATCCCATCAATGGATTAAACCACTTGATGAAGTTAGAGCCCTGGTGATCTACTCACTTTCCAGAAAGCCCATCAGCTAGCAACCCAGCCTTCATCACATAAGTTTTGGAGGACATTTCAAATTCAAACTGTAACAACAGCCCTTTCTTTTTCTTTCTTTCTTTCTTTCTTTCTTTCTTTCTTTCTTTCTTTCTTTCTTTCTTTCTTTCTTTCTTTCTCTCTCTCTCTCTCTCTTTCTTTTTTTCTTTCCTTCTCTCTCTCTCCCTCTGTCTCCCTCTCTCTCACTTTCTTTTGTCTGCCCTCAGATTTTTCCCTTGCCTTACAGCCTTGTTCTGAGCAGCAATCTGAGGTTTCTCAGTTTCCACCCACTCCTCGTCCTTTGCACCAAGCTGCCCTGTTGGTCCTTTGCTAGCATATGGGTGGAGCTGTTGAGTCTGATGCTCAACTCAGTCAGTAATCACCTTACTCCACTCTCCCGGAACCCATGCTTTTTTAGCATGACTGTGACTGGAACAAGAGAGTTGGGCAACACAAGCATTGCTTGGCATGTACTTAGCGTCTTTCACCTTTAAAAGACTTTTACTTTTGATTTCAAAATGGTCTCTCTGGATGGTAGGAAAAAGTGAGGTAAAATGAAATTAAGGTGTAGGACCCTCAAACATTTCTTCCCCTAGATTCTATGCACTATAGTGGTCAAGTCTGAGGTTTAACAGAAGATGTATAATAATGTTTGCCTTCTCTATGTCTTTTTGTTGATGGCCATAGCAATTCTGTCCTTCCTACCAGCTTTAGAGTATCAGTTAGGAAGGAAATCCACTGAAGTGTTTTTATTTTTGATGAAAATGTTATTCTCATATTTTAATAAGTTACATTTTTCTCTATTAGACTTTTTATGTATAAAGTATTTCTCCACCCATATTTGTGTTTATTCTTCACAAAAGACCATCAAGCTGGCAAGAAAGATATTATTAATGTAGCTCTACAACTAGATTTCCAGATGATATGTGATTCAGTCAAGTTTCCAAGAATACAGGGAAGGAAGGGATATGCGTACAGGGCCTATAGGCCCTCATGTAATGAGTGGATAAATCCCTTTTTCTGTGGTCACAGAGTTGTGATAGAGACTTAAAAGACTATTTAAAGATGCTCCTGATCATTGGCAGGAACCACACAGAAACCATAAAGCAAATTACCGGACTACCTAGATAAAACCTGCTGAGAGATTATAAACTAAGTTAAATTAGTACTAGTAGTTATATTCCTGAAGACTAGGGACTGAAGAATCAGAAGACTTAGTTGTGGGAGGCATGTGCCTTCTTTTGCAGTTGAGAGGAGATTCAGGGGAGTCACTCAGATTAATATGTGTGTCCTGAAATTTAGAGAACATATGGTCCTGGTAAACAGTATATGCCTGAGAAACTAAACATGACCGGCCATGCCTGATGCGGCAGAACAGAAGGAGAAAGGGAGTGAGCTATCCCTGGAAAATGTATAGCAGAGGCCACCCATTTATGAGCGGGAGTTACCTGTGGGAGCAATAGGGAGAAATCCTCTGGAGCCCTCTTGAAAAGTTTGCCAGGAGTGGGGGTGCAAAGAGACCCTGAGCTAAGGACCTATCAGATACCCAAAGCTTAGGAAGAGTAGTTATATCAGCTAGCAGGAGAAACTTTGCAGCTTCTAGTCAGCCTCAGTTGAAGATCCTCAGTAAGAGAATGCCTGAAAGCAGTTGAAAAGTCCTCTAGGAGAGGAGGAATTGATTTTGAAGGTTCTCCAAGCCCACAGTACGAATGCAGGCCCAGAGAGTAAGGGGCATGCAACACTAAGCCTTTACACCTGCTCTCTGTCAGCGAGACTGAGGAGGAATCCATTAGCAGAAAAGTGAAGCAGCAGAGGACCCAGTGATGAGCAAAATTCTAGTCCTGGGCCCAAGGCAGAGCTGAGTTGGGAAAAGAGGAAGCTTACACGTAATAGACTAAGTGATATGATTTCACTGCACTGGGAACTTTCAAAAGTGGGATGAGATCCTTGAGATTTTATTGGCTCAGAAATGCGATGAGACTGACCTAAAATTTCCATCAAGTGAAGGAGAGAACTAGCTGTGCCCATGGGATGAAAGGTGTAACTTGATCTAAATAAAGTTGCTCTGTGATTGCATCTTATTGCGGAAATAAGGTAATTCAGTAATACATTTACATTAAGGGTGCCTCATTTCATCCTCTGAGCAACTCAACTGCCTTGCATATATGGAGAAACTGAGACCCAGTGAAGCTTAATACTTAAGATCAAACAGCTAGAAAGTATATTAAAAATTACAATCCATGTTTATCCTCTGGCACTAAAGCCTAAGATCTTAAATACTTCTGCAGACTACCTCTTGGAGTGTCAACTTGCACAAGAGCCAGTCCAGTGGTTTTTTAAATCCCTCTGTGCTGCATCCTAATTACTGCTTTGTCTGGCTTGGGTAGAGTATATCTCACTGTGTATGTTTGGGCTTTGGTTTCTTGCCCCTTAACTCCTTCCTTAAATCAAGGAAACATTTTTCCTGTTTCCTTGAATTATACCCACACATGTGGCTGGCTAGCCTTTCCATCTGTTTCCCTTCCTGAACATCTTCTTAGCAGTTTTGGTATTTGTAAGATTGCTGCTGAGTGGATGCTGCTTATGACCACTAGCAGTCCTCTCTAGCTGATTCAAAGTCTTCTTGCTCTTATTTTGCTACTGGGGCTAATGTGAGCATCATTTATTTGTAACAGCATTTAGAATGGGGCTCTCTTTATCTATATTTGGCTAAGGTTCAAAAGGCCAAGTACAAAAACAATAATTTCAAAAGCCACAGCTAAGTATTAGGTCACTTATGTAAAATCTCCAAATAAAATAGTGCTGTTAGGTCCCCACTTACATGAAGAATATAAGAGAACTGAAATGCAAGCAGCCAGAAGAAGAATTTGAGAGTGCAGGAAAGTACGTTGCTCTAAGTCTTATCTGCAAAGCTCTTGGGTTCTTAGTGAAATTATAGACACCAGGCTCCATCAATCTAGCTGAAGAAGCAGAGTGGAGAGAGGAAGCCGCCTCTGGCAGCTACCTGTCTGACAGGTTGGAGCCAGATGTATGAGTACTGGAGCCCAGATGTGGCTCTTGTGGCTCAGGTGTGGGCCATGGTGAAAAGAAAGAACATGAAGTCATTTCAGAGACAACCCTTGTGTTGTATGGGAAAAGGACTGGCTGGAATTCAAGGGGTAGAGGTTGGAAATTTAAGTCCAGCTAGAGGCATCCTACATCTTGGGATGTGCCATGGAAGGTTCTAAAATCTACCACAGCATATCAAGAAAGTGAGTTCTCAATTTCTTTCACTGCCAGGGAGGGTCAAACATAGCACGCGTACAGGAAATCCAGACAAGATTCTATTCTATTGTCCCTGCATTAAATTCTCTCCCCTTCCTCATATCCCCACACCCGCAAAGAAGGGGAATAAGGAAGAATTCCAAGAGAGACAGTTGGCAAGCCAACTGTGTCCCCATTTCCACTATGGTAGTCTAAACAAAAATGAGCCCAAGCCATGAGACATGAACATGGTCACATTGTTATTATATAAGACTAGGCATTTGACTTCTCTCAGTGAGACTCTTGAGACAGAAACAGCAAGAAAATTTTCCTATTATCTGAGAATAAGCAGAAAAGTCCTGGGACTTCTTTTATCTTTCATTAAAGAACGTGAGAAAGGGCCAGCCTGCCAATGGCTGAGGGTGTGCCGTGATGAGGAAGAATAGGTTTGCTTTCTTACTGTACCTGCTGAACAGTCCTATGTGTTCAAAGAGCCAATTACGCATTTACATTTCAGTAGCCCATTTTTATTATACCTTTTGATTCCCTTTCTTTATTTTAGTTTTCTTCAAGTCACTTGAATTACTGGACATATTTCAGTCTTATTTAGTTGTTAATTGTCTCCCACTACTAAGATACAAGCTCCACCAAAGTAGAGACTAAAGTCTGTTTTGTTCCCTGTTATATGCCCAGTTCCTAGAATCAGTGGATACTCAATAAATATTTATAGAAGGAAGGAAAGGGGGAAGGAAGGAAGAAGGGAAAGAAGGAAGGAAAGAAAGGAGGGAAGGAGTGAGGTGAGAGGAGAAGAGGAATGGAGAAAGGAAAGAAGGAGGGTTAAACAGATGGCTGGACAAAGTTCAACAAATATTTATTGAAGCTCTATTTTTTTTGAGAGACAGAATCTCACTTTGTAGTGCAGGCTGTCCTTGAACTTGCAGTGATCCTCCTGCCCTTGCCTCACAAGTGCTGGGATTATAAGTGTGCATCACCATACCCAGCTAGAGGCTCTATTATTTTGCCAGATATTATGCTAAGTTCTAGGGTAATAATTTAAAACAACATTCTTGTAATTAGAAAACTACAGGTTCATTGGGAGAAATGGAGACTTACAGCCACAGGGTAAATGCTGTGATGATAAGGGTGAGGGGGTATAAGGAATACCTGAACTGAAGTGCGTCGGGAGGAGGTTCAGAGATGGCTTCTTTTGGAACTGCTGAGCTGAATCTTAAAGGAACAATCTTTAATCCTTGGCAGAATCTGGAAACATACCACTCATGTTTTGCCAGTGAGATAATTGGGTTCCTATTCTGATGGTGCCTGAAGCTGGGGGAGCCATGGAGGATCTACGTCCAGAGGACGGCAGTAATTCAAGCCACTCAGGGTTCTCTGTTGTCTTATCAGTCTAAGCAATTATTGGTAATAACATTCCAAGTTGTAGAATTTTGTTTTGGTATTTTATTTGGACTTTATTGAGGTGCTACGTAACTACAGCTATATAACTTGAAATCTATGCAAACTAAAATGACCAGGAGTACTCCCATTATTGTTTCCTTAGTTCATGAAAGCCCTCACCCGAGGATTCTCAACAGCACCACCAAAGGGCCATCACAATGTCTTCTCTGCCTTTCTTGCATGCAAAACTGATATTAAAGTGAAAGCCACTGAGAGGCTAAAGAAAGGCCACGTGTAAGGAAGTAGTGTGTGTTGTATGCCTTAAACTTAAGTTCTTATAGGTAGAATCTGAAGAAGCTGAACTCATTGAAGAGGAGAGAATGATGGTCACCAAAAGCTGAGGGGACAGGAAGTGGAAAAGGATGGGGGAGAAATTTGTCAACTGGCACACAATTACAATTAGACAGGGATGCGCCTTGGAATTGTTCTGCACAGCACGAGGGCTATAGTTATCAATAATGTGTAGTGCAAAATGGTTAAAAGAGAGAATTGTAAATGTTCTCATTAGAAAGGATTGCTAAATATTTGAGATAATGGATAAGCTAATGAGCCTGATTGGATCACTGTACAATATATACACATATTGAAACATCACATCCTACCCTATAAATATATTCAATTGCTTGTATCAATTAAAAATAAATTAAAATTTTAAAAATGGAAAAGCTAAGGAGGCCTATATATGAGCTGTTTAAGTAGATAAAATATGACATTCAAAAATTAATGACCCTAAGAAAGAGATAAAAGAATATAATTATACTACATCTGATTAATTAGATTGTAATGAACTTAATTGGTTCAGATATTTTTCTTTGACGTAGTAGAATTGTAATTTGGCCAGCAAAAGCTTTCATGTCTAAGTACCTAAAATGGAGAGTGAGGATCAGATTTTTATAGACAGAACAGTTTTAAATGCCATGATAAATGAAAGATATGCAGGATGCTGAGCCAGAGCCCCTACTTGTTTCCTGTCTGCAGTCTCTGGACTTGGAGTTGCTGTCACCAGTTTGAGCATCCCTTCCTGGAACTACTTAGAATTGTCTTTTTCAGTATCAGCAGAATTGCCTCTGCTTTCCCATTTTAAGAATTTTAGTCCACAGAGTGAGCTTTGTGTATTTCTCCTGCATCTGTAGGTTTATTTATTCTAGCAAATATGTTCTCTGTCATTCCTAGGAACTTGGGACAGGGATGAGGGCGGGCCGAATTCAGTTGGGATCCCATCACTCTCCTTCGCTGTTCCAATTTTACATCAGCAATCATGCCCCAGTTTAACTCTTAGAGAAACTAGATTTTAATTTTTTATAAGTATTAATTTGCTTCAGCAGGTATAACTGTTATGTTGAAAAAATGGGACTTAAATGTTGTAATTATGGGTTTAAATGCACGTGTGCATGTGCACATGTGTGCGCACACACACACACACACACAAACACACACCTACATTCTTTACCTCCACTTCCTATTTTCCTTGCTTTACAGAGTTAGTTCTTTCTTTATGCTTGGATAAAGACTTGCACAGATATGATAACTTTATGGTCCCTCTCAGATTAAAAAACGTCTGTTGGTCACATGTCGGTAATTAAAATATCTCACTGCAGTGATGAATTTAATTTAAGGTAAAAGCTTTCTCCTCCCCTAGCTATTGCCTACTTCAGGCTGGGGGCTTCTGCAGAGGGAGGTAGGGGGTGAGGGATGAGATGAGATTGGTTGAATTTCTGTCTCTCCATTTGCTCTGCTCTTCTGTTTCTTCTGCTAGTAGGACAAGGTAACTGGAAAGCCTTTTTGTGATTATTTGACTATGATTAATTACTTAATCAAGACAATTTTGTGACAAAAAATGGTTTTGTTTTCTGAGAGTGATCAGAAAAAAATGAGGCTTGTCCAATATTTATTTCTTCTGGGGACAGGAAAATAACTACCCTATAAAAGCTTGCTTGAACAAGTAGTGTGTGTGTGGGGTTAAACTATTTGATTATACTTTATGAGTCCCATTTGATCATAATAATGATGGTTATATTGGGGACCTCTCTGAGATCCTTTAGAATCTACATGGCACTACTGAGTTAAGCTAATTGTGAAAAAATAAACATGATTTCCAGGGGCAAAACTGTTCCTCAGAAATAAGAATTGCCATTTGATGGTTTTTTAAAAGTAAAGACTTTTAACAAAGCCTTAGTGTTACCTGTTCTTCATCATGATGTTTTGGGAATGATGCTCAAATGCTATCCTTGGTAGGCAGAATACTATATGACAGGCTAAAATAAGACTCTGCCTCCTGACTGCAGATCTAAGATCTTTAACTTTATTCCAAGTGAATTGCCAAATCACTCGTGTAGAACTTGTAAAGCTTTGGGAAGTAACTGTTTTTGAACTTCTTGACCTTATTCACTTTGAAGATGTAAAGATAAACCAACCAAAAGGATGGATGGAATTGAAAAGACCTGGACAAAAGTGTAGAATGTAAAGGAATCATGGAGGGGGAGAGAGTGAGAAGAAATAAGAAGGAGAAAGAAGGAGGAGGAGGAGAAGAAGAGAGAAGGAGAAGGAGAAGGAGGGGAGAGGGAAGGAAGAGAAGAAGAGGGAAGAAGAAAGAGGGAAGAAGATAGAAGAGAAGAGGGAAAAGGGGAGATGGGAGAGAAGAGAGGAAAGAGAGAGGAGAGGAAATCATTGTGCTCTTGCTTTCAAAGGATAGGAGATGGGAAGTGTGTGTCCTTCACTCCAGACCTTATGAATTACAGCCTCATAGTGGGGGACTTGGCTGAGGAGTGAATGGTTAAACTCCAGAACAAAAGCACACAGGCTCTGTGAGAAATGTATGGTTTAACAACAAGAAGTTTAGGTTAGTGAAGCATGTTGTGTCTGGCTGTTTTCCTTTCCCTTTGCCCAAGCAAAACTACTTAGCCTGGAGACAGATCCTTGCCCAAAATGCTTTTCTTCTACTTTTTCCACTTACACAGATATTCTAATTAAAAGCTGGAAGGTACTTGGCTTTGGGTCTTCTCCTGAGAGTCTCCCTAATGTTAGGGGCTCTCAGTTGAGATGGGCCTCTGGGCCCTGTAGATGAATGAACTAAATCACATCTCTGAGTAATCATTCATTCTCTATGCTGCCCACTACAACACTTGTACACTACTTGCACACTTGCTTGCACACTACAACAATGCATGGATACCACCTAGGAAACTTGAAGTATGTCCTGGAGGCTGATCTAGGGCAGTGGTGGCAAACCTATGGTGTATGTGCTGCAATGCGCTGTTTGTATCACGGAAAGCTCTAAAGGGTTTGCCATCATCAATCTATGATCTCATTCACATTAAAGATAACAAGCCAGAGGGGTCCAGAAGTAGCCTATGGCATCACAGGGAAAACTTGACCTGGGAAATACCTGTACTTCCTTCAAAATAGGTCAGAGGAAGATGCTTCCTGGAGGTCTTATCAGAAACCCGAGGAAGACTTGTCGGTTGAGGATCATCTAAAATGAATCTTACCAAGATTCTGCTAGGGGATAAGTCATACTCTGTGAAAAGACGCTGGTTACCCTCTAAACATGTAACTTCAGAGGAAATTATCAGTGACCTCCTCATTCTCTGTATCCATTATCCAAGTTATATGTTTACTAGGATTCCTTAAAAATACATCAGGGGCATTTATTCTGGAAGTTTGGAAATTGGAACTTAAAAAATTTGGTACTCAAGAAAAAAGAAATTAAGAATAATATTATGAAATGAGCTTCCTGAATACATTTTTTATTATTCTTTGACTATTCTATTACTTGACTATTCTATTATTCTTTGATATTTTTTATTATTCTTTGACTCAAGATAGATTTTATTATGCAAATTAAATGGAAATTTTAATGACTATTCTTCAAGTTTGTACTGTCAATTTGGCTTTTGCATGCACCACATTGCAAATCTTCAGTTTATAATATATATGAAACCCAAAAGACTTTTAAACATATGGAAGTACTCTTATGAATTACCCATGCTTATGTCAGGTTATGAACATTTTAACACCAACATGATTTTTTACATTAAAATGTGGATTGGGTTTGTCTACATGCACGAGAAACCAGAAATCAACAGAGGCTGTTCACATAAGATTTTATTCTTCCATGTAGAAAGTCTGGAGGATAGTGGGCCAGGGCTGGCACAGAAATTCCACAGATTGTCACAAGAGACCTACTTCTTCCATCTTTCTGCTCTGACATTCCTTGGATAGCATTCAAGATGGCTCCTGGAATCCAGTCATTCTGCTCACATTTATGCAGCAGGAAAAGGAAAAGAAAAGAAAGGATTATTCAGAGCCTGTAAGTACTACTACTCATGCTCCATCATCCAGTCCAGTCACATCATATCTAAGTATCAGGGAGGCTGGAAAGCACAGTCTGCAACTTTCTGTGGTTAGCTAAAATGGGATTCCATTACTGATGAGGAAAGAAGGCCTAACGTTGGGGAATAACACTTGAGTGTGATACTGGAAACACACATTATGAGGGACAGCTTCTCTTGGACTCTTGGCTCCACTACTTACTAGGTTGTGGCTTTGCTAGAGTCATAAAACTTTCCTTCTCTTTTATTCCCTCATGTGTGAAGTGAGAATAGCAGAGCTGTAATGAGCACTTAGTGTGAAGACTCTTAGAACTGCGTCTGGACAATGCTACTGTTGTTACCATTATCCCTACAATGTATTATAATTCACCGAGCCACAGCCAGTATATACAGCCTTTGAGGTTTTTCACTACTCCAGCTCTAATTATTTATCAGGTTTTCATCACTACAACAAAATACTAGAGACACTTAATTTTTTAAAAAATCGTTTATTAGATCACAGTTTTGGAGGCTGAAAGTTCACACAGAATAGCACAGGCAGTGGTGAGGGCCCCATGGAAGACAGTGCCACAGCATGTGGGGGGATAACTAGAGGGTGAGGCTGGAAGCACAGAGAACTGGGTGGGTCCAGGCTTGATCCTTGTAAGCCAATGTTCTCTCAAGATCTGCCGAGATGTTGCAAGAGAACTACCTCACACTCCTAGTGACCTAAGGACCTCTCTCTAAACCCCACACTTTATAGGCTCCATAGCACCTCCCAGTACCACCATCCTGGAAACGAATCTTCCAACAATATGAACTTTTGCAGGGGGGTACAATTAAGCCATATGCAAAGTGCAGCGCCTTACAACCTAGCATGATGTCTGGTGCTTTGTAGATATCGATGGATAGATAAATGGATGAACCAGATTGATTGTGTTTTAAATAACAGATCTGCTTTCTGGCTGGTTCACCTGTGCACTAATCCCTTTCAGCTTCAGTTTCCCCACCCCTAAAATGGAAATAAATTATGTTGTGTATTTTTCCTTTGCCTTTCCAGATCTACTTTCTACCCTTCTCAGCCAAGTGCTGGATTGCATCCATAAGCTTCCTTGCCCCCTGTTGCCCCACTGGGTTTGGCCCAAGGCAGGGACTGGCAGGTGATCAGGGGTGGGAGGAAAGTGAGTGTGGCCATTTATTCTTGTGGCTTCCTCTTTGTTAGGTCAAAGTTTGGTGACAGAAGTGTAACTTTGTTCTAAAAGCCACAGCTGTCAGGTGATGCTCTATGGTTCTAGGTTTTTCTGGACTCCATCAACTGCTCTCACCTAAGGCTCTTCACTAATGCTATCATCAAGGTATTTTAGCATTGTTGATTTTGGTAATGCTTGCCATATTTTTATAAACAGATTATTAAATTCCCCTAAGTTGCCCATTGGATTGTTTTTCCTTCTGAGATCATGATTGATGCACAACATTCATATGAAATAATGCACACAAAGCACTTAATACAGGGTCTAGCACAGAATAACTACTCAATCAGCTTAAGGTCCACAAATGCTATTATTATCTGTGTCTTTTATTTCTCATTATTTCATATTTGGCCATATCTTTGCATCATATAATTTTTAGAGGGCTGGTGGCTTTAGTGTTCTACTGCTGAAAAGATCAAAACATATCCAAGGTTAATCTTTAAAATCTTATAGCTTTAAACAAAATAGGGGTTCTAATTTTCCTAAAAATATACCTTTTTCTTTGTTGTTAAAGTATGAGACTCACTGTTGTTCTCTACCATGGAGTTGTGAGCTGGGAAACCTAAAAAGAAGAGTAATTGAGCGAATGCGACGTGGAGCAAAGCTCGGAATTTGGATAGGAGGCTGGTGACTTAGGAGGTTGAAATCTTAGCAATCCGTGGTCAGAGAAACCAAAAATCTAGAGAGCTGTGGTATAAGCCAGGGGACCAAGACCAGAGACTATATTGAGCTCCTTTTAAGGAAAGTAGGATCACGGTTATCGTTGAGCCTTTTTACTAATTCAAAATGAGCCAAAGGTCTTTTTCTATAGCTATGATGCTCTTGCAGTTGAAGTCTCCAGGTCTGTAAAGAGTGGTCATTCTTCTTCTTTGTTTGTTTTAATCCAGTGGGATTAAGTTGTTCTGAGGCTTCAGTGGTTATCTTAGGGGAATCTAGTCTTCAGTTTCAGGGAAAATGATGAGCTTTCTTGGTGGTGAGTCGTGGTTCTCTGCTCTAAATCACCAGATTCATGATTGCCTAGATTTATTTTTAAGGTGGAAATGTTGAATACATTTTTGTTTACCTGTGATGTTTGTTATAGTTTGAGGTTTTGCAAGGGGAGCAATATAATACAGGACACATATTTCATAAGATTATTTATAATAGTCATCCAAAGAGTCATATACAAAGAGAGTGCAGGAAATCTGTCCACGCACTACAACCAAAGAATCTAGCTGAGGGCCTGGATATCACAGTAATATCCTTCATGAGTCCTCTGAAGACCTAGAGCCCATAACAATGCCTCCCATCAGTCCAGCTGGAGGCCTAGAATCCAGGACAATGTCTCATGCAGGCCTGTTACATGGATCTGTGCTGGGAAGGCCCAAAGGTCAGAGGAAGCTAGAAAGTATGTGCCACTGGGATGAAGGATCTGTGCTAGCAGGCCGAGGGATCTGCGCTGGAGCCAGGAAGCAACACTCAAAGTAAGAACCAGAGCTCCCTCAAAAAGTACCATAGCCATCCTTAGAACAATGAAGTCCTGAGCTCCACTGATGATGTTAAGAGCCAAGTTCCCATCAGGAAAGCCAACACATCAAGTTTCTCCAGGAGACTGAGCAGTGCACCATCTTCCCCTCTGGAGCCAGGAAGTGATGCTCAAAGTGAGGGCCAGGGGTCCCCCAAAGTGAACCGTAGCCATTCTCAGTGACTACAAGTTCTTGAGCTCCTCCTCCTCTGAAAAGAACAGCCAAGTTCATCAGGAAAGCCAGCATGACAAGGTCCTCCAGTAGAATAGCCCAAGAGAAGCAGCAGCTCCCTAACAGCTTCCCAACAGCTTCTACTAGGTCCCAACAGCCTCCGTTCTTCTTCTACAGTTCTACCTCATGCTGCTGGCAATAATCCTCAGGTGGGCCTCCCACACCCAGCACTACGCTGGTTCAATTCACCTGGGTGTTACAAGTTGACCACCAGTTGTCAATCCACCACAATGTTTCTGTCATTGGTTTGAACATATCTCACAATTCTCAGATTATCTCTCATGGTAATAATTGCTTACCAATTCACTGAATTATTCTTATAATAGAGAATGAATAAAATGATGATGATAATAATAAAATCTTTTTTAATTTACAAAGTGAGTGCTACAAATGTTTTCTTACTTAGAGAAGTAAAAATAACCCAATCCTGAGAAGAATAAAGATAGTGATAAAAAGTATGTAGAGTATTTAGTTGATGAAATGAAGCATTTTTCTGTTTTATAGAGATAATTAATTTGATTTTTATTTTCCAGCAACAATACAGTAAAGAATTGCTATTTTTAGATATTTATGTTGAAATAGTTGATGGTGATGGGATAAATTTTTTTTTTTCAGTACAGAAGATTGAACCCAGGGCTTTTGGACTGGGCTCTACATCCAGCCCTTTTTAATTTTTTTCTTATTTTGAGACAGGGTCTCTCCCTAAGTCATTGAGTTGCCTATGCTGAGATCAGGCTTGTGATCCAGAGATATCAGTTATTTTTAAATGTCAACTGGAGTCAACAATCAAATGCAGAACCTACTTCACTGGGAGTATATTTTACTAACTAACCATTTGGGTGATTAATTTTTCTTATATGTGCTTTCTATTTTTTTCAGATTTGGATATCAGAAACACATGAACAGATGTCACGAGTTTTTTTAAAAAGAGAATTTGCTGAAATAAAGAGCAAGGCCTTATTAAATGAGGACACACTGTGCTCTGGGATTATTGAAAGGTGTTAGACTCTTCTCTCACTTACAGAATATGCACATGTGGAAAGGGCTTCATCAGTAGGAAGAGGGATAAGAGACCCCAACTGCACATCGAGTGCTTTTGTCTCCAGTGTTCACGCTCTATGCTAAAGCTGCTCCCTCTGTTTGGAATTCCTTTTCCCTCAATTGCTCACCAGAGAACACTTCACTTATTCTGGATCCTTCTAGAAATCTTACTTCTCCTTTATACATTATTCTGGCCTAGGGTTCTCACTATCTAGGTTTGAACCTCACTTCATCAACTTACTTGCAAAAGTGTTCATTTCCTAGGGTTGGTGTGAAGTTTAAATGAAAGAAAATATGAAATGTCCCTAGAGGTCTTGCCTGAAATACAGTAAGGATTAGGCAAATTGTCATTAATCAGAATCAAATCCTCTGGTATGCTTGCTGTCTGTGTATTTTATGTCCTACTTAACAGTTGGACTTGTTTCTTTGTTTTTTGTACCCAGAATCAAACTCAGGACCTTTCACTTGCCAGGCAGAGGCTCATGCCACTGGGCCATATCCTCGGCCCCTAACAGTCTGACTTGAATTCAGTTGTCTATGTGAATATTTTTCCCCAGAGAGTTCCTTGAGGGTAAAGACTGTCTCTTAGTCACATCTGACTAAGAGGTATAGTCCTGTGCCCTGGCACAGTGCGTCTGCATAGAAGTGCATGACATACACTTTGTCTGATGTTGTCGTTGCTGGGAAATGAAGTAAAAGTAAGAGAGTGCTAAAAATCCATTTTACTTGTTGGTACATTTTATTCCACAAAGTGTATAAATGTTACAAGCATAAAAACTCTTAGAAACAGTCACAAAATTCAGCTCCAAAGTAGGTTTGTATGACTTTGAAAGTTTATATATGGCAGTCTGACATGTTTTCTAAAAATTGTTGTCACGTCTATAGGGACACTGGATTACCCGCCACGGGCTTTGGGGCGGTCTTTACCAGACATCCACCAGATCGGGACAAAATGTAAGTAGTTCTTAAATTGCTGCAGATTGCACAAAATGTTTATTGATTCAGGAGGTTTGTTGGAAAGGTTGAAAGCATACACTTTATATGATGCCTTGTGCTTTCCTTTAAGGAGAGATTTCTGTCCATCAGGAGCTATAGGATTAATAATAATAGTAACACTAAAACAGTCAATCCACACTAATTGTATATTCTATGCTTATGAATTGTCCTATGCTCTAAAATTCATTTGTAACTTCTGAATGAGTATCTCTGCTGATGTGCTATTTGAAGACCTAGCCAAAAATGTTAAATCACTTGATCTGCAAACTTTTAGCTGGGATCAAAAAAGAAGCTGATCTGCTTCTCATTTCAGCTCTTGTACTATAAACAACTGTCTTTTTCACAGTCTCTTTAGTGCCGTGTTTTTCTAACTTTCATGCTTTTCAGTAATTGCTAAAGTGTCCCCCAAGCCTAGTGCTGTGCTGTGCTCTTTAAAGAAAATACCTCTGTTAGATAAATTCCATTCAGGAAAGAGGTATAATTAGCAGTGAGTTCAATGTTAGTGAATAAAAAAATAGTCTAAATAAAATGTCTTTAAATGGACATATACTTAGCATAAGTTTATATATTGATTCCCTTAGTGATATGTTATTACCAGGGTTTGGTAGGACACAAAAAAGTGTTTCTTTTGTGTCCAAAAAACTAGGACACAAAAAAAGCGTTTCTGTCCACTTTACCAAACATTACCGTGAAAAATGAAAATTGACCAAACAGCAAGAGATTAACAGTTTTACTAATAAAAGTATTATATTTATTTTGGGGGACAGTATAAATTGTTACTACAAAAAATTTTTTATACACCAATCTTTCTAAGGAACTTTCATGAGGGATAGATAAGTGGTGTGGAAATATACGTATAAGCGTGGTATAAGTTTTGGGTTACACATTACAGGATTATTGGGAAGATTAAGTACTTTAATACACATAAAACATTTGGAATGGTAGTTGATGCCTACTTAGTAATTGCTTTACTGTACTTTTGGTGAACTCTTTCAGGCTATAAACTCAAGTGTCTTTTCTTGATTTATTTAACTTATCTCACCTTGGCTTATCTTGTTTATTCTGTTATCTCTTTTGAAAATCATTTATTTGGAAGTTTGGTCACCTGGCCTGGTCATCTAATTTTCTTCTCACTCTCCTTTAATGTGTCCTTTCTTTTCTGTTACTTCAACCCTACTATTGAATTGTCTTCTGAATATACTGTTTGTTTCCAAATTATTCTGTTGTTATTTGTTTCTTGTTAGGTTTTATGACCATAATATCTTCTCTTACCCATCTGGATGTATTAAACATAGTTTATTTTTAAAAATTTCTTCCTCATGCATAGTCTGTTACTCCAAGATGCTTTGTCTTTGTTTCTCATTTGTATGTCATCTCTCTTCCACATTAGAGGCATTTTCCTCTGGTGGCTGGTGATCAACGCTCACTTTCCTGTTTATGGTTGAGAGGAGATGGAGTTTGGAGCCTGTGAGTGAGGCTTGTTGGCTGGGAGCTTCACTGGAGGAATCTAGATGGGGCATTTTTCAAAGCAGTTCAAAGGTCAGAATTGCAGTCTTTTCTCTGTGATGAATCAGACTCCCACAGTGACACCCTGAGTCTCCCATCTGAAGAGAAAAAGGCTGGTGCTGTTATGAGCTCGGGACTGAGGGAATCTTCCCAAAGAGGAGATAGAGACCTCAGCTTGCCTCTACACACAGAGTACTTTCTTGACCCATCGTGGAAAAGAACTGCAGGACTCATCAGTAAAAGCCATATGCATATTTACTAGCACAGTCAAAGAAGTACACACTCAGAAGAGTGCAGGTGCTCAAAGGGTGAGTGGCATTACGGCCTGGGCTTGGGGATATTTACATATTTGGGTGTGTGAAAATCTGTGGACCATTTGAATCTATAGAAATTGAGACAATGTATAGGGGTAAGGCAAGGAACGGCTCATTGTATAGGCTTATTGTCTCTTTTAAGACTCAGGGATTTTGGAGATAAGTTTCTCTGGAAAAGAAATAAAATGGTATTACAGCCTTGGGTAGCTTTGAGTGTTTCTTGAAGCTACAGAATCTTAAAAGTATAATTTTAAAATCATGCTCTTTGCTTGTCTTCTTTCTGCCTATCTTTATTTCTATCCTACCTCAGTTCTTGTGGTCTTTCAGTGAAGGACAGTTGTGCTGGGACATCAACACTAAGCTTTCACTGTCTTGAGTCAGAGAATTGTGTTATTAACCAAAGACTTTCTCCTTTGCCCTTTTGAGAATGAGTTCCAGCCTCCTCCTGGAGAAGGTGAGGGGCATTTGCCCAGCAGAGGGCAGCAGGGGTCCCCCTGGTGCTCTGACCTTGATCTCCCATAGCAACCCCCCATCCTCCTTTGCAGACTTGGGTTCAGTTTTCTGCTAACCCAGAGGCCACTTGCCAATCTTTTTGTTAAGCTCCAAAACTTTCTCTTGTCTTTTGTGTTCTCTGTTCTTGTGAGTTTTTAATTTTAAGAAAAGACTCCATGTGGTTGTTCTGGAATATTTGAGGAAACAAGATTCAAAGTGTTTGTTGAGTCTTAACTCTGAAGTCATGGAGTCTCACCTAATATTCCACCTCTTCCAGAGGACTTCTCCATTCTTATTGTCACCCTGATTCTCATGACTTACCTGAACCTTTCCTTGTGGGTGTCCATAGCGTGGTGCTGCTTTTATCTTAACAGGATTCAGCTTGTTAATACTGGCTCACATTCTTTCCTTTCCTACTAAATTTTACATTCTGAAGAGTAAGACTGTCACAGATCCATCCTCAGCATCTAATGGAAAGCCTGACCTATAGTAGGTGCACCATAGTCATATCTTGAATGAATAAGTTAATTGTTTCTGATGTTGAACATCCAATTGTAATGGAAGGGGTGTGTCTAATTCCTGTCTTGCTTGATTTGGGGAGTCAAGGCCTGCAGAAGCAAAAATTGTTCTTAATTCTATTTTGGTAAATGCAATTAGAAGACATGGCCTTTTAGAAAATCAGCCCTATTAGTTTGAACTGCTGGAATTGCTTGTTTGTATTATTTGATTAATGAGTATTAGCAAGGAAGTAAATACATGAGCACCTTCAACTGTCCTCATTAGCTCTATATGTGATTCTTCCCATCCATTAATATAACTAATGATGGAACATTCTGTACAATAGAATGCAATGGTGGTTTGAAATCTGCTCTCTTGAATATTAAATATTTTTTTGCTTCCTGCCAACTGTACAGCTGTGGAAGTTAAATGTCAACTTTAAAAGGCAGTGAATAAGAATGAGTTTGCTCAATGGACCAAAATAATGTGCTTCAACTTATAAAAGAAAAGCTGTAATCACAATGTAAATTTAAACTTTAGGTTACCTCTTAAGGAAAAAAAAAAAACAAAGTTATAGCTTTGTAATTAAGACCACATTAGTCCAATGCACTTATAATTTTTAGGTGACATCTACAGTGTTGTACTGGCATTTGCTTGTCCTTTTTTCCTAACTCAACCTGTGGTCAACTTACTTCACTTTGGACCAATACGAAGAAGACGCCACACTTTTCCTGCATAAAATGGTAGCAAACGTCTCAGTGAAATGTATTGAAAATCAGAACTAGAATGTCTGATACCACTGAACTTCTACTCCTGACTTTAGAGAAAAGGGCTCTGTGAATAACTTTTCTCCTTATGCCACAGACTGAGATAAATGGAAAAAAGTTGTCACATGGGGAAGAGGTAGGTAGAACCTAAAAATAATATCAATGACTTAGACTTTTCAAATGCAATCTTTAGACTTTGAAGGTAGATTGAGCTCATGGAGAGCCAGAGCTATTGTTTCCCTTGAGAGTCCGTCATGGTCCCATTAGTGAGTTTACAAGGAATTGACACTGGCCAGGGATGGCAGAGCTGAGAGTCAGGGAGCCCCAAAGATCTCGTAGGCACCTTGGTGCACCTTTGGTCTCTAACTGACATAGCTGCGTGGGTAAGGAGTTGTGATGTGCATTACTTTTACTACATGTATATAGATGATCAAGATATAAAAAGTAACAGGAGGCACATTTTCTTTAAGGCACATAGGGAAAATGATAGGCACTATAGCATAGTGAACAAGCTAATTTGAGAATCTTTCTGTGTTTTTCTGTCTGACCCTTCAGCATTCTGAGTAGGTAACTGAATTTGGAAGAATCCTTTTATGAGTCATAGAAAACTAACTCACTAATTGTCAGAGAGTCCCTGCATATCTGATTATCCAACACAGTCCTTTCATGATTTGTCCACAGGTCCACACAGTTGTAGCTAGTACATTTTAAGAAGTAAGATTTTCTGTACAAAAATACCTGGACTGTGTCTGCGACCATTAAACAAACAGCTAGGAAACAAAACAATACAACAAGCAACAATAAAAACCTATATTCAATTCAATTCTGAAAAAGAGATGCAACAATAAATATTATTTTATGTGAATGTCTTATTTCTCATTTGAATATACACATGTAAATTTACAAGGTCCTGGAATAAAGGTCTAAAGGAAAAATCAGGATTCTTTTTTAACTAGGGAAAACCCACTTCTGCACAGAGTAGGTATTAGCTGTGTGAGAAGCAGGACCAGAAGGCTGGGATCAGTTTGAGGACAATCCAGGAGTACTGAGCCCTGTGCACCCCGCGGAGGATAGAGGGATATCAAGGTAAGCCTCACACAAGCTCAGCCCTGATTACTGAATCTTGCCATTTTTACCTAACTTCACTGTCTCTTGGAGGTTGTCATTGGTATGGATTTGTTGGAATTTTATGGTAAATGTGTCTTATTTCTAGAACTCATTCAAACACTTGCATGATCCTTGTGGCAGGAGAAGAAAGAAACTAGTGGTGCTTTGGATCACTGGGTGGCTTCTGACATTGTGTGGTCTCCCAGAAAGAACACAGCAGGGGAAAATAGGGACCTAGGGTCTACTCTTGTGCCTGCATTAAACTCACGAGGTGACCCTGGGCTGGCTAATAACCCTCTCCAGACTCCAGTTGTTTCCATCTGGAAAGTGAGGTGATTGGACCAAATGATCTGTAAAGTCCTTTCCTGTGCTAAAATTTTATGGCTCTTAAAGAGAAAGACATCCATGATTGCATAAATAGGCAAATTAAATGAGGCCAGAAAGTAGTTCAGGCAGTTCAGTTTTCACTGCGGCAGAGAGTAGTTATCCGTATGTGTGAGCGGTCACTTCATGGTAGCAGTCGCCAGCTCAGGTCCTAGCTTAAATATTTTCACTTTATTCTCTCCTTGGAGCACTCAGCATCTGCAAAACCTCCCATGTTTTTCAGAAGCTAGGAATTGCACCTAAATTTCAAGAAGCTCTTTGCTTTTGTTTTGTTTTCTTTGTTTTCTCAAAACATAGTTGAGGACGTTTTCTTTCTGTTGTGCTTAGGCACTTGGGTGGTAGCCTGTCGGTGAAATATCACTCAGTTGCTGAACATTTTTCCAAAGTAAAAAAGTTTAAAAGAAGCCCTATGAGCTGGGTGTGGTGATGCTTGGGTATCGTCCCAGCACTTGGAATATTGAGGTTGGAGATTGTGAATTTGAGGTGAGCCTGGAATACATAGTGAGTTCAAAGGTTAAGAGCCAAAAGGGAAACAAGATTAAAACCTGAACTAAGATTAAAACCTGTCTTACACAACAACAGCAGGAACAAGAATATCATAAAAAATTGCCTTATGAGGATGATGAGGAGGATAAAAGGCCATGGCGAAGGATTCTCAGTCTGAATTTCTTCCTTCATTTTGCATGCTACTTCTTTTTTGTGTGTCTAGCTTTTTTCTATTAGGCAACATCCTCTCCTCCTCTCAATGTAATTCAGCTAGTCCATATGATGGGTAGGTGGATTCTGTTCTCCATTCTCACCTCCCCAAAAGCCCAAGTATTGGGAACAAGACCCAAGCCAGTTACACTAAGCTGGTAACTGGAGTTTGGGGGGAGATGCCCCTGCTCCAGCCTGCAAATTCAGAGCACAACTTCTTTCTAGGTGAGCATCCATTTATAAATGGAGCTACACCAAGGTGTAAAAAAAGACAATTCTAATGACATTTTCTTTAAAGGTAAGCTCATATATTCCTATCTTTTCTTGTTTGAATTTGAGTTGGGTTTCTAGAACTTATAATGGCAAAAGGCATACTGGTAAGATTGGAGCTCATCAGGTGCCAAGCACTATTCTTATTCTATACATATATTTTATTATGCTAATTCTTTATTCCATATGATGACTCTGGAAGTTGGTCCCATCATCGGCATGCTGACAAAAGTGAAACAGAGGCACGGAGAGGTCAAGAAACGTGACCAAAATCGCAGCTGGTACTTGGTAACGAGCTAGGAGTTCACTGTACTACTAGTTCATACTAGTATTTGTTGAGCTGAGACAGTTCAACACCAAAGCTCCTGATCTCAGATATTCTTCTACATTGCCTCCCTGAATATAATGGTAACTAGAACCCTGACACATACTTAAGGTCTCTGAACTTCATTTCATGGAGATAACTGTTACACTTCAGCAGCCCAGGTCCCAAGCATTGTATGCACATGAGAAGATGTTATGATGGTAATTGGCCTGTGTGATTATGGAGGCTAAGACGTCCTGCCATCTGCTGTCTGCAAGCTCAGAACCAAGGAATCCATCAGTGTAATTCTGTTAGCGTCTCATGGCCTTAGGGACAAGGGAGCAGATGGTGTCGCTCCCAGTCCAACTCTTGAGAAACATGAGAACTTAGGGGGTAGGGGCTGCTAACTAGAGCTTCAGTCTCAAAAGCACAGAAACTAGAAGCTGCCTGAGTTCAAGGGAAAATGGCGTCTGAGCTAAATAAGAAAGAGAATTTACCCTCCCTCTGCTTTTTTGGTTTATTTGAGCTCTCTGTGGATTGTATGATGCCATCCTGCGTGGGTGAAGCTGAGTTTCTTTACTCAGTTACAGGTTCAAATACTAATCTTTCTAGGTCTTCACAGACACACCCAGAAATTATGTTTTTCCAGTTTATGGTTTAGATCTAAGATGGCCCCCACAGCCTCATGTGTTTGGGGACATTATAGTTGACTCGCGGTTAGAGGCGAGGTGGGCTCTGGTGGGATGAGGCTGGTCATCGTGGGTGTGATCGGGAAGGGTGTGTTTCCATTTTGGCTCTTCCTTTGGCTCTTGGCTCCCTGCTGCCATGACACGAGCAGTTTTCCTCCACAGGACTGTTCCGCCATGCTGCTTCCGCCTGGAGCCGACTGACTAGGGACTAAATATTCTAAAAGCTGTGAGCCAGTTTCAGTTGCAGATGTCAAGTCTTGTGTCTCAGTGGTGAGGCAGGAACTAAGACAAACTGGGCATGTTGGCATACCCCTGTAATCCCAGCACTTGGGAGGCTGAGGCAGGAGGATTGCTGTGAGTTTGAGTCTGGGCAACATAGTGAGTTCAAGGCCAGCCTGAAGTATGCAGAGAGACCTCAAAACAACAACAACAACAACAAAAACGATGAAGACAGGCAGCTCCCTGGGTATCCCCTAGCCTAATCAAGTTGGCCCTTGAAATTAACCATCTTAGCACAGATCTTAGGACAACTGCTGACATCTACTTTCTAATTATTGGACCCCAGCTGGTGTGCCGTGAGAAGCCCAAGGCATGAATGGGTCACATGCAGGAGAACCAAGGCAGAGCCCTTGACAGCTCCAGCGGAGTCCCCTCACAATGGATAAAAGGCTGCCGGCTGTGTGAGTGAGTCATCTTATCTCGGACTCTCCTGCTCAGTCAAGCTCCTCCATGACTTCAGCTATAACAGAAAAACCGCCCCAGTGAGCCCAGTCATCACACAGAATGATCAGCAGTAATGAAATAATTGTTATTTTAAACTGGTAACTTCTAAGCCACAGTAATAGGTAATTGAAACAACCTTCATATCTTTAAATGCCATGTTTATATGGTTACTTCTTTGAATACTAGCCCTTTAGATATAGTTCTGTCATTGCTAATAATTAGAGATGTAAGCAGCTCAAATTCTGGAGACTGATGAAATAATAAAGCAATGTGATACAGTAATGAGCTCAAAGATGAATTAAAAGCTTAAAGTTCTAAAACTGAAATTCCTATGAGAAAATAAGGGGAAAAGCTCCTTGACATTGCCATGACAATAGTTTTTTAGAGTAGGACCTAAAAGTATAGGCAACAGAAGCAAACATAAACAGTAGTGTTACATCAAACTAAAAAACTTCTGTATAGCCAAGAAAAAAGATACCTCAGGTGGGAGAAATTATTAGCAAGTAATACATCTATTAAAGAGTAAATTTTCTCAATAGGTAAGGATTCATACAGTTTATACTTGATTTTAAAATAGGCAAAGAAGAATATCTTCCAAAGACGATATACAAATATCAAATAGCTTTCTGAAAAAGTACTTAACATCACTAATTAGCATAGAAATTTAACTCAAATATACAATGAGATATGACTGTATACCTGTTAGGATGACTATAAAAAAGACAGATAACACATGTTGACAAGGAGAAATTGGGAACATTTTCACTGTTGGTAGGAATATAAAGTGACAAAACCATTATGGAAGACAGTATTATAGTTCTTAAAAAATTAAAATTAGAACTACCATATGCTCCCACAGTTCCATTTCTGCACATATATCCAAGGGAAATTAAATCAGTATCTTGTAGAGATATGTGGACACCCACTTATATGGCAGGATAATTCACAATAGGCAAGATACGGAATCAACCTAAGCAATTGTGGTATACATATACAATGGAATATTAGTCAGCTTTAAAAAGGAAATCCTGCTACTTGTGACAACATGGATGAACCTAGAGAACAATATTTTAAGTGAAATAAAAAGAAAAGAAAATACTATATGATCTATTTATAAGTGGAGTTTAAAAAATTGGTTTCACAAAAGCAGAGAATAGAATGGTGGTTGCCAGAATGGAGTAAATGGGGTAATATTAGTAAAAGAATTCAAAGTTTTGAGCATATAGAATCAACAAGTTCTAGAAATGAAATGAATAGCACAAGGGCTGTGTTAATATTATGTTGTGTACTTGAAATTTTCTAAGAAAGTAAAGTTTAAGTACTTTCATTATGTGGGAAAGTGGGTATGTTCATGAGTTTGACTATAACATATATACATATATACACACACATATATATACACACACATATACCATATATATAGCATATGGTATTATGTGTTGATATATATATACATATATATATCATATCGTATATCATATATAGGTTTTACTTAAAACAGCGACAATCAGAAAACAAAGTCAGTGGTAAAGACTTTCAAAATATCATGATTGTGGAATTTATATTTAAGTCTGGTGTTTCTTTTTGTTCCATGTACATTAATGATGAGCCAGTATTACTCTTCATAATATTAAAAGTTTATGCAGTTGTCATAAAAATAGCATTATTTATAATTATTTAAAATGAAGTCTTTACTTGGTTCCAGTGAATAATAGTACTATCTTATGATACAGAGTTGGTTTTACAGGAATAAGGGCTTTTCAGAATTATGGAAATCTTTGCTGATGTCTATATTTAATTTGATTCCCTACTGTATAGTTAAATGATTATCTTAACATGTAAGCCTAATTTTATTATTTCAAATGACTTCTGAAAGATATCAAGCCTGAAAATATTGCATTTGTCCCATGTAAATTAGTTCTTTCAACATAGCTATTCAATGAGTGCCTACCCTGTCCTAGGAAAAGTTGGACTTTGAAAGTACAGAGACAAAGGGCACCACAAGCTCATTTGTCTAATGTGTAAGACGTAAGTCAATCAGTAATTAGGTATCGGTAAGGCATATACTTTACTGGAAATAACAAAAAACACAACCAGTTGCAGCTTGTATAAGTAAGGGATTTATTTGGTCACCTCACATGAACTGTAGCGGCAGGTGTCCAAGACTGGTGTGGCACCTAAACAATGTCATCAAAGGCTGAGGAGCTTTTGTCTTTCTTCTCTGCAAGCCGTATCAGTAGCATTCATTCTCATAGTATTAATATGGTTGCTGTGGCTCCAAACATGAATCTGTTCCAGAAAAGAAGTGAAAAAGTGAAGAGGTTAAAGGAAATCCTGCCCAGGATCCTTATCCTACATCTGCTGTGTGGGCTGTGGCATGGCTCCTCTTGACTATGTGATTATTTTCAGCTTCTAGGTAGAGGAAAGCAGGGAGAAGGAAGATTGGAATAGGTGTTCAGAGGACCCAGCTACCAGCCACAACATCATAGGGATGAAAATAGCATTCAAGGGAATCACATAGCTCTGCCGTGGAAGGTAAGGAAAGGCTTCCAGGTAGAAGTGACATTTGAACTGATATTAGGTGTGAGCTGGAGTCAGCCAGGTCAACAGGAGACCAGGACACCATGGGCAGGGGATAGAGAACACACAAAGGAGGGAAGGAGTGGGACCTTTGATGGGCATGGCTGGATCACAGAGTGTAAGTCCGTAGTGATGACAGCTAAAGGTGCAGGGGAGATAGAGTGTCTAAACAAGCAGGGTCTGAAAGCCATGTTAAACACTTTGGATTTGGCCAGGCAGGCAACATGAAAGTTTATTTTAGCAATGGGAAGGAATGATTGTATTTGTGGTAAGAAAGCAGCAAACAGATAATTAGGCAACTGAGACTTCGGTCAGGAAAGTAGTTCAAGCTTATCAAGGCATGACATAATGTGAGGGCCTGGCTTTAAGCAATAGCAGTGTTCAGGGAGAAGAGTGCAGGGTTGTGAAGCATTAGGAAAGAAATCTTGACACACTCGGTGGCTGGTTGCTTATGTGGGTAAAGAAGACTCCAGGCTTTTGGCGTAGGCGGTGGAAAGAAGACTTGAGCCCAAAAACCTGATCCAGTCTCAAATCTAACCTACATATCTAACTGGTTCCTCTGCCTCCAGTCTTTTCCTGGTTCATGTACTTACCACCCTGTAACATGAATAATTTCTTTAGAAAGCAGAGAACAATGTCCTTCCCCTGTTTAATTAACAGCAGTACAGTTTTCTTTTCTACCATGCTTGAAACTTACTATGTGTGTGACACGGCTAAAGCGTTTATCCCTGATTTCATTTAATTCTCACTGTTTAAGATAAATACTGCAGCTATCCTCAGTAAAAAGGACTCATAGGGGTGAAGCAACTTCCCAAAAGCCTCTCACATAGTAAGTTCTTGGCCTGCGTTTTTAATTGGTCTGGTCCATTTGACTGCAAAGCCTGTGTCATTAACCATTACATTGCACTGTGTTTTGTGCTTAAATGAATATGGTGCTGCCTATCCTTCAAAGGATTCTATCCATACAATACCCGTTATTCCATTCTTCTTAACAATCATACAAGGTTATTTGGGGTGAGTGTGTTCTTTAGTATATAAAGGAGGAAATCAAAACACAGAGATAATCAAGGAATCAGATTCATCAATTAAGCCATCATTTATTCTATAAATATTTATGGATCACTAATGAGAGGAATTCAGATGTGAAGTGTTCAAGAGACTTTTCCTAGGCTCTATGTCTGTTTAAGGACAAAGCAGAAACTAGCATTTGGGTGACACAGTTCTGTATTTTTGATGGGAAGGAAGGACTGCTTATAAAGAGGTTTGGCATCTTAGTAAGTGCTTGGTTTGGATCAAGAGCAACAGCAAATTCAAACTGTCCTCCAACTCACCTTTCCTCTCCACCTTTTACCCGGTAGCTTCTTAGAAATTCATTTCTAAAATGTAGGCTGCCATTTAGTAACTGTGGAAGAGCTATTAGATTTGATTTGTGATCTGTATTACTTCACTGAGAAAGTAGAAGAAGGAGGAAATGACAGGGGCATCTGTGTCAGTTGAATATAAGATTTTTTTTTTTTTAAATGTGGTTACTGTTAAGAATGAGATAGAATTTCCAGCAGTGCCCATATAGCCTTCCTCCTCTGTCCCTACAACATGAAGACTCTTGGGCCCTCTAGCATAGGCTCATCTAAATAATGGATGATATTCTATGGCGGCCCTTGAGCATGTTGCCACAGGTGATGGGGTCTCAGTATAGGTTTCCAGGTTTTTGTGTACCATAAACCAAGAATCAGATGTGGCATGTCATGGTAAGGAAAAAGCAGCAAAGTTTCATGAAGTTTAATCAGGCAGTTGTACATTCAGAGGGAGCAGGCTTGCACTGGTGGGAAGGAAAATGGCAAGAGCACTTACACCATGTGTTGTGTGTAAGAATTTAAAATATTGCTCGGGGTCTAAGGCACTTCTCATTGGGTCTTTAGAGCATGGCTGACAGCATGATTGACGGGTGCTGAGTCGTGTCTGTATCTATCATGTACGTCCTTTCCCATAATTCACTCTGTTATAATCAGGTGTATGAGATGCAGCCCTTGTGCATGAACTTTCAGTGAGCTCCAAGTGAAGACAGATTACTCTCAGTCAGTGGTGGCAAACCTATGCCATGTGTGCTGCATCGGGGTTGTTTGTATCACTGAAAGCTCCGAAAGGTTTGCCATTCCTGCCAGGGTCATGGTGGAGAACCTAGCACACATGTGTCTTATCTCTACCTCCATGTAGTAGACTTCAGGATAAAGGTCTGGGGGTTGGCCCTAGAGTATTGCCCAGGTTCAGGTGAGTGGAGGGGAGTGGTCTCAGAACCCCAGTTGTACTATCTATACAGATATTCCTCGTTTAACAACCAACAACCCACCTCGTTAACAACTGTTCAGACTTAAGATTGAGGCATGCTATTCGAACTTATAACCTGTTGTTCAGACTTAATGACCCTCATTCAGACTTATGACGCAAGAACATGAGTGGCAGTGTGGCCTTACTGTGGCTCCTTCTATAGTAGAGCACTGTAATTTTTGCTGATTGCAATGTACAGTACTGTCCTATGGTTTTATGCTCTGCTACACATTATAGCACTGCATGTAAGCGTTATGAAAATAAAAGCAAAGGCATCCAGTTGGAGTTTCCTTTGACCCTTTCTTTGTTCTGAATAATGCATTGTACATACTGTACTATCTCTAATTCCTCATTTAGCAATCGATTTGGTTAACAACCTAGTCGCAGGAACTCAACTCGTTCACTAAACAAGGAATGTCTGTGTTAATGAGATCCATTTTAAATTAATTGTTTTCTTTGAGACACTTACTTGCATTTAGATGCCTAGGTGGGACCCTGCATTTGGTCAGTATACGCCATGTGCCCTTGTTCTCACCGCCGCAAGGCTGGGTGCAAAAATATCTGTTCCTCTTCCTGATGAGAAGGAAAGAAAAAAAGAGGAGAAATGAAAGAAAAAGAAAGAGAAAGAAAGACTTGACTTTTAAGGTTCTTCCAAATTTAAGAAACTGTGATTCTGGACGTTTGGATACCTCATCTTGTCACCAGTTCAGACATGTTACAACTGGTGTCAGTGGAGAGGCAGGTGTTTTAAATACCGTAGTTCTAACAATAATGTTAAAATTAGACCTTTTTTCCCTTCCTATCTTACCAAACACCTTCACTTGTTCTCCACCTTATAAAATGTCTCCTAACTGCACCTGTCAAAGGTCAAAGCGGGCACGTGTGGCAAATTGTGGGTGGTGTTGGAGGGAAGCCAGCTGTCTGCCTTCCAAGCATCCTTACAATGTGCCATTATCCTGGTGAATTTTGTAGCATCTGCTCTTTAGTTTTACATTTCCAGAAAGACCATTTTATCTGTGCTTCAGAATTTATCTGACTCATGGAGATTGACTTGTGCTCATTAAACTCAAAAGAAAAGCCAGAATTCTAATTAGTTAATTTATAATGAGAAATAAAATTTTCAAGCACACTAGACAGTCATGTCAGCCTAATAAAAGCATTCTCTCTCTGTAAGAAACCATATGGGAAGCCAGATTATAATCAGAATGTGGTTTAGTGTTTGGAATCTGAGCCAGGGGAGTTGGTTACATGATTACAATGATTAATGGCCTTGGACTCCGATTGTCTGATTGTAATAGGAGTCTTTCAGTTATAGATGACAGAAACACAATTAAAATAAGCTAGGGCAGAAAAGGAGAAGTTTATTAAAAGAGTACTGGAGTACTTCATAGAACAATCATAAAGTCTATGGTGGAGCTTGACTTCAGGGTTAACTGGAATCGGGAAGAGAAAACTGTTCAGATTCTCTTCCTAGTGGCTATATTCATTCCCTCTGAGGATCAACTTCTTCTATATGGTGAGGACAATACATCTCTTGGTTCCTGTCATAGACAAGTGACTGGCCCTTTCCTGATTCTATCAAAAAAGAGAAACTAAAGGAGAGCCCTAGCCACAATGGGGCTGAGGCTGATATTTGGACCTAACAGCTATGAACAGAAATGGGAGTGGCAGAGCAGAGGGACCCAGCATAGGTTTGCTCCTGGTGGCTCCAGATATACTAATTTATCATTCTGGGCTGCCGGTGAATCCAGTTGGTGTATAGTCATTGATGTAGTCCAGTGCTGCTTCCAGAGACAGATCTATTTATGAGCCATGATGCCTCCTTCCCTACATAGACATTAATGCTGGGTGATAAGACATATGATATTCACCTTCAGTTTTGCAAGGTATTGATAATAGTGTATGAATAACACATCCCTTAATATCTTTGTAAAATTGTGAGGATCAAAATGACCAGTCGAATGGACATGAAATGGCATGTCAGTGCTGTTTTGTTTTGCATTTCACAAGTTACTGGATTTACAAGTACATTTTAAGACTGAATTTGTTTTGAATATTAATTAGCCATTCTGGTTCTTCAACTGTGAACTGATTGTTTATAATCTGTCCAGTTTTCTGGTGGGATTTCATCTCTTAGAGATTTGCAGGAGTTAAAAAAATTAATTATGGCTACTAAACCTATTGTGTTAAGTGCATAATGAACATCTTCTTCCAGTCTATGACTTTTCTTGGTGACTTTATTTATCATGTCTTTTGATGAGAAGTTTTAAATTATGATCTAGTCAGGAACCGGTATACTAAGTGTAAAATTTAAACCTTTTAGAAGTTTTCTATATGTGTATAACATATATAATATGTGCATGTGTGTAATACTTTTATTAGACTAGCAAATCAGCACCATTTGATCCAACTAATATTTCCCAACTAATTTATAAAGCTATTTTCAGGCTATACCAAATTCTTACACTTAAGTAAATTTATTCCTAAGCTTTGTATTCTACTTCACTGGTCTATGTGTGTATTGCTGGACTGATACATTGTCTTAAATACTCTGGCTTTGTGTTAAGCCTTGACACCTTGTTACATAAGTTTAATTATTTTGTTCTTTTTCAGAGTTATCTATATTCTCAGTGGCATTTTATGGAGTCCTATAACTGTTGGGATTCCTTGCCAAGTTCCATTAAATACATTGTTTGTGTTTGGATTGGCAAAGAGTTCAATTTACTAGATGGAATAATTGCCATCATGATATTGAACAATATCATGCATAAAAAAGTAATTATTTTATGTCCAACAAAATTTCATAATTTTTCTGTGTAAACGTCTTGCATATCTTCATTTGTATATATTCTCACAGGAAACTTAGAAATATCGTTATAATGATATGAATAAAAAATTTTCACTTTAACTACATGTTCTAATTTCTTGTTGCTGGTATGAGTATGCCATTTTGGTTTGGTTTTCTTCCAGTACCGGGAATCGAACTCACGACCTCGCGCTTGCCAGGCAGGCGCTGTGCCGCTGAGCTAAATCCCCAGCCCCCAAGTATGCCATTTTGTATAATGATCTTGTATCCAACAACCTGTTGAACTACCTTGTCACAATTTATAGATTCTCTGTCTGTCAATCTGTCTCTCTGTCTCTCTCTCTTTGTCTTTTTGAGACAGGTTTCACTATGCAGTTCAGGCTGACCTTTATAGATTCTCTTGGACATTAAAAATTTAGGAAATCTTTTCAGCTGTGGAAGAGGAAAATGTTTCTTTCTCCATTCCAATTATTATACTTCTTTTTCTTCTTTTAAATTGTATTTTCTAGGATCTGCAATATATCTTTCAACAGCCTGATGAAAGTCTTCTGTCACTGGTTGGGAGTATTTCTGCAGAAATTTTTTTTGAGCTGAATTTTTTGCTTCTCATTTGCTGTGTTCTTCACATAGTAATACTACCCTTTTCTGCTTATTAAATATCTTTGTTTTTCCTCCACCAGGTAGATAATCATAGGTTAAGTCTACCTCAGGGAAATGAGAAGTTTGAGGAGTTTGTTCAACATTTCAGTTCAAGAGTGCCCTCTACTGTTGGAATACTGAAGTTTTATTAACGCTGCCTGTTGCAGGGGGTGAGGGGGTGAGGGGGTGGTAAGTGGAAGGAAGGTCTACAGATCATGTGATATCTTACAGTTTTATGATCCTTTATTTCTGGTTTGGCTTCTTACTTTTCTTTATCTTCCTAGTTGCCCTCCTCTTTCCCAAAAGCACTGCCTTCCCAAAACTGCTATTCTTCACCTTCAGACTTGGAAAACCAAGGCTCAGATGCTCTAACCTCAAGCCTGTTCTCAGTACCACCCCCTTCAGGGGGAGGATACTGTCCTTCTGGAGGTGATGTCGTCTGTGTCCTGTCCCCTGTAGGGACCTGCTCCTTTTTCCTCTCTTCCACAACATCTTCGCCTCATTCAGTTCCAGCGTGGCCATTGATCTGGCTCTATTGACTGGACTATTCTACTTACCTACCTGTAAATTGAAGATTGTGATGTCAAAAGACAAAATCATAACATGTTAAAAGATTCAGATTGGCTTGTATTTGTACTTTAGAATTAAGCAACATCTCATCTTATAAAATTCAATGAGTGTTCTGATGAGCTGAGCAGGAAAGTTTGTTTTCATAGATGGAGAAGGCCAAAGGAAGCAGAAATGAACAAAAAACTGTTGTTTCAAGATAGTTTTCTTTTCCTTGTAAAGGTCAAAGTAGAGGGGATGAAACCTGGCTTGTTTGGGGATTTTGGCTCTCTCTGTCTCCCTCTCTCTCCTGATTTCTTGGGCGATAAATTAATTTTGCTTGGTGACATGGAATTAAGCACAAGTGAATCCTATTTACCAATAGATTTTCTATTCTACATTGTGCTTTGTGTGTGGTGTTTTATTGTTGACCTATGTGGTTTTCGAAAACAGACCTATGTAGAGATTTGCATTCAAGGGACCAAAGGGGTAAGGAGTGTGTTACACTCTTCCTTTATGACTGTAGATTTGTCATTTTGCCATTGTGATTCTGTCTCTTTCTGCCTCATATATATTGTTAGGTTATTGACGGGATTGTTACAGTCTTCTTGGTGACTTGTTCCTTTAATGACTGAGTGATAATCTCTATAATAGTTTTTGACTAAGTCCTTACATATGTTATTAACATAACTTTTTCTTGGTTAATATCTGCTGTATGTGTATTATTTATATACTTTTACTTTTTAACTTTGAAAGTATGTTTATTTTTAGATATTAAAGCACATAGCTGGGCATTTAAAAATATACCTCAATGTTCATTTTTTGTCTGAGAAAATATTTTCACTGATAAATGTAATCTCTGTATTTTCATTGTGATTACTAAAGCATTTAATTTTATTTTATGATTTAATTTTATGATTTTAATTTATCTTATGGTCAGAAATCATTTTCCCTATTCTTTTTAACTTCTTTTCCTTCTTATTAGCTTGGTATCTCTCAGTTTCTCTCATCCCCTTAGTTGCTGGTTTTAAAGTTATGCTTCCAATTTCTGTTCTTTTGGTCATCTGTACTCAAAATCTAGTGTGCATCACAATCACCTGGGTAGATTGTTAAACTATGTATTTTGTGGCCCATCCATAGATTCTCTAACTGAGTAGGTTTAGGGCGGGACACAAGTACAGTTGGCCCTACATAGCCAAAGGTTTCACATACACAGGTTCAGTCAATCACAGTTGAAAATATTTTTTGAAATATTGAAAACATTATGTCTATACTGAACACGTACAGATTTTTTCTTGTCATTGTTCCATAAACAATACACTATAAGAGTAATTTACTTAGTATTTACATTACATAAGGTTTTATAAAGAATCTAGGCATGATTTGCAGTGTGTGGGAGGTTGTGCGCAGGTTATATTCAAATACTACAGCATTTTACACACAGGATTTGAGCATCCGCAGATCTTTGTATCTTTGGGACATCTGAAGCCAGTTCTTTAACACACAGAGATTATTGCAGTTTCATTTTTATTAAGTTCCCAGGTTCTGCTGTGATTTTGGGAACCATGCCTTGAGACCTAGCAGAAATTGGTATTTAGTACCAGTTTAAATACTAGCCATCTGGGCCTGGTGTGATAGCACGTGCCTGTAATCCCAGTACCCAGGAGGCTGAGATAGGAGGATCACAGTGAGTTTGAGGCCAGGCTGGGCTACAAAGGGAGTTCAAGGTCAATCTGAACTACATAGCGAAATCCTGTCTCAAAAAGACAAACAAATACATACACACATACATACATACATACTAGCCATATGTACGTAGCTCATCTACTTTGTTATTATTTGGGGATTCTTGTTGAATTTTCTAAAAAACTAGGTGGTTTCTTTGACCACCTATTCTTATAACATTGCCAGGAATAGAAGTAGTGTTTTCATTTCTCACTTGAGAATAGTTTTTGTTGTACACTAAGTTCCAAATGAAGAGAAATTTTCACGCAAGTTCCTCTGTGCTGGTAGTTGGGCTTTCTCTGGTCTCAAAAGTAGTCTTTACAGGTTCTTCATTGTAAATTGGACTTTAGCTCTTCGCCTCGCATGAACTTAAGCAACTTCTCTTGCCCTTGACACGCAGTTACAATTCCACTTCTAGGCTTGAGGCATCAGTTTTTATGTTTTCCACTGCAGTGAGCATCCTTTTCATTTTTAAACCCTCAGCATTTCCCTTTTGAGCTTGGCTAGGCTTGTACACTTGTATAGGGTTTAATGTAGCATTTCTGTGGGTTTAATAGGGTGATGGCTGCGGACACTCCATGATCTCAGCCTACCTAATTGTCTTGTATTATCTCTTCTGCTGTCACCCAGCAGAAAACATGACATACGAAGTCAAAAAGGATTTGAGACAAGGGAGGGTTGTAGAGAGAACTAGTGGAATGCAGAGCACCTGAGCTAGGGGCTTGGACCTTGGTGGCCACAGGTACGATTAGTGCAGAGCAGTAGTAGGTAGTGCTTAAGTGGACATAATTGAAGGAGGGGTGGCACGTGGTAGTAGTAAAACTATAAACAAGGCCTGGGACAGTTGTCACCTTTAAACATTCTACTAGGACCAGTCCTTCCAGAAATGTTATTTCCTATAAAATATATACGACTAAAAATTTAAAATATCTCTTTGGAGTCATTTTTTCTCAAATACTGACCTCTCTTTTAGGTACGATTTAACAACATACTCGGAAGATTATGTTCCGCCCTATGATTATCAGCCACAGGTGAGTACAAGAACCATATTTTAATATTTATTTATGTACTTAAAATGACGTGTTAGATCTGGGTTCAATAGTCAGTCTTGGGAGGAAAGGAGAAATTGCTAAGATTTATGATGTTATATATTTATTTAGACATATTCACTGTTTGTGAAAATCAGTAGAATATTTTATGGTTATGATTTAATTTTGGAAATTTACAGATTTGGGGAAAATACTGCAGTGTCCAAAACACTAGTCACTTTATTCCTTATTTTGTTTATTACCCTTTACCTAAAACCTAATTTATCTGGAATAAGAAACCATCTGTCTATTCATTTGTATCATGTGGACAAATATAGGTATGTGGCCTAATTTTCCTATAGGGAATGTGGATGTTGATTTTTAAAAGTACAGTTATAATAGGAATATATTTGTACTTTATACAAGACAATGTGTATGTTGCCTAGAATGTGTGAAGCCATGGATTTGATACGCAGCACTACCAAAGCAACCAGCACCAACAAAAGAATTACGCAACAGAAACAACATAAACCTACTTCCCACTGTCCTTGCTTTAGAAGTCTTACCAGTGGTAGGGGCTGGGGATTTAGCTCAGCGGCAAAAGCGCCTGCCTGGCAAGCGCAAGGTCGTGAGTTCGGTTCCTGGTACCGGAGAAAAACAAAACAAAACAAAACAACAACAAAAAAAAATAGAAGTCTTACCAGTGGAATAGACATGGCATAGAAAGAAGAAATCTAAGTATTAAAGGAGAGAGAAAAAAATCATCTTCAGATATGTGACTACTTACTTAGGAGAATCAAGATATTAAACTGAGAAGTACTTAAAATGAATAAAAGAATAGCTTTCCTTCATATCCGCACTAAGCAGTTACAACATTATAAAAGAAAAACCCATACAAATCATTATGGCAACACCAACTTAAAATATTTTTATGAGGAAAATTTTACTAAAATTCAGTAAAACAAAAAAAGATGCGATAGCTTATCTCCCCAGGTGACAGACTTTCCTGTCTGCATAGGTTACTTGCTCAGTGAGAAGCGACTGTTCCTGAACCTGGCTGTCAGGTCACTGATATGATCAGTAGAGTGTGGCAGGAGTGACTCTCTGCCAGATGTAAGCCTCACCTTAATTAAGAGGACTGCTTCCGCCTCTCAAACTCCTGAAAAATCACGTGAAAAACCCCGGCTGAGGTGCTTGATGTATGAGCAAGGAAGCCATCTTTGACTTCCAACTTGAGTAAGCCTAGCCTGCAACTGCAGTTGCCATGTGACTGCCCTCCATGAGCACAGAAGAGACTGAAGCCTTAAGTTTGTTTGTTTAAAAGAAAAAGTAAAAAGTAATTGAGGCAGAAATCTTGAATAAAAGAGAATAGTTACCACTTTATGAAAATGGAAAGCTAACTATAAAGTTGAAAGTGTAATATAATTATAACCAAAACCTCCAAGGTTTTGCTTTCTATCAGAATTGAAGATTCTGAGAATTACTTGAAGGAGTGCATAGATTAGAATAACAATTTTAAGGGCTGGGGATTTAGCTCAGCGGCAAAGCGCCTGCCTAGCAAGCGCAAGGTCGTGAGTTCGGTTCCCGGTACCGGAGAAAAACCAAAAAAAAAAAAAAAGAATAACAATTTTAGAAAGGTGGCAATAAAGGATTTATGACATCACCTTTCTTATATGTTACATAATAACATTTAAGCTGTGAAACAAACATGACAACTTATGGATTGATATACTTCATACATACAAAATTCATGCCTACCTGCAGGAAGAATATTAAACACCCTAGATAAATGAACCAAGAGCACACATGGGCAGTTTACAAGGTAGGAAATGTAACTGACTAATAAACATAAACAAAAGGTCTATTTACAAACAATAAAAGATGTGCATTAAAATAATAAGGTTATTTTCTTGTTAACATTGGAAATATTTTTAGAAATTCATAATATTCAGTGGGATGAAGATGGAGATGGATGCTTTTATCTGTTGGTGGGCCAATTGCATATTGGCTTTTTTTGTTTGTTTTTTTCCAGTACCAGGAATTGAACTCACAACCTTGCACTTGCCAGGCAGGCACTGTGCTGCTGAGCTAAATCCCCAGCCCCATGCATATTGTTTTAATCTTCCTGGAAAGGAATTTGGTGATATGTATTAAGATGCGATTTGACCAAATAGTTCTTCTTCTAGGAAATGTTTCCAATGAAAAATAATTCAAACTAGAGATAAAATCTGTGTCCAAATATGCTAATTACTGAATTATTTATGATGGTAAAATTTGGGAAGTGCCTAAATGTTTAGTATTAGGAATAATGTTAATTGAATATGTGATAAACATATCATAAGACACTATGCAGCCTTTAAAATGTTCATAGATAGTTGCTAGTGTCATAATAAATCTTAATTGAAGGTTAAAAGAACTTAAAGATACAAAATTATGTATCTAAACTATGTGAAAACATACAGAAAGTTTTGCAACTGGAAAAACTATAATAATGCTAGTTTGTATGGTGAAGCTCTGCATCATTTCCAGTGTTGTTTTTTTGTTTTGTTTTGTTTTTTTTGCTTGTTGCTGTCTTTGATTGTTTGATCAACCTTACGTTATTTTGTCTGGTGGACTGAGCAACATGGTTGAAGATAACAGTATGTAATGTAGTAACCATTGTAAGTTCCTGATATTTTAAAGGTCATGTATCACTTTTGTTGTTCATGTGTTGTTTTGATTTTGTCTTCATTGTTGTTTTGTCAGCTTTTTAATTTTTAAAATAAAAATAGCTAGTTAAATTAGCCATTGAATGTTGAGATTCTAGGTAATTTTCTTCATTTACACTTTTTAAAGTTTTCCAGTGCAACAATCATTGTTATTTATTATTTAAAATAATATTTAATAATATTTACTATTTAAAATAATATTTAATAATATTTATTATTTAAGAATGCATTTTATATTTACATAGAACTTGTACATAGTACATTTAATAGAACCTAATAAAAACTCACAAAATTTAAAGGACTAAATGTGATAAATGTAAAGAATATAAAATATTAAGATACAATATGTCTGTGTACCAATTTTGCAAGATGAATGTAATTATTATGTATTATAAACATATACTAATAAAAAATATATAGCTAATATGTTATACTGTATGTTCAAAAAATGGTTAAGATGATAAAATTTATGTTTTCCACAAAAACAGAGGGAAAAAAGACAAAAAATAAAGAATGTGATACATATTCTTAAGGCATGTAAATCTTTAGCTATTATGTTATATATACATGATCTTAATATTTTCAAAATTGTTTCTAATATTTCTGTCACTGCTGTTTTCCATTTTAGCTGCAAAGCATGCCACAACATTTGTCTGAATTTATTACAGCCTCAATGCAAATTATGCATGTGCATGCTGACTTTGGATGTATACATATAGGGATGGTTTTGTACATCGATAGGCAAACAGTTGTGGCTTTGAACCTTGTCCTTCTGCTAGTCCTAGGGGACCACATATCCTAGGCTTCGGCTTCAACCTTGGGATCTGCTGATGGTGTTTATGCATCTTTGCAGGGCTTCAGCGGACTTTCCTAGTTGATTGGAATACAATAAGATTTTCCTTTTACTGGGTGAAATATCCAGTTGTTAAATGGGTAGAAGGAAGAAAAGGAGGGACAGGGATAGGAAAGGGAGGAAGGACTGGAAGGAAAAAAGGAAAGAAGAGAGAAGGAAGACAGAAGAAATAAAGGGAGAGAGAACACAATGAAATAACATTTATTGTTCACTATGTCCTGGGCACTGGCCTAGTTGTCTTACATGTGTTAGCTATTTAACCGTCACAATTATCCTGAGAAATCATACTTTTTAGAGTATTGGGAATGTGTATCTCAGAGAGGTTAAATATCAGTGACAACATAGCAGATAAGAGTCCATCATGATCCTAGGTCTGAATCCAGACGTCATACCTTCAGCTACTTTGTACAAACATCAGTTTCCCTGCAGGCCTTGGTCTCCTTACCTGAAGCTCGGTGGGTTGGACAGCATGGTGGTTAATTTTATGTGTCAACCTTGCTAGATTATGATGCCTAATTATTTAGTCAAATACTGGTCTAGATGTTGCCACGAAGGTTTTTTGTATGTGTGACTAACATTCACAATCACTTAACTGTAAGTAAAGGAGATTATCCTTAATAACGTGGCTGAACTTCTAGTCAGTTGACAGATTGAAAAACAAAGAACAGGTTTTCTGGAGAAGAAATTGTGTCTTAAAACTGTGGCATAGAAATCCTGCCTATTTCCAACCTGTCAGTATGCCCCATGGATTTAAGACCTGGCAGCCCCACAATCGTATAACCATGTGAACCAGTTCCTTAAAATCCCTCTCTCTCCTCTCTTGCTTCCTCCTCCTGCCCCTCTTTCCTCTGCTTCCTGTTCATTCTGTTTCTCTGAAGCATCCTGATATACAAAGAATGATCTTTACTGTAAAGTGCTCTAATTCTTCTATTTAATTTGATTTGACTCTGTCATTGATCTTGTTCACTTGCAAAACATTTATTTTATGACCATGTAATCTTTTTGATTAAAGACCTTGGCAGACATTTAATTCAAGTCTGCCTGAAAATTAGGAAATAAATATTTTAGCTCCCTGATCACCTCATGTTTCACCAACAGTGCAGAAATTGTGTAGTCTCAATTGCCAGGAAAATCAGATTGTCGGGTATTTTTAGTGTGCACCCTTTCTGTAGAAAGACACCTTGTTTCTTCTGAAACTTTAGCTTTGTCTTATATTGCCTTCTTAAGAAACCACAATTCACCTTTTGTTTCTAGGCTGGGTCAGAAAGCTCATTTCTACTTTAGACAATTTGGCATTGTGAGAAATTTTATTTTCGTTTTTGTTAATATGTTTAATTTCTACAGTAAACATATTGACTTTTGTAAGAGAAAAAAGTTGTTTTAAGAGTTGAGAACCCTAGACCTCAAATTTATACATAACCCTTAGGTTATACCATGGCAAATGTAAGTCAGTCACTGAAGCAAATTTCCTCACAAAATATAGACAAAAGAATAAGAAAAATGTTATTTTTATATGATTAAAATAATGAGACTTAGTTACTTTTTTCTCATTGCTGGGACAAAATACCTGACACCCAAAGTTAAAGAGGAAAAGTTTATTTAACTGAGTTTGTAGAGGTTTCATTCCATAATCAGCTGGCTCCAAGGCAGGGTGGCATGGCACAGGGGCAGCCATTCATGGCAGCAGAAGATACCAAAAGCAACAAGAGCAGAAGTGGGGAGTGAGCCTCCTTCTGTCCCTTATATTGTATGCAGGCTACCCACCCTAGGGTGAGTATAGCACCCACATCCCCAGTCCCAGCAATAGACAGTGAAATGATCACAAACTCTCAGTTCAGGCCACTCCTAAAGGCCTGCTCTTCATAACCACATGAGGCTTTGGAGGGACATCCAGACACAAACCATAACAAAGACTAAGCAACACTTCTGCCTTAGAAAGGAAAAAGTGTCAGTAGGGTGCTGCTATTTTTGTTGCTGGCTGTAACTAAGATTTATGTCATTAATCTTTAAAAGTCAGTTTATTTTGTGACATGTTTATACAAATTTCCATATTTTTCCGTGTAATAAAACCTTCATATGTTGACCAGATTCATTTATGATACAGATATTTCTATTTATACCATCACCTAAACTTTTTTATACTTTCCAAGATTGTTTTCCTATGGTTGAATGCTTCTATTTGTTATAAATGCTTTTTCCCTGATAGAATTTTATCCAAAAATGTATTAAATGTTTCTTAAATATATAACAAAATATATCCTATTTATCTATACATCTGCCAATTAAGCTTATGTTTGCATTGTAAATAAAATCACTCCCAGTTTTGTGAAGAACATGAGCAGAGAGATCTGCTGGCCAGTGGGCCTCAGGATAGATAAAGCAGACTTAGTCATAGAGGAATTTTTCTTTTCCTCCTAAACCACACTGTGTGTGCACTTAGAAGACAACTTTATTAGAGGAGGCAGGTTCTCAGTCACATGCATATAATGTACACGATGTATACTGAAAATAATAAAAGAAAATATCACAGCAGTCTACTCTTGTGCCTGCTTTCATTCCATCCAATGTGACATTTGCATAAATAAGCTTGCTGCATCCAATGCCTTTTAAAAAGTAAGTGGCATATGCAAGATGAACACACAGGCGTACTAGGGACAGAGGTTCTTCACTGTACTGATGCCAGGTGGCTAATAGCTGCTTTAATGGTGGACACAAGGTTAGTTCACAGTGACTGATTTGGCCAGGAAACACGATCCATTATGCATTTTTTAATGGATGAACTAGATGAAGGAATTGAGGCTATGCTTGCAAATTGTCATATGATATTAGGCAGAGTTATTGGTGTTCCAGAAGGCAGGCTGAAAACTGAAAACGACCTTGAAAAATAAAGCTATCAAAAATAAAAAGATCCTAATGAAAGAGGGTAAAATCAGATAGGACTAAATATAAGCAAGGAAAAGCCTACCAGAGAACTGGGAAAATATTGGGTGAAGACTGGATATACAATTGACTGAGAAATAGCAGTGCAATTTTATTTTGAGTAACCAGGGAGATGTAGGAGATCATGGTGTTTTCTTAGAAGAAGAATGTCGCATTTAAGGGGCAGCGGGGACTGAGGTGGCGTGGGCATCTAAGAGCTCATCACCTAAAGATTGCTGATACATTTTATCATGTAAGTGATAAAACTGTGTTCTCTTTGAAATAATGGGGGAAGGTTGACTGGGAAACCTACTCACCTGCAGGACCTTCGGTAACACCCTGTCTGTCAGGTACTGGTGAAGGAGAGGAAGAAGTAAGCTTTCTGAACCAGCTTTCTTCAGTGTAGCTTTCCTTTGCACTGATTCTCTTGTTGTTTTTTTTTTTTCAGTACCGGAAATCTAACTCAAGACCTTGTGCTTGCCAGGCAGGCACTGTGCCGCCGAGCTAAATCCCCAGCCCCCTTTACACTGATTCTCTTGCTATGTCTTCAGTGGTTGCTATTTCTGCGGGGCTTCTTCTGCCCTCGCCTTCTGTTTCACTTTTCATCAGCATGTTTTGTTGAACTACCTCAACCCTTCCCTCAAACTGTGCAGTGAAGGATGGCTGGGGACTGACTGACACTGCTGCGTTTTGTCAAGTCTTGCTCTCGGTCAGCTTCTTTGGAAGTTAGCACGCTTGCCTGTCACTGCATTCTTCACTCTCTCTACCCCTTCGGGACCTGTGACTTTGCAACACGATCTTCCTACGTCCTCTCTGTTGTTTTGGCGTCTTTACATATGCAACCATGACTGTCCCCAACATGTAGTTACCAGAACCCTGCTCCTCCCATTTTACACAATCGGAGACAATTCATTTACTCCTGCACCTCTACACCAACTATCATTTTGGAAGCAGAGCTTTTTGTTGTTATGTATTTCCAGACTTAGCTAGAAAGTTTGAAGGACTGTTCAAGGAGATCTCAGATAATCTTTCAGTAGAATCACCAGTTGTCCACCATACGAGAGTGGGCCGGAGAACCATGCCCTGGTGCCCTAAATAGATCCATGTATAATCCTTAGGCTGTGCAGCTATGGCACAATTTTCAACCTCAGAAAAAACTGATAGAGTACAATTACGTAATCCACAGTCCCTATGCAAATGTCATCCACAGTCCCGGGAATGCTCTCCACAGCTATTTTTTCCCTGCCAGTGCTCACTGCTGTGCATGGGGCACTGACTTCTCTCCAGGCCATCTGTCCCACAGCACCACCTTCCAAGTAAATATTTTGTTCTGATGCTATGTCAACTTTAAAATGTCTAAAGTGTGCCTCATCATTTCCCCCTTAGAAGAAGTCCACCCCACCCTCAGGTCTTTCTTATTCTTTGCAGTGGTGTTATAACTGTCCCAGCTTCCCAGATGTGACACTATAAGTCAGGTTTGTTTCTTTGTCCTCAGCCATGTAAGAGCTTGAGTTCTTCCTGTGAAATTTCTCTTCCACCTTGATGCTGCATAAGTCTTTTTGTATAATGTCTATCCAGTCCACACGTCAGACATATTCTTCCAGTTACCCTCACCCATCTCAAGGCTCAGAAAGAGCTGTCCAATGCTTGTCCCGCCTTAAGTAAACTTAATCAGAAATCAGGGTCTGAGTAACACTAAATAGTAGGCCACCCAACAACATGTGGCAGTTCACACAGTGTTTCTATACATAATTTCTTGTTTTTCTTTTTTTTTTTGGTTTTTCTCCGGTACCAGGAACTGAACTCACGACCTTGCGCTTGCCAGGCAGACTCTTTGCCGCTGAGCTAAATCCCCAGCCTTTCTATACATAATTTCTAAACACTTCTCTCTGCCAGTAGAGAAATGTTAAGCAAAGATTTAACTGTTATGTTAACTGTGTTCACCTCAAGTATGCAAAGAAAGTGTATCCAACTGATAAAGGGCCTTCTTCCTAAGCCCATCACCAGTGAGAAAACACTGACTCTTCATCCAATTAAAGCTTCCTTTGATTGCATAATTTAAATAGTTCCTATAAGAAGTGTTTAATCTCTCTTGAGAATGCTCTTGCTTTCTCAGAGATCATCTTCCATTCCTTGTGTTCTGTAAAGAGCTAAGATTACTGTTCTTTCAAAAGCCTGGTCACAAGGTTGGCCTTGGATGTCATCTAGAAACTTGGCTTTTAGGCTAAGAATTCCCTGATAAGAATGCTTCACTGTGCCTACACTGTTTGTGGAAACAATATGGGTTATACCAAATACCTATTTTCCTTCTGGGAGTCTGAAATTTTAGTACATGCCAGGCAGAGGGTGTCTGTGTGACCAGTTTTAGTAAAAACCTTGGACACTGAATCTCTAACGAGCTTCCCTAGTAAAGAATATGTCCCAACTCATTGCTGGGGGAAATATATCATCTGTGTGACTCTACTGGGAGAGGACATTTATGGTTTTGCACCTGGTTTCCTCTGGACTTCAGGCCATTTCTCTCGCTGATTTTGCTTTGTATCCTTTTGCTATAATATATCATAGCCATGAGTACAACTGTGTATTTACAACCTAGAAAATCATCAGACCTAGGGGGGATCTTGGGGGCCCTGACATATCCCACTTTTCTTCCTGGAAAGAGGAAGACGAAAGAAAAGGGTATTTTTTTCAAAAATGATTTCAACTAATGCTTCTATCCCATATCATTTACAATGTGATTGTGGAATTCTTCCCACTGAGAGGAAGAACCTTAGAATCTGAGTGATCTGCATCTGTTGTTCTTGTAACCTTATGGTCTTTTAAGGTTATTATCTGACGTGCAAGTGATGCCATGTGGCTTTTGAGGTTAGGGGTGATAAAAAATAATATACCTTTTTCTTGGCTTACTTTGTGGAGGGTTTGGCCTCGGAATTTAGTTACCATGCTGTGAGTAATCCCAAACAAATGCACAGAGAAGAGCTGTATAGTTGTTCTAGCCAAAAACTCAGTTGAGATGCTGCCAGACAGCCCACATAGCATCCAGTTGGAATGAAAGATGCTTTCAGCCTCTGGCACTGTAGTCACCCCCAACTTTCCAGTCTTCCTAGCAAGACTCTGGACATTGTGGAGCATAGACATGCTGTCCTTCCTGTACAAATTCCTGACCCAAAGAATCTGGAGACGTAATAAAATGGCTATTGTTTTACACTACCATGCATAGGTGGCTTGTCATACAGCAATAGTAGTGATGGCACTTCCTAAGATGACGTCTAGCTTATAAACAGAAGGATGTGGCTTGGCATCTCAGTGCCAGAGGGGAAAGAGTAGAGTTTTACATATGGTTTTTTCAGCCTGTTCCATTATCTAAGGTGACACTGTGGTCTTCCTGGTGTTCTTTTCTTTGCTGGCATTAGTGACTAACATATGTGGACATCGTAATTGGCAGTCCTTTCTGTTCCTCTCTGTGCTTGGTTGGAGGCTATAAAGCATGTCTGGGAGGCCCAAAGTCTTTTCCTGTTGGGAGCCACTGAAGCTGGAAAATAATTACACCTGCAGGACGAAGCCAGCTCGAGAACATAGGAGCTCCTGGAAGTGCGTAAACAAGCAGTTGTAACTTGTTAACTGATTGCTGAGCAGCGAGGTGGAAATTAACCAGCCTCTCGGAGGGTATAAATAAACACCCCTACTATTGAAAGTCAGTCCTCCTGCTCATCAGGCAAGAGGTAACTCCACCTGACCCCGGCTATTTGTCTCTTGTCTTTACTTTCTAAATCCTCTTGCCATTTTCTCTCTAGGAGACCGAGAGACCACCAAGTCCCACATTTTCCACTCCCCTGCTCTAGACTCCACAAAAGCTATGTGACTCCTTCGGTCCCCGTTCCAATGTTCAGCTCTGGAGCCCCTTTTAGTACCTCTTTCTGCAGACTTCTGGTACTTCCGGAGTGTGTCTATGACACAGGACACTGAACGTAGCTCACTACAGATAAATCTTAGAGGCTCCGTCTGCCTGACTATTCCAGGCAAGTGAAAGAGCAGTTTGAGAGGTGATACATCGCAAGAGTCCTTAACAGGAATGGGGGTAGATATGAGACTAAGTCTCTTTGCCATTATTCTCATTTACTGAATGTACTTTTCTCTGTCCAGGGTGAAGGGACTTTGCATAATTAAAGAAGAAATGGGAAAATTGGACAATATATTGGCCTGTTTTCCTTTCTTCCCTTACCCCGTATAGACTTTTCCCAGTCTTCCTGCTGTCTCTAATTCTTCCCTAAGGCTTCAGAGCCAAGGAGTTTTTCTACACATTTATAAAACTCTGTGATCTGACATTTGATCATTGATATTCTAAAGTCCTCAAGGTTGTCAGTTGGATTACAAGGCTATTGTCTTGCTAAAAAAAAAGAAATCCTATTTTGCCTGTTAGAAGCTGATATTACTTTGCTTTTTGGTAGGCATTTTTCCTGAAACAAAGTTTAGCATTCCTTTTGGGCAAGTGAGTAGTTATGTATAGTGAAAGGAGGAAAACATTATTAATTTTGAAACTTCCCCTCCTTTACTGGAGATACATCAAAGTATTTGCTTGCACTGAGCTCCTACTATTCCAGGTGTGAGCTATGGTTAATATTATGGTCCTTTAAGATTATCCTTGGTGTAACCTGCTTTTTAAATATTCTATTTCATGCTTTTTGCATTCAATTCTGAAAAGCATACTTGCTCTGCTTTCTTATGATAAATTATAGTCTCCAGAGTCTGACTAGTTTGTTCTACTTTTTATTTAGCTCTTCCATATTTGCTTCCTTCTGATTCCTGGTTATCTGCTTCATCACAAATTTACTGTTTGCCTATACTCTTACTTTCTATATATGCCCAGCTGCCTTGGTTTTCACTCATTCCCTTGCTCTGATTTGAAGTTCCTCAGTATTCCCATATTGCACATTATGCTGGTGCATCTCAGGATATTTAGAAAGTTGCACAAAACCCAGCTCCAATTGAATCAGGCAATAAAAGCAATGTATTGGCTCACATTCTTTCAAACATCAAACTTCAGGAAAGAATTACTATGGCATTGTATCGTGTTTCTCACTGATTCTCTTCTGCTTTTTAAGCTGTTCATTTCATGCTATAGTAGTTGTAGGAGAGCTGCCAATAACCACCTGGGCTGGATGTTTCCTCATTGACAGCTAATTGTGGGAAAAAATTCTTCTGTATAAACTATTGAATCAAATCTTGGGCTCTAATCTGTTTGAACAGAGTCAAACCCCATAGCTAATCCTGAACCTATTACTGTTTCAGAGAATATGCTAGTTTTCTTAGGCCGATTAGATTCGTCCCCAGGCCTGGTACTGGGGTTGATCCTACTCAGGTTGTCTGGCCACCATGCATTGGGAAACAGGAAAGGGAAAAGTGGATTCCAGGGGAGCTAAGGCCAGCTCTTCACATGATTCACCTCATGTTTTCCTAACTCGGTGCTCACAGACCTCACCTGGTAATCAGCCATAGAGGGAGTACTGATGCTACAGCAACTGGCACATGTTACATGTTAACTTTTTGCTTGTTTGTTTTGGATTTAGAGCTGGTGTACTGATACACCACCGATAATGGGAAGCACTCAATGTAATGTGTGTCAGTGGGCAGCAATCTCTTGACTAGTTTTCCTAACTCCAGAACTGCCCGCCTCAAGGTATTTTTTTTTTAAACAGCCTTACTGAGACATAATTCCTTATACCAAAAATCCACTCCTTTTAAAGTCTATGATTAATTGGTTTTTAATATATTCCATGGTTTTACACACTTCATCATAATCAATTTCATTGCCCCCAGAGGAAAACCCATGCCCTTTAACAGTCCCATCCTCCCCCAACTTTTCGTTCCACGGAGAATACTGTTTTACTTTTGTCTCTGGATTTGCCTGCTCTAGGCTTTCCATCTCGAAAATCATGTGGTCTTTTGGTTTTAGCTTCTTTCACTTAGCAAGCTGTTTCCAAGATTCGTCTACATGGCAGAACAGAAAATACCAAGAAGGTGTTTCATTTCTCCTGGGGCCAAATAATTTTTCACTGTCTCTATTATTTTCCTAAAACATTTCATCTGGTCACTCAAGTCATATCTTCCCCTCTTCCTAGGAGATGCTAACAGGACACAATTGAACTTACATTAGAAACTCTCTTTAGTTTGATCCCAGTAAGCATGGCAATGAGGAAGTCCTGTCTTCCTCTGAGGGGACAGTTTGGGCCAGTGATACTGAAGTGATTTTTTATTTTTGACAGTGCCGCTGAGGATTGAATCTAAGGGTCTTGAGTATGCTAGGCAAGCACTACATCACTAAGGTACAATCCCAGCCTTCAAATCTCATTTAAAGTACCTCTGCCTGACTGACCAACCATCCAGCCAACCAACCAACCAACCAACCAAATAACCAACCAACAAAAAAGACCAAAGAAATAAAGAAAAGCAAACTCCAAACAATACAAAATAGTGACATCAATATTATTTAGCCTTATGATTGTATTGTTCATATTTCTTTTCATGTCTTAATTATGAAAATTTCTGGAGAGAAAATGACGGTCATAGCCAGACTAATTTGTTATCTAGTTTAGTCATTTACTATTGGTTTTTCTTTACATTTTCTTCTTCTGAGATTTTAAGAAAATTATCTTTCCTTATGTGAAAATGGGAGTAAAATTTCATATTTCAGAGTCCAGTTATGTATTAAAAGACATAAGCCCTGAAGTACTGTGACCAACCCATAATAGTCACTCAGTAGATAAATGAACACCATCATGATTGAACATATGGTTACATTTTTTAATTATTTTCAACAAAACCAATCTAAGTTAGAACTACTTTGGTGTTCTTCCCTTATTTTATAGCTTTGGTGATTTAATTTCAATATTGTCAAAGTACTTTAAAAGTAGAACCAGTTTAAGAAGAAATTAGATAATCAGTTAGAAGGCTTTATGTTCCATGCCTGTCATCACCCCTAGTATAATCTGAAAGAATCAATATTTTCTTTGGGAAATGGTCAGTGATAATGTCTCATTTTATTACAATGAAACTTTCATGAAATGGCTTAAGTATAAACATTTTAAACTACAGTGGGTTTTGTTGAGGTAAATGTCTCATAGGAATGAATAATAGAGCTTGGCATTTTCCATTGTTGTGGGAAGTATGACTTGTACCAATCATAAACATGTAACCCAATATATTGTTCTTTGAGAAGACTCTAACTTATATTAACAACCAAAAAACGGATGTTGAGTGGTAGTTAAATTGTAACTGTTTTGGTCTTATTTAGATGATCATAAAATTTAAACTGTTTTTTATGCCGTGCACTTTACATTTAGGAAAAAACTTACATGTACAGCAATTTATCTTTTTAGTTTCATAAATAAAACAGCCATGAGCTAGAGTCTTCCTTCAAGGGTTGAAGTATTTATAAATGCACTAGCCATTTTTTTCATACTGACAGACCAAATTAATCAATTCTTGAAAATTTGCCTTTGATCATGGAAATATTATGATCAAAGTTTTGGAAATGCATCCCTTTACATATTTTAGTCATCAGATGTTCTTTCTTTTTTTTCTCCCTATAGGATTATGCCTGTCTGGATGATTACTCGATAGTCCACAGAAAGTGCCGTTCTCAGTTCACAGATCTAGATGGTTCCAAAAGATTTGGCATAAACACTTGGCATGATGAGAGTGGAATTTATGCTAATTCAGATGCGAAACAAAAACTCTACTCATTGACTGATAGCCCCATTGTCCCCCATCTAAAGTAATATAAGAATCAGATTCTCTAAGTAATGCAAGAATAATGCATGTTAATAATTTCCTGTATTAATAAATGTAATGGAAGTAGATTCCTTTAAACACAGAATGTTATGTTAGAAGAGTGTTTATATTTGAATTTTCATAAACTACCCTGCTGTTTTCTAGAATATGTTGTTTAGCAATCTACCTCATGATTGCTTGGCATGTGGCTCATTTTTAAAAAGTGAGGCCATTTAAATTCTATATGAAGACATTTTTTCCTTTAAAAAATTAGCTGACACGTAGTGATTGTACTTATTTATGTTATAACACATGATTTCCTGTATTAATAAATCATGTTTCAATAGAAGTATATGAGAGAAATGGCAGGGGAGAAAAAGAGGGGAGAGAAAGGGACAGAAATACAAAAGGAGGAGGAGGAGGAGGAGGAGGAGGAGAAGTACGAGGGGGGAGAGGAAAGAGAGAAATTTGGGGATTTCTATTTATAGATTTTTAATTCTCTTGGCATCTTGTTGCACTGTGTTTACTCAGGGTGATGTTTTATCTTATTCCAGATAAATTCTTTTGAGTCTATGGGGTAGCAGGGATGAAGACAATGAAATTTTAGTAAAACTTTAGGGGTTTGATGGGAAATCCAGTCATCCAGTATTTGTGTCACGGCAGTTTTAGGTTTACTGGAGGTGAAGAAACCGAGCAACACTTGGAGGAATCCAAACTTTCTTATGCCACCTGGCTCAGAGGAGATGCATACTCCAAAGTCTGAGCCCTGAGCCTTTGTTGGGGGTGTCTTATATAAGAGTTTCAGGCAGAAGTGCATAGGCTGAGATATAGAGGCAAGATGAGGCATGGTTAAGCATAGGGAGTCTGAGGCAGGGTGTACAAACAGGATTCCAGAACCTGGTAGTACAAGCAAGATACCAGAAGTGGGTTGTACAAGCAAGATAACAGAAGTGGAATGAGACAATTGCGTTCTACAAGCTATCTATTTTGGTCTTAAGTTTTCCCAAAGTTTTGTTTTCCTCATCATTTGACTTGGAAGCTATCTTACTACTTTTTCTGAGTGATGTCCCATTTTTCTGATGAGCAAACAGCAGCCCACAGAACTTTAAGCGGGTTGTTGTATAAGTCATCTGGGGCTCCTATAACAAAACACTACTGACTGAGTAACTTAAAAGCAGAAATGTATTTTCTCATAGTTTTGGAGGTTAAAAAACCCCAGATCAAACTTCTGGCAGGTTTATAATTGGTGGTTGTAATTATATTTACTCTACTGTGCTATAGAAGGAGCATTAGAACTTATTCTTCTTTTCTAATTATATTTTCGTTTCTGGCAAGGGCTCTATTTTTGGTGATTGGCTGTGTCATTTTATGGTGAGAGAAGGGTAGAGTGGGAATATCTCTTTCTCTACCCCTTTTTAATAAGGCAATGATGCTATCAGATTAGGTTTCCACCCCTCTGACCACAGTGAATCTTAATTACCTCCTAAAGACCCTATTTCTATTACAGACAGCTAAGTCATTTATAAATATTGTAGCCTGGACCCTCAAAAGGTCTGTACAAAAGACAACTGTGGCTGGAGGTACATTCACTGAAGGCCAGGCTTGAAGAAAAGAGGACCAACTACACCCAATTACTTCCCCTGAGGATAAACAGCAGTCACTGATATTCTAAATAGACATCAACCACCTTGGGTGGGGGACCAAAACTTTAACCCACCCCTTCCAGGAAAGTCCTTGTCTGTCCCCTGTGTGCTTGTTATGTGAATTGCTTCCTAATTTGATCACCATTTAATCAATATTACCAAGCGATTATACTTGTAATCTTACCGGCTCACCATAGTTTTTTCCCACCTCACACCCACCTTGTGACTTTCCACTGGATCAATATTACCTACGCGACTATACTTGTAATCTTACTGGTTGATTATAGTTCTGTCCCACATTAGACCCTGCCTCATCCGTGGTCCTGCTCAATAAGACGCCCTTGAGAAGTGGAGTCAATGGGCAGCCCACTTTCTGGGCCCCCTTCTATTCCTCTTAGACAGAAATTTTCTTTATCTCAGTAAATTCTACCTATTCTTAACCTCTGTTTTTCCTAGAATTGATTCCTCAGTTTTAGAGAACACAAACTCAGTATTTTGGACATCTAGCAGATTAGGAGTTTATAATATTTCCCTTATAATATTTGGATTCTTCAGCAGTCATATATCATACACCTTATATTATCTCCAGAAAGTCACATTGAAGGTTAAAGTTCCAACATATAAATATGAGGAAGATATAATCTTCCCTGTAGCAAATGTCCCGGTTTATACAAATAGCAAATTCTGGTTTATCATTTTGTTTAATTTTAAACAGAATAAAAAAACAATTAAAATACCGAATTTCAAAACAAGATGATAGGAAATTAACAATGGTTATTACATTGCATATTGTTATCTTCAAAGTAGTTGCTCAGATTACCAGGTATAGTCATGCAAAATCTATCAAACAATATAAGCGCTAACTGTTCCTTTCAATAAACTAATAGAAATTAGTAGTACAATTATTTAGCTATCTTGTGTGTGTATATATATATAT